>NC_141497.1:19682756-19911476 GCF_009769465.1 Tauraco erythrolophus
GGCTCAAGATGGCTCCGGTGGAGCCGCATGGAGAACTCAGGAAGCACCTCGCTCCCTGGGTGCCCGCCAGGCTGAGTTCACCCAGAGAGGACTAAGATCTAAGAGAAATGGCCACACTGACACCAAGTCAGTCAAGATGGAGCGGGAGGAGGTGTGCTGGAGCTGAAGTTTCCCTTGCAATCCGTGGCGAGAAGGCAGGTGGCCCCCCTGCAACCAAGATAGACTCGGCGGAGCAGAGACCCACTCGCAGCCCGTGGAGAAGCCCACGTCAGGGAGAGATGCCTGAGCCTAGGAGAAGTCGTGGAGCAGGGAATGCACGACCAGGTACTGTTAATAATGGGGCATGGCATGCACGACGAGGTTGTGAGGCATCTAGAGTCCGTGGGACGACCCACACTGAAGCGAGTGGCAACAGCTCTCTAAGAATCTGAGACTGTGGTGAAGCCTGCACTGGAGTAATCCGATGGGGAAGGATTGCATCCTGTGGGTAGGACTCAGCCTGAGAGAAGTTTGTGGATTTTTCTCGTGAGTAGGGGATCCACTGGAGCAAGGGAAAAAGGGTGTAAGGACTCTTCCTCCTTTAAGAAAGGAGCGGCAGTAACAACATGGATGAACTGACCTGCACTCCCCCATTCCCTGTCCCCCTGTGCCGCTGGGGGGGAGGTAGAGCCAGGAACGAAAGGAAAAAGGGGGTGGGGAGGTGTTGTTTTAAGATCTGGCCTTGTTTACTCTTTATCCTCTCAAGTAACCGGTTTTGTTTCCTTTTGTCTTTGTTTAAGCGACTGTTAACAAATTGTTATGTTTTAAGAAAAACCACGACAGGTCTATATTTCCCCTTTTCCAGTCAGTGGGAACTTCACCAGATTGTCACGACTTCTCAAATATGATGGATAGTGGCTTAGCAACTTCATATGCCAGTTCCCTCAGGACCCGCAGATCTACCTCATCAGGACCCATGGACTTCTGCACATTCAGGTTCTTTAGATGGTCTCAAACCTGATCTTCTCCTACAGTGGGTGGTTCTTAATTCTCCCAGTCCCTGCCTTTGCCTTCCGTGACTTGGGCTGTGCAGCTGGAGCTCTTTCCAGTGAAGATTGAGACATAGAAGTCATTGAGTACCTCAGCCTTCTTCATATCCTGAGTAGCTAGGTCCCCCATTTCCTTCCGGAGAGGGCCCACATTTTCCCTATTTTTCTTTTTATCACTGACATACCTATAGAAGTTTTTCTTGTTGCCCTTGATGTCCCTGGCCAGATTTAATTCTATCAGGGCTTTAGCTTTCCTAACCTCATCTGTGGTTGCTTGGAGAATTTCTCTGTATTCTTCCTTGGCTACCGATCCTTACTTCCATCCTCTTTAGGCCTTCTTTTTGTGTCCTAGTTGGTCCAGGAACTCCTTGTTCATCCAAGTAGGCCTCCTGGTGTTCCTACCTGACTTTCTCTTTGTTGGGATGCCCCGCTCCTGAGCTTGGAGGAGGTGATCCTTGAATATTAGCCAGCTCTCTTGGGCCTCTCTTCCCCCCAGGGCTTCATCCCATTGTACTCTACCAAGCAGATCCCTTAGGATGCCGAAGTCTGCTCTCCTGAAATCCAGAGTAGTAAGCTTGCTGTGTACCCTCCTTGCTTCCCTAAAAATCTTGAATTCCACCATTTCATGATCACTGCACCCAAGGCTGCCCTTGAGCGTCATGTTCCCCACCAGCCCTTCTTTGTTGGTGAGAACAAGGTCCAGCAAAGCACCACTCCTCATTGGTTCCTCTACCACTTGGAGAAGGAAGTTATCATCCATGCATTCCAGGAATCTCCTGGATTGCTTCTGCCCTGCTGTGTTGTCCTTCCAACAGATATCGTGGTGGTTGAAGTCCCCCATGAGGACCAGGGCTCGTGAACGTGAGGCTGCTCCTATCTGTCTGTAGAGGGCCTCATCCGCTCAGTCTTCCTGGTCAGGTGACCTGTAGCAGACTCCCACTACAATGTCACCTGTCCCTGCCCTCCCTTTAATCCTGACCCATAAGCTTCCAGTTGGGACTTCATCCGTCCCCAGGTGCAGCTCCATGCACTCCAGCTGGTCTTTGACACAGAGGGCAACCCCTCCTCCTCTTCTCCCCTGCCTATCCTTCCTAAAGAGCCTGAATCCTTCCATTCTGACACTCCAGTCATAGGATTCATCCCACCATGTCTCCGTGATGCCAATAAGATCATATTCCAACAGGCGTGCATACACTTCTACCTCATCTTGCTCATTCCCCATGCTGCGTGCATTGGTGAAGAGGCATTTACGTTGGCCCCCAATGGATCTGACTTCCTGGCTGGAGCAGCTGGAATTCCTTTCTGCTGCTCTTCGAGTGCTTCCAGCATATCTTGGTCAAGCTTTGTATTATCCCCCTCTCACTTCAAATCAAGTTTAAAGCCCTGCGAATGAGACCTGCTAGCTGTTATGCTAAGACCCTTGTTCCCCTTTGAGAAAGGCAAATTCCATCCGGTGCCAGTAGGCCTGGTGCCATGTGGCCCATCCCATTGTCAAAAAAGCCAAAATTGTGGCGATGACACCAGCCATGGAGCCACATATTGATAGAATGGACACATCTGCTTCTTCCAGTGTCACTGCTCGCAAATGGAAGGATAGAAGAAAAGATAACCTGTGCCCTAGATCCCCTTACCAGCTTTCCCAGGCCCCTGAAGTCTCTCTTGATCGCCCTTGGACTTTGTATTGCAGCTTCATTACCACCCACATGGAAGAGCAATAACAGGTAGCAGTCTAAGGGCCGTACCAGACTTGGAAGTTTCCTAGCGAAGTCCTTAACCTGGGCTCCAGGGAGGCAGCAGTCTTCCCTCAGAGGAGGGTCTGTCTGGCATTTTGGTCCTTCTGTTCCCCTCAGATGGGAGTCACCTATAACTATTACCACTCTTTTCTTCTTCATGGTGGCAGTCGTGATACAGGGGGTAGGCCTTTCTGACCCTGGCAACACCTCCAGTGCAGATGGACCCTCAGCCACATCATCCGTCAATGGGCCTTTCACCTCCAGAGCTTCATACTTGTTGTGCAGGGAGGTGAGGTGGGCAGGGAGGGGGTACGCCCGTTGCCCCGAGCACGAACTTGCTTCCATTCATTGCTTTCCTTTAAGGTACTGTCTTCTGCCTGATGGGATGAGGATACAGAATCCCTTTTGTCTTGGGGTTCTTTTTGTGGTTCTTCCTGTTGTTGCCTCAGGTTGGGCAGAGCATGACACTGCCAGTCTATCTCTTTCTCAGACTCCTTGATGGCCCTTAACCTTTCTATTTCCTCTCTCAGCTCTGCCACCATGCTGAGCAGATTGTCCGCCTGGTCACACCTCACACAGTTGTTTTCACCATTGCCTTCCCTTACCAGGGAAAGGCTCAGGCACTCCCTGCAGCCTGAGACCTGGACAGCTGCATCTTTCTGTGGGAGCTCTGTCTGCACTGCCACATCCCTCCAGCTGGGTGCAGAGGACTTCGACTTCCGCCGAGTGGTCACCATAGCTGAGCACCTACTGAGAGGGCGATGGCCAGCAACTAAACTCACCTCTCGAGCTGGCAGGCTGATTGTGCCCTTCGCGTGCAAACTGCCACGCCACACTCTCTTCGCCGCGCTCCTGGTCGCTACCGCTTCCTAGACTGATTTGTTGTAGGGGTGGGAGCGACCGCCATTGCTCTGGCAACACCAAGGCCACGTCAGCATCTCCCACGAGAGATGCCAGTTCCTGGGGGGTCTCTTCGCTCCTCTGGTGTTTCCTGGCTTTTTCAGGAAAAGCCCCTGTGCGCCAAGATCTGCTGCTCCGCAGCAGGTCAGGCCAGCTCCGGAGCAGCTCCCTTCAGTGAAAATAGAAGAAAGGCAAAAAGACGAAATTGGTGGCCTTCTATGATGGGATAACAACATTGGTGGATAAGGGAAGAGCAATTGACGTCATCTACCTGGACTTGTCCAAAGCATTTGACACTGTCCCACACGACATCCTTGTCTCTAAACTGGAGAGACATGGGTTTGATGGATGGACCACTCGGTGGATAAGGAATTGGCCCAGACGATGAATTGCCCCTGATGAACCCAATGGGGCAAGTGATATTGAAGTTCAACCCCTCATTAAAACGGAGGTGCTGTTGAATGACAGGAACAATCAAACATTAACTACAACATGAACCACTCCATGGTACGGACCCGAGCTTGCACAAATGCAAGAGAAATTTTTGCACAAGCTGAGGGAAAGTGCAACTGAATATTTATGGCATGTTTTATTGAATGGAGATCAAATCTTGTTGAGCAAGGAGGAAGCTAGGGGATATTGGGATCCTGGTGTGTTCCTTGATCGGGATCCTGTGGGAGACCAACCCTTGATACTCAAAGTTGCCTATTGGGCAGGGGGACTAGATTCTAGAGAGCAAGGTCAACTGCCAACTCTAAAAACAGCCGGATTATCTGGGATGGCTGAATCAGTGCAAAAGGCTGCCTTGTATACAAGCCATGTATGAGCGTGGGGGGCAGGATATTCCCCTTCCTATATTTTTTTCTAAGCTTTATATGAAATACCTGTTTTGAGCCTGGTATTCCAAGCTCTCTTTAAATGTTCTAGCATTCTATTACTTGATGGGTCTTTCCCAATTAAAATAGCATTCTACATTTTTAGATGCAAAGCACACTGTCTGGAACACACATTAGATATTCAAGAGAAACATGGCTTGATATGACAGAGACTTTATTCTGTTTTCAGATAATTACGCTGAAATAAGTTAATGCTGCAAATATTTTCACAATTTTACTAAAGCAAAACTTGCAGTAGTAGGCTTTGGTGGTCATACATTAACAGCAATGAAGTCCAGATGCCAAAGTCTTCTTTCTCCTAACAATTCCATTTTAGCTAGCTAAATTTAGAATGGAAATTTATTCTTCATATTTAAATTAACATCTTATATTCTGCAGTTATTAGAAGCATGAACCGCTATTTAATCATAGAATCATAGAATGATTTGGGTTGGATTAATCACGTTGACACCTCAAATAATAATCTCTTTTGCAGTGTGAGAAACTCAGTTATTTACTCCTAATACTGCTACATAAATGTTAACTGTCTTATTTAAAAGGCAGAAATTGAAATTTAAATATTTAATTATATAAACCCCAAAACAATTCAAATGTCAAATGTTTGTAACAGGAAAACAAATTTATTTATTTCAGAAGACAATGCACAATTTTGTTTTGAAAAACACAAGAAAACTAGCCTGAGTTCATATCTGAAATATTCAGAAGAATCCTACTCTTTAGTATGTTCCAGTCATTATTTTTAAACAGCACACTAAAAGTGAATATATATTTTTATAATTATAAAAGTTTCCTAGTTATCATACAGTACACAATACAAATTGCCCACAAACTATTATTTAGCTCCTTCCAATTTTGAGAGGACATGAGATACTAAAAGATTTAGCATTTCTTACCAAAAAAAATCACATCAGGAAATACATATTTACAAAATCAAATACATTATACAAAAAAACTATCAAATTATTCTGTAAAGATGTTTTCCTTAGATAATTAAAAAGTGAGTTCAACTAATTAAAAAAATGCAAAGCAACATTACATTATGTCACATGTGCAGTTTACAAAAAAGTTGCTTTCTTAATTTACATAATCTATGCAGTAAATAGGAAAACAAAAGTTCATTTTCTCCTAGTGTTATTACATTTCTGTGCCTGTGGGACTGAATAATGTAATCTGCCACTTACTAAGTGAAATTTAAATGATAGAACTTTAAAAAAAATACAGTAGAGAATAAATGGAATCAAGTAAGTTTCCTAGAAGGTAAGAAAGCCCTGAGTGATGACAGAATTATTGATTGGCAAGCTCTAGAATTAACCTAATTAGTTTACCACCTGAGGCAAAATTTCCCAAGTGTTTGAAAGGCACTCAAAGTTTATTCAATAGCCTCATTGGTTATTACTGTAAATTCAAATTTCCAGTGAAGATTAGAAACTTGCTTTGGTACAAAATTATATTTTTCTGACATTTTAAATTGCTTTATTGGGTTACTTTAATATATTTCATGTTTTAAATACAAAACAATCACTTTAACAATGTATTTGGGAACTCTTTAGTATTCTTTGTGTAAAGAAAAACAAACCAAAAGAAAAAAAAAATCTCTTGTTGATAGCAATGAGTCAAAAGATACTGGATTAGGTCCCTGGTAAACACCAGTCAAGGTGAGGTTGTCCCTCTACAGTCTTAATTCTTTTAAAATATTTATTATTTCAGAGTAAAGTTCACCCAGTGCTGAAAATTCTTGCAAGACATTTGTACCACAATCAAGGAACCACTTAAGAACATTTCCCTGATTCGGATTTAAGTGAGGGTCATTTTGATGCTCGTAATCTTGTTATGGATTTTCTTCTCTACAATGAATTTCAGTCTTAATGATCAATTTACAAGAACAATTTTTACCAAATGTTTAATTACTCAGGGCTTCCAATCCCAACATTTTAATGGCTGGGCTTCTTTTTTTTAAAAGAAAAAAAAAAATCAGAATAAACCAAGAGAGTTTAAATGATCAAACTAAGGCATATTTTCCTCAAACAAAAACTAGGTAGTCACTTTGTAAGTGGCTTTTACTATTTCTTAAGTAAAATGGGTAAATTAAACTCAGGTCTGCTGGCATATAAAATCACTAGCAGCAATGTTCAAGGTATGCAAACTGGGAAGCATTTAAAATAAATTATGAATAAAATATTGTTAAATTATAACCCTTTGAGTATTGCATTTTAATTATACATGAATTTGCATTAACTGACTAAAAATCTTTACAACTTACTTGCACTATACTATTGATGTAATTGCACTAAACAATGTAATGAGACTTTTTTTTCACTCAGCTAGATTTGAATAAATACATCTGCACCTAGTGTTGCTGATTGCTACTGCAAGGAACCAGTAGAAAAGTTCAGTAAGGTGGTATTTTTTATCTATAATTTTCAACTACTCTCTACTCACTTCTGAACTTGTTCCTTTGGTCTGGTGAGTACTACTTGTAAGAACAAAGGACTTTTTCAATGCAGCAGAAGACAGATGCAATTTCTAGGTAGTTTTTTTTTCTTTATAAATTCTGACATTCAATAAGAATCATCCAAACTGCATCCCTGTAGAGGAAGCTGAATCTAGTACCTCTATCTTTCCATTAGTTCACATCACAGTGACTGAATGCTAAAAGTAATATGCATACAACAGTGTCCTTTTTGTCTATTTATCTGATAGACTGTAGAAAATTTGATTGCAAACATACCAAGGGTTCTGTAAAATTCATTATCTTGTTAACTAAGCAGTTTTAGTTTTATTTTTAAAGATTTTCATTTACAGTATTAGAGTACTTTAATATTACTCTAAAGAGATTTTCAAAATAGTACAAATATTTTTTTTCTAAACTTCCATCTTGTAAAGTTATCTTAAAGTAAACAACTTATGTCTGTAGAGTGAAATATTTGATTTCTCCAGATATTTATGCAATTATGAAAACAAAATAGCAGAAGTAGTGTTTTGCACCAGACAGCACGTGTTGATGGCAGTGAATAATTTAGCCTAAATCTATTGAGCCTTCTGTAACAAAACCATTTCTGTCTAGTATATGAGTACTTAATTTAGAAATTAAAAACAGATTCTACAAGACAGTCAGCTACGTAAATGTATAGAATATTTTCAGTGGTCTAATTAGATTACCTAAGAAGTGTATCCTTACAATGCTCAAAGGGTTAATGCATTACATCATTAAATTAATTTTCTAAGGCTAAAACTAAGCACTTTGTATTTATGCTTCTATTCTTGTTTTTTTTTCTTTTTATCACCAAAGTAGCAAAGATACTAGAATATCATTCATTAACCTGTTTGTAAACCACAGATATGATAATTTTCGTGTTCTACAGACACAAGGACACAATTTTCAAAAATTTATACTGATCTCTCAAATTAATGTTTTAAACTCTGAAATCACTGTCACATGAAGTACCAAAAATACTTACATTATTAAAAAAGTTAATTTTTCACCAATTTTTTCATTACTATAAAAGGTCATTTTATTTTGTAAAACCACTCTATAAATTAAGTTAGATTGCAATGTAGCTCTAACTAATATAAATGTTTTTCTAAGCAATGCTGATATCATTTGGCGAGAAACACAAATATATCAGGTCAGATCTCCTCCCATGGAAAATATTTTTGAACAAAAGCAGTGTTTCAGACATTTAAAAATTATTCAATTTAAATTAAAATGTTTTACAGACTTATACATTCCTCAGTGACAGTACACCAGCACATTATTTTACACATTTGTGAACTAAAGGCAGAAATGCTGCACATCATCATTTTGTAAGTAAACAATTTAAAGAATATTCTCCAAATCTTTTAATGGAACATTAAATAAAAAGGTACACAAAGCATGCTACAGTACAACATTAAAACACAGAAATAGATAACTGAAAAGAAGGATTTTTTAAAAACTGATTTACAATGAGAAATATGAAAATGTACCAACAACTTTTCATAAATATAAAACTTGTGAAAATTAGACCTCATGTTTTGAAAAAATAATTCGACAATACCCATTCCGCCACAGTGTTCACTAAGTTATTTGTGCTAATAGGGGAAGTGTCTCTAAAATAATTATTTTGAATTTCACATCAAGATCGAGTAAAATCCACAAATCATATGAGCCCTTATCTTATAATGTCTAGCCAGTGGATACTTGCTATAGCGCTTTAGAGTTCTAAAAAAGTTAAGCAGACTTCAGAGTGGCAGTTCAGCCACTTGCTACACACTACATAATTTGGACTGAGGTATCCATATCTCTGTTCTTAAATCATTAACAATATCCATCTATTAACAAATATCAGAAGTGTGTAAATTGTTTCATATGTGTACGTTTGATCAAAATGACAGTAAATTTAAAAGCAAAGCACAAAAATCTCAAACCTATAAGTATACACAGCAGCTTGCAGCAACTTAATTCTTTTAAATATTTGTTAAAGTGGGGAAAATATTACTTGAAAAATTTGAGAGAATAATCAGTTGATAAGCATAGAAATACATACTCCATTCAGTTATCTGAATCAGGGATAGTTCCAATTTGTTTTGATAGCTGCTATTAGAATCCATGATATACATTCTATCTTTGTATGCATATTTTGTTTTCTTTTTGCACTACATGAACAGTGATCAACTGTTCGAAATATCAGTCAAAAGATATTCAGGTCCCACCTCTTCTTAGCAATTTGGATTTACATGTTACAACCATACTTTTCTCTCAGCAACAACAAATCCAGCATTCTACCAATAAAGGACAATGATAAGAAAACATTTAAGGTTTGTCAACACAAAATTTGAAACTGGGCAATACAGGCCATCAGTACAGCATAGAACATCCTATGTTAAAAATTAAAAATGTTGAATATTTAATGTTAATTATTAAAATCTTATAATGCAAAATAAAAGGGAGTAAATATTTATCGTAGGTTAGTTTTTAGGATTTTTGGTGAAGAGTGCTGATTTCGAAGGGGAAAAAACAGGATGCAGTGATATTTGGGAGAACAAAATCTATGAGGATTCAGTGCACAGGTGAATTTAGAGATAAATGAACATAAACCTCATTTGCACTTTTTGTCGAGATAAAAAACATCTCTTGACATCAGTAGGAATTGTGCCTACATAGAATGGAGCAGGATGGGTTGGCCTCCAAATTCTGCTAAGCAATTTGCAAATAATTTTGTACACCAAAAAATGTTGGAACATCTTAGTTGATTTGTAACTGTTCTTGGAGCATATGAAAGTTCTAGCAACAAATTTCTTGGCTAAAAATACACTGTTCATTTCACATGCTGTTCATCCATTTGGAATATATGACTTCAAAAAAAAAAAAAATCAATCCACAGTCACACTGGATAAAACAAGAGACTCTCTAAATTTTTTATACAGTCCTTTCTATAAAATTGATTTTATTCTCTCCTTCGCTTTTTTGTTTTATTTATTTATTTTCACTATTTTAGCTTAGCAAGTCCATGCATCTGCTTTAAAAATAATGAAAATTCTTAAAATAATCAGAAAAAATCCGAGATGTTTAATGTCAATTAATATGGGCTGTATAAACTATCACTATCAGATGTACTCATTAAAACATAGCAACAGGCACATATACAAATTGAAAATATGTGCTGCATTATGTACCTGCTCATTTATTTAGTCTGACTTTTTAAAATTAAAATCTGACAAGGGTTTAAAAATATATAACCATGCTTATGACTAGGATCCATTTACTTTGTTAACAGCATTTTGAAGTCGGTATTAAAGCTAGTTTTGCTTTTCAAGTTCCCAAGCAAATTTTATCTGTAATAAAGTGAAATTCAGCTAGAAACAAGAAAAAATATTTTTATTTTCAATTTTAAGAGGGATATTAAAATCACTTAATAATAAAGCTCCCTTCTATTTCTTTGAAGACTATGTAACCTGCCCTTAATACTTAGGAAATTTGAAAGTGACAGGCACACCTTGTTGAATAAATTTTAAGAGTTATTAAGAATAAATAAAAATACTGAATCTTAGCTTCAGTTCTGTTTAAGGCACCCTGTAATAGCCGAGGTACAATGATCCCTGATGTACATTCTTAAATGGCAATGGTCCATCTAGCCACCTATTCAAATTCAGTGTAATTGGGAATAAGTACAAGTGAGGTGTGCCAGTTACACTACCTGATTAAATTTTTGTAAAAATTTAAATTCACTTTAATAATCAGGAAATTTATTTTGAAAAGAAAATGATGCAGGTTGCTACATTCCTTACATTCTATAAATTATAATTTATGAAAGCAGCAAATTGAATTAGTAGTAGAAAAAGACCTGAAATAGAAGAAAGTCATCCAAAAGGAATGTTTTTCTGTATGTCCAGTTCAGCATAAGTAGCATGTACACTTTAAAAGAAACAAGTCACTTCTTTTCTGGTTCAGTTTCTATCAACTACAGTACCACTCAACAACCAAAAGCATCTGTGCAGTGGTCTCAAATATAGAATCAGTAGTCTCCAAAGACAGAGGAACTGGCATGCAAATAAAATCTGGAGCTGTTGATTTTAAAGGAAGTTTGTATTGTTTACATGGTGATCAGATAATTAGGTATGCCTACAGTGTACACATTACTACATTGTTACAATTCTTTCACTCATTCTGCATTTGTAAATGCAGCGAAAACACTTCTTCCTTACAGAAAGAAAATGGTAGATCTTCCCACCTCTCCAACATTATGATAAAAATACCCTCGAATGCTCACAATTTCATCGAAATAGTGTCATCTAGTTCTATTCAATGAAAAGCACCTTTTATAACAAATTTGATGCATCTGCTGTAAAATGAGTATGCCTCCAGTATAAGTCAAAGAAAGCATTTCTTTTAATATTTCACAGTACATCTAATTAAAAGCCTATGTATATGAAATCATTATGACAAATACTTAACATTAAAATATTTTTAAATTATGCAAAAAAAAGTTATTTTAATTTTAAGAGGACAAAAGCATTAACATGAAAAGCTTGATAAAAATCTTCCTTGACACTTGAAACTAGGAAAACTCATAATATCGAGTAACCAATGTAAAATGATTTTGCTTACAAATTTTTTTAAACATCTGACAAAATGCATACACCCATTTCATTTCACAACTCCAATAAAAGGTAATGTTCAGCACAGCTAAAATTTGATAAGTCAACTTTCAGACCTATTCTCTTCCCCCTCCCCATGTTAAGTCCAGCATCAACAGGGCTAATGTAGTTGGGGAGGCGCTTCAATATTAGACTGCAGTATATGTATTTCCAGTAGCACTGCATTGTCTGATAGTCTGAGTATTTGTAACAATGTGCTCATTATGAAGTGGGTTCAGGAGACTCTGCTCTACTCCACTCTCAAGCACTGGCTGCTGCATGCAGCCCACCTGAAATGCCTGGTTTAGTTCTGTTTTCTCCCTCTTGGCTTGTGGCTCTCCATTTTCATCCAGCTCTTCTATTTCACTTTCAACTTCGCTGCCCTCATCTGCACAAAAAAACAACCAAGAAAAAAAATAGCACAAAGGGAAAAAAATCTAAATACAAGGGCCTTTATTTTGCAAATAACATGAAATATGAAAGCACAGGGAAGTGTAGCAACCTGATAAAGTAGAAACTGAAAGCTCAACTTTTTATGGGGAAAAGTCAATAAATACTACAGATAAATAGGGTAATGAACTCTCTCTAATGTTATCTCATTTTACTGATAAGGAAACTGAACTGAAGAGAGATTGACTTGCTCCAAATCATACAACCAGTGTAAGAATGGAGAACAAATTAAGCCTTCAATCTACAAAGAGGACATAAACTCATTTCTTACTATATCCTTCAGTAACATTTAGCAAGTTATTTGGCAAGTGCTTGCACTCAATTTTACCATCTTCACTTATCAAACCCATCATTCACTACAAGTTTATATCCCTTTTTCCAACTGTCCATCCCCTTCAACTCTCTCACCAGGATATACTTCTAAATTCTGGGTGAAATTTTGAAAATTTCTTGTGTAAATAATAAACATTTTCAAAAAATATTTTCCTGTTAAGAACCTAGAGTATTCTAGTATAGCATATTGTACCCATATAATAGTAATATACATATAATTTAAATTATGATACAGCTTTATATTCTACTTTACTATATTTTCAAAAAATAAGGATTTGTTTTGCTCCAAGAGACACATTAGTTCTATATAAAATTATACATTTGAGAGATTTGACTGCTTACCTTTATCCATATTTCCAGGGGATATAGCATTTAAATCACCAAACTGCAAAATAAACAATAAAAAGTGTGGACATGGTCCTACACAAACATGACCTTAGATTATCTATGATGAAGCCAGTACTATGCTCCAATGGCTTGTGGCTAGTATGAAAGTGCATGCATGTGATTGCAGTCACATCCATAGTATACCAGTTCATTTTCCATTGCATCATATTTGTGTTCATAATAAGGAAATTAACATTAAAATAAAAAATCTTCTGTAATTAAAAAAATGGAATATAAACTTAAGCATACGTTTTTGCTTTTTTTAGGGTGACTTATGTCAAGGCCTTTGTTGCTTTGAGTGAGATATTTCTGATGTAGAATGCTGGAAAATATGACTGGTGTCCATTTTTAAACTGCAATATTTAGCCAAAAGCTCTTTTGAAAGTTCTCCTGAGAAGGTGTATCACTAAAGGCAGTTATAGTGTAGCAAAACTATATGTAAGTTATAGGGTTTATGGTTATTACAGTGTATTCTGCTAACTAGTTTACTTATACAAAAAACAAAGTGAAAAGTTGCTCACAAGTAAAAAATGAAACCTTCCTTCCTCCCTTTCCTTGTCTGAGTCATCTACCCTTCTCTTAAATGAGAAGAAACAGAGCATAATTTGATGAGTGAATCTCAAATGAAAAGAGTACAATATTTAGATAAATATATTTCTAACCATACCTGATTCAGTCCTTTTCAGAAATACAGGAAGATAAAATTTCAGGGAACACTAAACCAGCATAAGCAGCAGCAGCCCTATCCTTCCAGGTTCCCTCATATATAATCCCTCCTCACCTCCCCATCCCCATCCTTTCACCTTAAGCGTTCACATGGCCATGCAAAGAACCACGACAGAACTGACCCAAGAAAAAAAACCACAATTTTAATGGAGTTATTTTGCACAGGATGAATTCTCTGATCCAGTTAAACACAGGAATGCCTGAGTACTTGTGCCAGCATCAATGTCCAAAGCTAAGGGGATGAGAGAGGAGGAGACAGTGTTTTTCTCAGCTGCAAAGCCAGTTTATATTGGCTTCAAGTGTTTGTCAAACTAGCCTTAGTTTTTCCCATTTTTTTTCAACTACAGTCAGTAAATGCAGAGAAACACAAGAAGCCATGCATTTAATGAAGACGTCGTCTTCCCTGTTCCCCTCTCATCTCTAAAAGCTTTAGATTACATATTTTCTCTCTAAGATCATATCCATCTTAAGTTTACCAAAACATAAGAAGTCCAACAGTATATCAAAAACATTACATTTAATGTATACCATGTCTTCCAAGGAAACAAGAAGGTAGCAATACTACACTTTTGCAATACTTTGCTATAAATGTAATGGCAGAGTTTAATCAAATATATAATCAGAAACAGTCATTTATTTTTTCTAAAACATGTCATATCAATCAAACTACAAATTAAACCAAGACTCCTCATCTCTATGAAAAAGTACATATCTTTATAGTATTTAATGATACTATTTAATATATCCTGAGGGAAGAATGATATATCAAGTCATGCAAGGTGACTTACAGCTTATCAGTAAGATAAAACATGATATAATGATCATCAAGTATAAAAACATTAAGCTTCAGTCTGGTGAACAATCTATCATATGTATCTATCCATTTTCTAGCACTTTAAAAGTACAATTTCTTGATGATTGCTCCTAAGATAATGTGAATTCTTAAGCAACTCGCACAAAATTAATGGTTAGGTGACCTACTGAAAAGAAGAGGTCTGAGGTAAACTTCAGTTTGCAAATACCATGGGTACATATAAGACACAGTGGTTCTGAATTGAGACTTTTACTCTGTTTATTATTTTAAACAAAATACATTGAAAAATAGGCATGAAAATATGCCGTGTTCCAATCCTGCAAGTACTTCTATGCTACTTTTATTTCATGCATGTTGTTGTCAATTGGTCCTGGTTAACAGCCAAGCACTCATCCAGCTTTTCACTTACTTCCCCATTCCCTGTCCAGAGGGATGGGGGAGAAAATAGGAAGAACTGGAGTGAGAAAGCTCATGGATGAAGATAAAGGCAGGGAGATCACTTAACCAATTACTGTAATGGGCAAAACAGACTCGACTTGGGGAATTTAACTTAATTTATTGCAAATTAAAATAAATATTTAATTACTGATTTGAGTAGTGGGAAGTTACCTCCCTTCAGTGAGGTAATGGGTGGTGCAGGGGGACTTGTGGTCAGTATATAGCGGTTTTTCTCTGCCACTCCTTCCTTCTCACACTTTTCCTCTGGTCCAGCGTGAGTTCTCCACAGGCTGCAGTTCCTTTGGGAATATCCCTCTGCTCTGGAGTTTCTCCACAGGCTGCAGGGAATATCTGCTGCACCATGAAGAGCATCTCTTACTGCTCTGACCTTGGCGTTCCCTCTGCTGTTTGTCACTCTCTTTTATTCCCTCCTGCTGTGTCTATCTGGTGTTTTCTGCCCTTTCTTAAATATGTTTTCACAGAGGCACCCAAAACTTTGCTGATTGGCTCAGCTTTGGCCTGTGGTAGGTCCGTTGCCAAGCCAGCTAGAACTGGCTGTGTCCAGCACAGGGCAATCCCTTACCTCTTCTCACAGAGGCCACCTCTGCAGCCCCTGCCCTGCAGCCCCCCTCTCCCCCAAAGCCTTGCCACGTACAACCAATACACGTGAACAGTGCTATTAAAGCAAAACTAACTTCCGCACATGAGCCATCCTTCTGAAGTCAATGGGACCAGTCATTTGTGTAAATATTTGTATTGGAATTTTAAGTATGTGTAAATATGTGTTAACAGATCTCTGAAAGCAATTTTACTATTATTCTGTTCCTTTATTATTTTCATATAAACTATTTAGTTTTCCAGAACTCAAAAAAGTAGTTTTCTACCTAGTAAGTTGATCTGCTTTTTTTTTTTTTTTTGAGCAAGCTTGTTTGAAGAGAATCAGTGTTACAAGTCATTGTGGTTTTAGTACTCTGAAAAACAATCACCCAAGGAAACATGGATTAAGGTATATAACCCAAATTTCAAGATGCCAACGTACTTGCAACTCAATCTGCAACAGTTATATTACAAAATATCCCATAGCCCCATGTAAACATTAAAAAAAATTGTAAATGCATATCCAAATTGATCACTAAATCCACCAATCCACTGTCTTGCATATTATCTTACCTCTCCCATAACTGCGATAGGCGTCTCTCCTGTTGCCTGAGCAACACGATGTTCTACTAAGTAAAACATGTACTCATCATAAAGCAAGCGGATCAGATGAAAAGAGCCAAAGCTAGCAGCACTGCGTAAGGTTAAATCTCGAATCACCATTGAGCTATTTAAATATGGAAAAAAATAATTATGAAATAAATATTACAATTCTTTAATAATTTATTCATACGGAATATGCATTTTAAGAATAATAGTTTTTAAAGCAATGCTATCCACAAACAGCCGATTTATGGTGTCTTCAGAAAGAAACATCTGGGAAAGACAATTATTTGCCTCTCCCCTTTTTCTGAAAGCATGGTTGGAGACCACATTACACAACTCAAGCTAAATTTTCAAAAAGACAGGAAGGGTTTTGTTTTGGTATATGCGCAGTTGCCAATATGTGAGTGCATGTAAAAACTAACCTTAGTGGAAGGAAGTTCTTTGCTAAAATTTTAAATAATAAAATTGTATTAAGATGATTTACTTTTAAACAAAGTAGTCCATCAAAATATTGTGTCCATTGTGCTCACATTCCTAGTTCAAAGGTTTTAATTGGTATGATTTTTAAACTCGTAAAATTTAAATAAGTTTGTGTATACCTTATAACAGAAAAATGCAGATTGCGGATGAAAACATCCATATGATACCCTCAGAAAGTAGATGCTACAATGTACCATTTTGAAAAAAAAATAAAGCTTTACTATGATAACTGATACAGTAGCAGATGATATGGAATATTTGTCTTAATGTTCTTTTTATACATCGAAAAATATTTTGTTTTCCCTACATAATAAAAAAAGAAGCCATGGTATTTTAATAAATAGTATTTAGAACATTGGCTTTAAAATTGTATAGCTATTCAATCCAAAATGTTTCATAACTTGTTTACAAATCAGGATAAAATTCTAACATCATTACACTCACACAAGGCCTTTAAAATAATATACAAGGATCATTTCATCTACTACTGAGTTGCACATAGCCCTGTGTTTAATGTTAACAACACTAATCTTTTCTTTGGGTGGGAGAGGCTCTTCATTTCTTGGGAACTATTATCTGATATTAATTTTGTCAACATTGTTACAGCATACAGTTCAGCAAATAATAAAATACCTAAAATAATTTAGAAGACTATTAAGAACTACCTGTAGAAAGACCATTTTAAAAGAAATTGCCGTGCTGCTTTAGGAAAGCTGGGTCTTCCTTCATATGGTTTCAACGCTTGCATCATTACATTATCAAGCCAGGTAGCCCACTGCTCCAGAGTGCTCTGCTGCTGAAGAGTCATCTTGAAATCTGTTTCTAGTCTTTGAACCATATTATCATCACACTGACACACCCAGGAAGCCTGTTCCTATTACAACACATGGCAAACATGAAAGCAAAACACAAAATGTAAATTTTTCTTAAAGATTGAACAATTAAATGAAAAGGCTGAAATACACTTACTAGGCAAATTAATGAGTATTTTTATTTTCATGTCTCAATTTTGTTGGAAGAAAATGAGAGTAAGGAACCCAAAGTATAAAAATGGGCATCAAATAAAGTGCACACACACAAAAATACAATGGAAAAAACCACAAATACATTGCAATGTTCTATATTAATTTTCATGAAAGAATTTTCAACTTCCCTTATTCATAATTTTTCTAATAAAAATTTCAGGAATTGTCAGGCTTGGGACTACAGGAACAAGGGGTGGAAAGGGCAGTCAAATGGAAGTTGAGAGAGTATGAAATAAAAAGGAATCAAGAAACCAAAGTACCATGGTTCCTATTGCTTTGAAGGAGTTAAGACCAAATACAATGTCTGTTACATTTTATAATCACCTCATTTAAAAAAAGCTTTATTTTATAGGCAAAAAAGGTTGTTGTGTTTATCCATAGTCTGCAATATATTGCACATTGCTTAATGAGTGATATAAAATCCACACAATTGGACAAACACAGTCATGTACAATAATGGGCGATTCACAGTATTATCATGGAATGTGATTATATTACATTTTTAAGCTTAAATAAGACAAATAGCACACTTCCATTATATGGAACCTAGAGAAAACCAATATTGATTTAATATAGGCCATATTCTTAAACTCTAGCTATCACAAGCCAAGTTAACATCTCAACATTCATAGACCCTATAACTTACCACAAAACAATATTTCATATGCCATATATTTGGTCACATGCTAAATCTTAGGTAGATTACACACCATTATACAATATAACTATATCTGTGTTAGATTTTATTTATTCAAAGGACTTTGCAACAAGCAAAAAGAATTTAACTGTTGCTAATGAACTTCTAAATTTCTGTTAAGATAAAAAGTGTTGAAATGTTTGGTCATGAAAGACGACAAATGTATCTGGGCCATGCAAGTTAAAGAGGTAAAAGGGAAACTACAGGCCAGTCAGTCTCACCTCTGTGCCTGACAAAATCATGGAGCAGATCCTCCTGGCAACTATGCTAAGGCACATGGAAAATAAGGAGGTGATTGGTGACAGCCAACATGGCTTCACTAAGGGCAAATCGTGCCTGACTAATTTGGTAGCCTTCTATGATGGGGTTACAGCACTGGTGGGTAAGGGAAGAGCAACTGACATCATCTACCAGGACTTGTCCAAAGCATTTGGCACTGTCCCACATAACATTCTTGTCTCTAAATTGGAGAGGCATGGATTTGAGAGATGGACCACTCGGTGGATAAGGAACTGGCTGGATGGTCGCACTCAAAGAGTTGCGGTCAACGACTCGATGTCCAAGTGGAGGTCACTGACGAGTGGAGATCCTCAGGATTAAGTATTGGGGCCAGTGCTGTTTAACATCTTTGTCGGCAACATAGACAGTGGGATCAAGTGCACCCTCAGCAAGTTTGCAGATGACACCAAGCTGTGTGGTGTGGTCGACATGCTGGAAGGAAGGGATGCCATGCAGAGGGACCTTGACAGGCCGGAGAGGTGGGCCTGTGAGAACCTCATGAAATTCAACAAGGCGAAGTGCAAGGTCCTGCACGTGGGTCAGGGAAATCTCAAGCACAAGTACAGGCTGGGCGGAGAAGGGATTGAGAGCAGACCTGAGGAAAAGGACTTGGGAGTGCTGGTGGATGAGAAGCTCAACATGAGCCGGCAATGTGCGCTTGCAGCCCAGAAAGCCAACTGTATCTTGAGCTGCATCAAAAGAAGTGCGGCCAGCAGGTTGAGGGAGGTGATTCTGCCCCTCTACTCTGCTCTTGTGAGACCCCATCTGGAATACTGTGTTCAGCTCTGGAGCCCCCAACATAAGAAGGACATGGAGCTACTGGAACGAGTCCAGAGGAGGGCCACGAAGGTGATTCGAGGGCTGGAGCACCTCTCCTCTGAAGCCAGGCTGAGAGAGTTGGGGTTGTTCAGTCTGGAGAAGAGAAGGCTTCGAGGAGATCTTATAGCAGCCTTCCAGTACCTAAAGGAGGCCTACAAGAAAGCTGGAGAGGGACTTTTTGCAAGGATGTGTAGAGATAAGACAAGGGGCAATGGCTTTAAACTGAAAGAGGGGAGATTTAGATTAGATATAAGGAAGAAATAAGGTGGTGAGGCACTGGACCAGGTTGCCCAGAGGGGTTGTGGCTGCCCCATCCCTGGAAGTGTTCAAGGCCAGGTTGGATGAGGCTTTGGGCAATCTGGTGTAGTAGAGGGTGTCCATGGCAGGGGAGTTGGAACTAGATGATCTTTGAGGTCCCTCCCAACCCAAACCATTCTATGATTCTATGAAACCTTTTTCTAAATCTAATGAAAAATAATAAATTGATATTTTATAGATAATTGGAAACTAGTTCTAACCAGTTACTTAGGAAAGGTTGGAAATGTAAACACAAGCAATTAATGAAAATATGCTAATGATATCTTCTTTGAAATAAAAGTAAATGTAATTAAACAATCTGTACTAGAATTAGTGCTATATGATCAATATTTTTTTGTGGAACATCAGAAGCTATGCTACTATCCAATATTTAATCTTCAGGCATGGTTCATGCTGTTCATTATAAGAACACTTTCAACTGCATTTAAATAAAAATTGGCAGAACGCATGGTCTGAAAGATAAGAAACCTTCAAAGAAAATGGAAATAGATAATGGTTCTGAGATTTTATTTTCCTTACAGCCAAAATGTAAGCTGGAAAGTTTCAACTGAATCACTGCATATATAAAAATCCGCAAAATGTTCCTGCTTTGTTTTCTTGATGGAATAATAAGAACTAACAATAAAAATAAAAAAATTTGGGTAAAATGACAATTTTTTAAAAGTCTAGTTTTTAAAGCCACAGTTTACCTGTACATTGGCAAAATCAACACGGTTGAGATCACTGAGCATCTGGTTGATCTGAGAAGTGTTCTGAAGCACAGCACGAGCTGCCTGAGCCAGGTGATTAAGAGATGTGTATCTTCTCAAAGTCTGGGCAAAGGCACTTACAGTGGCAACCTATGAAGAAATCCATTTATCTTAACACATTATACTTAATGCAGGTTTTCTGTTTCATCTACTTAAGTTTAAAAATTGCTGTATTAATTTATGAACCCTCAGATATTGCAATTCACATATAATGTAACAAATACAGTTCTTCTTACTATTTTTTTTTCAAAACAAAGTTATTTCCAATCCCATGTTTCATGTTTTAAGTTCAACCTAAATATGACATTTAGCATAAATGTTAACATGCAGCTACTTTTAGATCTTAAGTGATATCTAGTGTACAATTGCATAAAGTGAAGAAAACTGCAGTAAACTTTGTTTACCTTGGTTTGTATCATTCTCTGTGGAATATTGTTCATGGCACTGGAAAGCCAACCTTCAAGGCTTTTTGCAAAATTGCGAATGGCTTGGGTCAAGGCACCTAAGCATTAAAGAATAAAAATAATAAATGCACATAACTAAGGAAGTGTCAGGAGATCAGCATTATGGAAAAGCTTTCATGCCCTTTTGGGGAAATTGATACGACTGAGTGCCTCTCTGAAGTGCCTTATGCATGAAAAATAGGAGGAATTAGATGTTGGTGAGCATTTGCAGGGCTATGATCTCAGGCATCACAGAGATATTGTGCTCATACAACTGGAGTGCTACAATGGATGGATACAGAATCTTTAGGGAAATCAAGCCAAGAAGGCACTGGATATGAAAGAGGAGCTGGAATGCATGGAGCTTTGCCTAAGCTGCTCTATCACTCCCCCTTCTCAACAGAACGGAGGAGAAAAATGCGATGAAAAGCTCGTGAGTCAAGATAAGGACAGGGAGATCACTCAGCAATTACTGTCATAGGCAAAACAGACTTGGTTTGGGGAAGATTAATTTAATTTATTGCCAATTAAACGGATTAGGATAATGAGGAGTGGGAACAAATCTAAAAACACCTTCCTCCCACCCCTCCCTTCTTCCCAGGCTCAACTTCACTCCCGACTCTTCTGCCTCCTCCCCCTGAGTGGTGCAGGGGAACAGGGAATAGGGATTGGGATCAGTTCATAACACTTTGTCTCTCCTTCCTCCTCACACTCTTCCTCTGCTCCAGCGTGAGGTCCCACCCACAGGAGACATCCCTCCACGACCTTCTCCAACGTGATTCCTTCCCACAGGCTACAGTTCTTCACAAACTGCTCCAGCGTGGGTCCTTTCCACGGAGTGCAGTCCTACAAGAACGGATTGCTCCAGTGTGAGTCTCCCCACTGTGTCACAGGTCCTGCCAGAAAACCTACTCCAGCATGGGCTCCTCTCCACAGGGCCACATGTCCTGCCAGGAGCCTGCTCTAGCATGGACTCTCCACGGGCTGCAGCTTCCTTCAGAGCACAACCACCTGCTCTCACGTGAGGTCCTCTGTGGGCTGCAGGGTGACAATGTGCTTCACCATGGTCTTCACCATGGACTGCAGAGAAATCTCTACTCTGGTGCCTGGAGCACCTCCTCCCCCTCCTTCACTGACCTTGGTATCTGCATAGTTGTTTCTTTCACAACCTCTCTCCCAGCTACTGTTGTGGAGCCATTTTTACCCTTTCTTAAATATGTTATCACAGAGGTGCTATCAATGTCTGGCTCAGCTTTGGCCAGTGGCAGGTCCATCTTGGAGCCGGATGAAACTTGCTCTTTCTGACATGGGGACAGCTTCCAGTGTCTTCTCATAGAAACCATCCCTGCACCCCCCACGTCTACCAAAACCTTGTCATGTAAAGCCAATGCAGGTCTTCTTCACACAACTGGAATAAGCCTCACGTTCACAGGCTCTGGTTCTCATGAGAGACTTGAACAACCCCAATATCTGCTAGAGAGACAACAAAGCAGAGCACAAGCAACCCAGGAGGACAGTTAAGCAGTGCAACTGGTTGCCCAGAGAGATTTGTGTAGTTTCCGTCCTTAGATGTTTTCAAGACCCTACTGGGTAAAGCCCTGAGCAAACTGGTCTGAATTCAGCATTGACCATGCTTTGAAAAGGAGGTTGGACTAGAGTCCTCCTGAGGTCCCTCCCAACCTGAATTATTCTTCGATTCTATATTATGTAGCAATTATTTAGTTTCTGATTTAACAAGCAGAACTGACCACTTCACCTAAGATCCTTTTAAGAAACTTATGATCAGTCATGAAAATTCTTTTGGGCATTCCTACAGGTATATCAGTAATTGCAACAATTGATTCCTATCTCCTGAAAACTTCCATCATGAATTTTCCGCCTTCAATTTTTGCCTAAGTGCTTTTTCTTTTAAAGAGCAAAACCCTGCAGGAAATGGCAATTATTGCAACACTGCAGTTTCAAGTAAGCTCAAACCATTGCCAACATACGGTTTATTTTAGTTCCAAAGAGCAAAATGCAATGTGCAGTGTTAATTAACTAAGCATTCATTCATGTTAATTTATTACCCACAGAATAAGAAAAAATCAAAGTATAAGGAATACTGTGAATAATGTATCAACGATATTTAGTTATTTAAGAAAAGTATTTTTTTTTTCTGGACAAATGCTATGTAAACACCTAACGTGTAAATGCTATGTAAAACACCTAACATAAGATCTTTTTCACCCTACTGTATTACAGGATGATCTGTTTTAAAAAATAAGTGTGGAAAGAAGCAGCTCAGTGTCTTCCTGATTAAAAAAAACCCAACCAAATGTCTTTAGCTATGAAGAAAGAGGAATTCTAAATTCTAAGGATATAATATTCCCTCTTTCTAGCTAAACACTATATTATTAGAGGACAGCGATGTATAGAGTGATCACAAATTTCTAATGAGCTCTGAAAATGATACATTAAATTAAAAAAATTTGTTGTCTTCTGTCCTGTAAATAGTGGTTAACATACCCAGCCATTACCAAAAGCCTAAGTACCTTCATGCTCCAAACATTCTTCAAGTTGATCTGACTATCATCAAAATTGCCAAAAACCTCTTCCAGAGAATCTTAAGAACAATCTGGTGCAAAATAAATGGCCTGAGTTCATTCTGACAGTTTGTAAAGTGTTACTAAATATACATTAAATGATGTAGCAAAAAAAGTTGAGGAGAACATTTATTTTTGGATAAACATTCAAAAAGCTTGGGTTCTCATCTGAAATCTCTCTCCTACACAAATCTCACAAATAAGATTTTGCAGTCTTTCCGGTACTTGTAATTGCTGAAATTGAGAAATACAATGTGAAAAATATGTTGAACATAACTTCTCTGTCTGGAATAGCAACTCCCAAACAAGTTTGTTACTGTCCATCCTGTCACTTGTGAAGAGATAAAAAGGCCATTCTCAGGGGAAAGAATCTATTGCCAGTAATACACAGTGGCTCTGGTCTTTTGCTAGAATCATTAGATAATAATCAACTTTACTCCCAACTCAAGTATAGAGTGTTTGACTTCTTTTTAAACAAAGAAATTTGGCTTTTTCCTACACAGTAGTTTTCATTCAGTTTGTGGGCACTAAAAAGTTTTCACAAAAATTTCAACTGACCAAATTTTACTTAGAGCTTGTTTTTCAAAATTTTTTTCCTCACCGTTAATTTCTTTTATGGCAATATTTATTAGGAAGCTATGTGACAGAGTAGGTTTTGGGGATTATCCCCCTCCCCCCTCAAAATACTGAAAATCAGGAAAAGGAAAAAAGATGAAACTCATAAAAATAGAATTATCAGTTTACATCCTTGCTAAATTAAAACACATTTTCCCATTTTTTTGGCCAGCTGCTGTTGGTACCTTTCCGATTATCCAGAAAAAAAAGAAGCCTGCCTATGATGGGATATTTCTACAAAGCAGTACTTGCAAATATTTCCCTGAGTTGCTTCTTACAGCATAGCTAACAGAGGCAGCCAACAGATGCAGCAATTTGCTCAGAAGGGGGCCAGAAACTTTGCAGAGAACAGCATCCATGTCCTGAGCAATAGTGTTAATGTGTCACAGGGCACCACCTCCAGCCATTGGAGCAACTATCTCTATAATGTCAGAGGCCTCAATCCAGACCGGACTCCCAAGGGAGGATGCAGCTCTTTGAGTAAAGCGAGTGCCTGGGGTCTCTCACTGAGACTGGGACGGAGGAAGATAGTTTCCTCGCCTGCAGAAGGTGTGCAGTGGTACAGGATCTGTGTTGCCAAGGAGGTGCAGGAAGAGGTCAGCAGACTGTGTGATATCAGACATGGTGAGAAAGAGATCAACCGGATCTTTTTCAAGACCCTGCAGCCTGATCCCTCAGCTGTATTGAAGGAGGATCAGGTGGTCTGGGCTTACTGGGTTAGGAAATGGCAAAGGCTGGAAGCTTGTGACTTCTGGCAACAGGAAGAAGGCTCCTGCTCCACCTGCATATCTCCAACTAAAGAACAGGTTCAGTACCCTCGCAGCAGATGAGGGTCTGGGAACTTTGTCCAACGAAGCATCCAAGCTAGCTAAGCCTGAGCCACGCAGCAGCACCAGAAGGAAGTGGCAAGTGATAAAGTGGGAGACTCCATGCTGTAGGGAATGGGGGCCCACATCTGCCAACCTGACCTGCTGTGTTGAGAGATCTACCGCTTGCTGGGGGTTGGATCTGGGATGCTGTGGAGATACTGCCAAGGTTTGTCTCACCCTTGGACTATTACCCCTTGCGAATCTTCACATGGGCGCCAACGATACTGCCAGCGGAGACCTGGAGCATATCAAGTGTGACTACATGCATCTGGAGGCAATGGTCAAGGGCATGGGGGCCCAGGTAGTGTTCTCCTTGATCTTTCCAGAGAGAAGCAAGGGCTTGAGGAGGAATGGAAGGATCCTGTGGGTCAACAATTGGTTGCCCAGCTGGCGATGGCAATCGATATTTGTATTTTATGACCATGGGGACCCTTCTTTAAGGATTGAAGACTGCTAGAGAGAGATGGGATCCACCTGACCAAGTGGGGCAAAAACATCTTTGCCAACAGACTGGCCAACCTGGTGAGGAGAACTTTAAACTAGAAATGACAGGAGAGGGAGATGACGACCCATAATCGAGAGAGGGAGTGGTGGAATGGGTTGGCAAGCAAAGGATGCAGAGTGTTATGGAAAAGAGAGAACTCGTAATCAGCAAAACAGGACGGAAGGGGAGACACTCTGCTGGACGCAATTCTTATAAACAAGGAAGCTTTTCTTACAATTCTTACAAACTAGTTGGTGGTGTGAAGGTTGCGGGGCTGCCTGGGCTGCATTGACCATGAGATGGTGGAGCTGGGAATCCTGAGAGGAGGGAACAAGGCAAATGTTCATGCAAGGCTCATGCAGTCCAACAAAGGTCCAACCCCTCTCCCATGGGCAGGGATGCCTTTCACTAGATCAGGTTGCTCCTAAAGCACCCCAGGATGCGGTTTGCCCTCTTGGCTGCCAGGGCACATTGCCAACTCATATCAAGCCTGCTGTCAACCAGCACCCTCAGACCCCTTTCTGCAGGGCTGCTCTCTAGCCACTCCTCTCCCAATCTGTATTTGTGCCCGGCGTTACTCTGTCACAGATACAGAATCTGGCATTTGGACTTGTTGAATTTCATGCCATTGATGATTGCCCAATGCTCCAATCTATCTAGATCCCTCTGCAAGGCCTCCTGTCCCTCAACAGAGTCAACAGGTCCTCCCAGTTTGGTATCATCAGCAAACTTGCTAATGGTGCATTCAACTCCTGCATCCAGATCAATGATAAAAATATTGAACAGAACTCGCCCTAGAATTGAACCCTGAGGAACACCACTGATGACTGGTTGCCAGCCAGATGTAGCCCCATTCACTATAACCCTTTGAGCCCTGCTGTTCAGACAGTTCTTCACCCAGTGCACCGCATACCTGCTCATCTCACAGTTGGAGAACTTGTCCAGAAGGATGCTGTTGAGGGACAGTATCAAAAGCCTCACTAAAATCCAGAAAGACTACATCCACCGTGTTCCCTTCATCCACTAGATGGGTGCCCTTATCATAGAAGGATATCAAATTAGTTAGACAGGACTTTCCCTTTGTGAATCCATGTTGACTGTGCCTGATGATTGCATTATTCTTTAAGTGCCTTTCAGTAGTACCCAGTATGATCTTCTCCATAATTTTTCCAGGTACTGAGGTCAAACTAAGAGGTCTGTAGTTCCCTGGGTCTTCCCTCATGCCCTTCTTGTAAAGTGGAATAACATTGTCTAGCTTCCAGTCAGCAGGGACCTCCCCAGACTCCCAAGACCTTTGGTAGATGATCAAGAGGAGTCCTGCCGTAACATGTGCTAGCTCCTTCAGTACTCTGGGATGAATCCCACCAGGCCCCACGGACTTATGTACATTCAGCTGATGCAGCTGGTCCCTTACAATTTCAGTGTCCACAAATGGAAAGGCACTGTTCTCGCAGTCATGGTCCTCCGACTCAGGGGACCGGGCAGCCCAAGGTCTATCAGTGTTATTAAAGACTGAGGCAAAAAGAGCATTGTAGGCCTCTGCTTTTTCTTCATCTCTATTAATCAGGTGACCATCTTCAACAATCGTCACTGGTTTCCACTTGGACATTGAGCCATGCAGTCACTCCATCATAGAAGGCCACTAGATTAGTCAGGCACGATTTGCCCTTGGTGAAGCCATGTTGGCTGTCTCGAATCACCTCCCTGTCATCTGTATGCCTTAATATATCTTCCAGGAGGATCTGCTCCATGATCTTCCTGGGCACAGAGGTGAGGCAGACTAGTCGGTAGTTCCCAAGGTCCTCCTTTTTACCCTTTTTAAAAATGGGTGCAATGTTTCCCTTTTTCCAGTCATTGGGGACTTCTCCTGACTGCCATGACTTCTCAAATATCATGGAGAACAGCTTAGCAACTCCATCAGCCAATTCCCTCAGGACTCTGGCATGCATCTCGTCAGGTCCCATAGACTTTTTCATATTCAGGTTCCTCAGGTGGTCTCGAACACAATCTTCTCCTATGATAGGAGGAACTTCTTTTCCCCAGTTCCTGCCTTGAATTTCAGGGTCTTGAGAGATGTGGGAAGAGAGATTGCCAGTGTCAGGGTGATTGAAGTCCCCCAGGAGGATCAGAGCCTGGGAGCATGATGCTTCCTGTAGTTGGAGTAAGAATGCTTCATCGACATCCTCCCCTTCATCCGGTGACCTGTAGTAAACACCTTCCACGAGGTTTCCTTTCTTGGCTTTTCCCTTATTTTTACCCATAAATTCTCAACCTGTTCATCGCTGTTTTTCAAAGACAGCTCTGTGCAGTTAATCCATTTTTTTACATAGAAGGCAACCCCCCCATCCCTCCTTCCTTGCCTGTGCTTTCTGAACAGTTTATAGCCATCGATTGCAGTGCTCCAGTCATGTGATTTGTCTCACCAAGTTTCAGTGATAGCGATTAAATCATAGCTTTCCAGGTGCACATCAGCTTCCATCTTTTCTTGTTTGTTACCCATGCTGTGTGTATGGCTTATAGAGGCACTTTAGTGGGCCTACTGACCTTGTCGCCTTTTTAGAAGAGCACAGCTTAATTCCTTTGAGGAATTTCACAGGCAATTCCCAGTTGGTTCCTAATATTTCTTTTATAATTTCTTTTAATATTATATATAATGTTTTTATATATATGTAATTATAATTTAAAAAAAATATTTAACACAACATACAAAACATGCAGTAAATGT
Organism: Tauraco erythrolophus; assembly: GCF_009769465.1. Classification (NCBI taxonomy): domain Eukaryota; kingdom Metazoa; phylum Chordata; class Aves; order Musophagiformes; family Musophagidae; genus Tauraco; species Tauraco erythrolophus. The sequence goes on from NC_141497.1 coordinate 19,710,866, forward strand.
TTTAGGAAGGAATTTAACCTTCCTGGAAAACAATTTAAAATAATTTACTACCAAAAGCAGCCATAAAAAAATAACATGCCTGAGCAATGATGGATACTATAAAATCAACTTTGAAAAGAAAGCTCTATTCCTGATAATGGTCAGTTGACCATAATACTAGAATTGATTGATGAGTCCTTCATACTAGAAATAGAACAGAAAGTATAGTAGACTGGAATAATAAACAAGACTTAAAATGTTTGACAATGTTATTTTGGTTTAATAGGTATCAAAACTGATAAGGTTTTAGCAGCCACTGATAATACATAAATGTTTAATTATCCAAAAATGAAATGACAAAGCATATACATTTTGCTTTTTTAACAACTAGAATTTTTATATATAAAACTTAAACTAAAGCCTACTGAAGTCAATGGAAAGACTGTCTGACATTAATGGACTCAGGCTCAGGGCTATAGTGCATTCAGAGCTGTCAGGTAGACTAGAGCCAGTATGTAAAGGAACCCATTTTTATCTTAAAATTAATAAAAATTTAGAATTTGTAGTGACAAAAGCATACTCCATAGGGAAATATATTCTTAAAACTTCTAGAGACTTTCCTAAATGCAGTGAAATATCCACTCTCCTTTTCTTTAAATACAATGCTTACATCAACTCCAGTACACCTTCCTACTCAAGAGAATTAAGGAAAGATGACATACACTACGCTCACATCCTTCCAAATCATTCCCAAAAGTTTCACGAGGCACAAAAAAAATCACCACATAAACCAAACCAAACCAAACCAAAACAAAACAAAACAAAACACAGTCTTACGAGATGTTATCTGTGTTTAACTTACTAGGAATAGGTCTAAGGACATCAGGAATGAGAATCTCCACCAAAGCCTGGTACATCACATGGTCACAATTACCCATCCATTTCAAAATAGACTCATTTTTGCACAGAGTAATCAGTTTTCCTTTTGGAAGTCGACTTTCTATTTCACTCAGATTGCTGGTGTGAATAAATGTAACAAATGAAAATGCATTTACATACAGATAAGAAAAGTACAATGGCCTTTGAAATTGATGATTCAATAAAAACTTTATAAATGTTTATAAAACAACTTCTTCATATGAAACTGGGGAAAAATGGCCTCCAAAGTTCTGCTCCAGACCATAAATTATGCAGAGGTATGATAAAAATGGTCCTTGCAATTTAAACAAATCGGACAGTATATTGTCAAAAGATACTTTGACTTAAGTCATCTTAACAAAGGAAAAAAATAGAAGATGTATAAAATCATTTCAAGGCTGCAGTTTGACATATACCAACAGCCTATATATCAAATAGCAGGCAACACAAATTTTACCTGAAAAACTACTGATATCAGAAAAGGTTCTTAGCCTATATGTAAAACTAAGACTCTATTTGATTTGACTCCAACTGTTATATTATGATGGTGAACAGTAAACAAAAAGAGACATTTACTGACCTCAGTTCAATAATAGCTGTGTCGTCAGCTGGAGCAGAGGGTGAATAGCGCCAGAAAGTTTGCCACAATTTTTCTATCAAGCTAAACTGAAGATTCACAACTACATCCACTATTGCCTAAAAAAAATATAAAACAAGTGCAGATAGTCTTTTACCTCACACTCCCCCCCCAACTCCTCCCAGGGGTATAGCTCCCCATGGTCGTTTTGCAGAAAAAATAGTAAAATGTATCTTTATAAATAAACATATAATATCCTTTTTAATAACTTTTTAGCAACAAATTTTTCAACTGTCCATACTAGTGTGGACAGAGACTCAGATCAGTCCAAGTGCAAATACAAGGAAGCCTCCAGAAAAGAGCCTAAGCACATATATCAGGTGAATTCACTTAAACAGAACTTTTAACACTATTACAAGCACAAAAAAAACCTGCTATTTCATGAATTTTGTTACCTCATTGCATGTTTTAAAGCACCTTCAACAATAATTTTAAAACGTGTTATTCAATATGAAATGTGGCCTTAAGTTCTTAAACAACCTGCTGCTTTAAAACTTGAAGAAAAAAGTGAGTTTGTTTTTCACATAAACATTAGAAATAACAATTTAATCTGATTTCAACTCCTATAAACAAAAGCAAACCTGTCTATATATTATCTAAAGTTCAATTTATCTAAAATTCTCAAAACCTACACATGATTACATTCCAGTAGCGGTATTCTATTGCATGTTAATTTCTTTCCCTGGAAAGAGAGAAATTCCAGAGAAGTCTTTTTGCAAATGTCCTTTCTGATGGAATAAGCAAAATATTTGAGGAGCAAATCAGATACAAATAGGCTGGCTGTAATGCGTTTTGTGCCGGTCATCCTGTTGTACTGTTTCTCACTAGAAGACATGAATTTTCAAAGAATGATGATTTATGCAAAATGTCTCTTTTCTCTTACCTCACAGTGCTCTCGATAAAGACTTTGCAGTGATTTTATGTCCTCAAGGGTAGTACCATCTGGCAGAGAAGATATTTCAACTTCTCCAAACTCTGGAAGTACTCGAGATGCATCTGTTTCCATGACAACATAACAGAAGAAAGCTATTGTGAACAAACCAGTTAGCTATTTTTTTAACCAAAAGGAGATGTTAAATTATTCTTGACAGATAGCAGATACATACATATTGTACCTGTATATAAAAAAGCTAAGACACATTTTCAGAATATGACAGGATGAAGCAGAATATTCATGTCAGTACATAAGAGATTAACATAATTTAATAGCTTTGGTTTTAATCAACTGAATAATTTTTCAATTGTCATACATGTTACAGTTTAGTAGACTCCGCAGCATATATTTATTTGAAATTTACAAGACTTTCAACTGTAGCCAACATATGCTTTTAATATTTCGCATATATGTTTCCAAGAGATACACTGGTATGGGGGAAAAAACGCACCGTCACAGGGGAATAGTGGAAGGGAAAATTCAAAAACATGCGAACTATAGCCCAAGGTTCCCAGTGATATCAGTAACAGCAAGATTAGGCCAAAGGATGTGGTGCTTCAAAATCCCAGTACATGAACTCAAAACTAAGTGTACAATTATTGCAATAACAGATTTAATAAGCTTTTTTACATTAGCAAATTACTAAATTGCCATTTACTTCTACAACTGAGAAGTCTATATGCTTAGCTACATCAATGAATGCACAAAATGCACATTTTAAAATATGAACCTTGGGTTTCTGATTTTAATTATTTGACTCTTTCCATTTATAATGTTGCAGCACAAACTCAATATACCTTCTTGTCAATGGTCAACACAACTGCAGTGCAAAAATATAATCCCAATTTATGTGCATATTCAAAAAATTAGGAAGCCAGTGGAAATAAATGAGCTTTTAGGGCAAGATTTTCAGTATGCATTTTTGTATAAAATACTTCATCACAATTGCATTGCAATATATTTTAAATCTACCATGCAAGTAGATTGTGCACATTTTTTCTTTCATATCTGCATGATGCATATTAAATATTGCAGAAGTCTTACAATATAGAACATATAGCTTCTGTGAGTATCTTTTTGTTCTGTTATCAGTGAGAGTTTTAAACAAGGCAACATAGCTAAAATAATTATTGCATTTGTATGATTTGATGTTCATGGCGATAATGGGGTTTATTTTATTTATACAACAGTATAACACATCTTTTCATACCTAAAAACTGTTGATGATGTTGACTTTGGGCAATTATAGTTTGTTCAGCAGATGTGCCAGTCTGTTGACCACTTCCTGTGAAACCATCTGTAACTCCATCCACTTTCTGCACGGGCTTGTACCTATAAAATTATCAAATACAAAATTATTCTTTATGGTCACTTTTTTGTAACTGTAATATCACACTCTATTCTGCCTGATTCTCAGTCTCAATATACAGTTTTGCTAGTTCACACACAAGAAAAAAGTAACATCAGAATAATTATAGTAAGGAAAGGTAGAATATTTGCAATGCATTATAAGATTCATAAAGCTGACATCACAGCACAACTATAAATTTCTCATGGAATTTAATTTGAAAACTATACCACTAAGACCTAAAGCTTATTTACACTAAACAGAAACACAATCTTTCCTTTTCCAAAGGACTTGCCTTCCCAGGAATCAAGTAGCTCAAAACCAAGGTTTAATCACCTTAAGAAGGGTCATGTATCTGTTTAGAGACAAAGGAATTTAAATAATTTTAAAATGTAACAAACTTCTCATGAGCTCAGAAGGTCTGAGAAGACTACTTCAACTTAAACTAAGTAGTCGAACCAGAGGAGGTTCAGACTTGATATTAGGAAGCATTTCTTTACAGAAAGAGTGATCAAACAGTAGAACAGTCTTCCTAGAGAGGTGGTCTATGCCCCAAGTCTGTCAGTGTTTAAGAGGTGTTTGGACAATGTCCTTAATAATATGCTTTAACTTTTGGTCAGGCCTGAAGTGGTCAGGCAATTGGACTAGATGATCGTTGTACGTCCCTTCCAACTAAAATATTCTATTCTATTCTATTCTATTCTATTCTATTCTATTCTATTCTATTCTATTCTATTCTATTCTTAAACTCTTCACCAGTCAAGACACAAAAGCTTTTATAAAGGATAAAAAGGACAAAGATGAAGGATAAAAAGGACAAAGATACTGTCCTGGTTCCGACTGGGACAGAGTTAGTTCTTCATTGTAACAGCTAGAAGAGCTCTGTGTTTTGGTTTTAGTCTGAGACTTGTTATGAGAAGAATGTTGATAATGCACTGATGTTTATAGTTGGCACTGAGACTTCAAGGACTTTTCAGCTTCCTATATTTTTATCAGTGTGCAGGAGCACAACAGGATAGGAGGGAGCAAGGTCGGGACAAAGGGTCCACAACTCCCCTTATGATTTGAACTTAGACTTAGGATTGAGGGCTAAATTGGCCAATGAAGTATTCCATATCATGCAGCGTCATGCCCAGTATAAAAATGAGGGTCAGCCGGGAAGAAGGACCTTTGCTCTTCTAGGGGCTCTCACTCTCGGAATGCTCTCTCTCTCTCTCTCTCTCTCTTTTCAGGCTTCTTGCTCATCTGGGATAGCAGTGTCAGGATTTATCTGTTTTGAGATTGTTAACTGGGACAGGACAGGCCTTGGTCACTGAGTGGTGAGCAATTATACTGTGTATCACTTGTTCGTATATATTATTATTATTATACGTATATATATTCCTATATTATTTCATATTATTAAATTGTTCTTATCTCAACCCACAGGTCTCTTTCCTTTTTCCCCTTTAATTCTCTTCTCCATCCCCTGGGAGTGGGAGAGCGTGAGCAGAGCGGCTGTGTGGTGTTTAGTTGCTGGCCAGGCTAAACTACGACAAATACAAATAGGAATCCTGGTTTAGATGGTCAGATGTTAAGACCATCACACTAACAGGCTGAAAATTCTGCCTGCCTTCTCCAACACAGCTGAAAATTAATCCTGCCCCAGCTCTTAGTGATAAGAACTTGGAAGCTTTGTCCCTCTGAAATAGCCTTGTAGCCAGAAGAAAGCTAAAGAAACCTCAGTGTAGAATGCAATGCATGTGAACTGTCACTCAAGTCTGAACTTGGACTTTGCAGATTGTAAAGCTTTGTATTAACTTTAGAAATGTCAACAAATGCCACTCTGAAAATGCTCCTCTTAAGAAACAGTTGAGTCAGCTGTGAGCATGTTCTCATTTTGATCTTATTAAACAGATAATAGGAATGCCCTATGTAACTACTTAAATTCTAGTTTATGAGAAAACTCCCATAAGAAGCAAGCATCCAAGATTCTGGTCATTCCAGACATATTTAACTATACATTACATTGGACATGGGATATACAAGAAGTATGCTTTTCCAGAGAAGGCCTCTTGGCCTGATTAACATAAAGTATGATAACTTCAGGAATGTTAGTACTTGGAAACAAAAACTTCTGCCATCATCTTAATCTCTAGGACTTTTATATGAAGTTTGGTTATTGTAAAGGCCCAGGATAAAATCCCAGGCCTGTTGAAATCAACAGCACAACTGTAATCAACTTTAAGAAGACTAAAGTTTAATCTCTAGTATCACGGTAGTATTGAACTCTTATGGATAAACTTCTCATCACTTAATAGATATATTTGCAATCCAAATTTTGTAAGATTTTTTAATTTTATTCTCATTATACTTTATCATTAAAAAACCTGGCAGAAGATTAGTTTCTATAGATATTTGCAAATCAAAATCAGTATGTTCACGTAGTTCCACTAGTTTTGAAAAAATGTATTATCTCATAAACTTTTCAGCTCTTGGAGTAGAACCTAAAGTGCCTTGAATGAATAAAAGTAACAGTCCTTTGAGTTTCTGGGGTTTAGGAAGAACTTAAAAAAAATAAATCAATTTAATCTGCTGGTGCTAATAGTCAGGATTATCCTACCACTTGCTCCAATGTGCTTTATGTAAAAAATGTTGGGGGAAAGTCTTAATTCTGGCATTAGAAAATAACATGCAAAATGAAACTGAGAAATGAAAAAAAGAAAATACTATTTTTCAGGTGTTTCAAATGAAACTTAAGCAGAGTTGTTAACTGACATCATCTACCTGGACTTATCCAAAGCATTTGACACTGTCCCGCATGATCTTGTCTCTAAATTGGAGAGACATGGATTTGACGAATGGACCACTCGGTGGATAAGGAATTGACTGGATAGTCACATTCAAAGAGTTGAAGTCAACGACTCGATGTCCAAATGGAGGTCACTGACGAGTGGAGATCCTCAGGGGTCGATGTTGGGACCGGTGCTGTTTAGCATCTTTGTCGGCGACAGGGACAGTGGGATAATTGCACCCTCAGCAAGTTTGTCGATGACACCAAGCTGTGTGGTGTGGTTGACACTCTGGAAGGAAGGGATGCCATCCAGAAGGACCTTGACAGGCTTGAGAGGTGGGCCTGTGAGAACCTCATGAAGTTCAACAAGGCCAAGTGCAAGGTCCTGCACGTGGGTCAGGGCAATCTCAAGCACAAATACAGGCTGGGTGGAGAATGGATTGAGAGCAGCCCTGAGGAGAAGGACTTGGGAGTGCTGGTGGATGAGAAGCTCAACATGAGCTGGCAATGTGCGCTTGCAGCCCAGAAAGCCAACTGTATCCTGGGCTGCATCACAAGAAGCGTGGCCAGCAGGTTGAGGGAGGGGATTCTGCCCCTCTACTCTGCTCTCGTGAGATCCCACCTGGAATACTGTGTTCAGCTCTGGAATCCCCAACATAAAAAGGACATGGAGCTGTTGGAGAAAATCCAGAGGAGGGCCACAAAGATGATAAGAGGGCTGGAGCATCTCTCCTGTGAAATAGGCTGAGAGTTGGGGCTGTTCAGCCTGGAGAAGAGAAGGCTCTGGGGAGACCTTCTAGCAGCCTTCCAGTACCTAAATTGGGCCTACAAGAAAGCTGGAGAGGGGCTTTTGACAAGGGCCTCTAGTGATTGGACAAGGGGCAATGGCTTTAAACTGAGATTTTGATTAGATCTAAGGAAGAAATTTTTTACAATGAGGATGGTGAGGCACTGGACCAGGTTGCCCAGAGGAGTTGTGGATGACTCATCCTCGGAGGTGTTCAAGGCCAGGTTGGATGAGGCTTTGAGCAATCTGATCTAGTGGAAGGTGTCTCTACCCATGGCAGGGAGGTAGGAACTAGATGATCTTTAAGGTTCCTCCCAACCCAATCCATTCTACGATTTTATGATCATTTTAGATTTCCTGTCTTTTATGGACAATAGAGGGTGATGTTTTTGCAGTTCAGGCAACAAGAGGCTTCTAGAATTCCTCACAAAATCCTCTGTTTATACCCAGGTTACTCTTTGTGTTTTTAATTACAGATAAGGGAAAATTTTCACAACAATTGATTTACACAGCTACTTAATGAAAGAATTTAGCTTTTCTAAAATTATCTGACCCTTTTTCCTATTTCAACTCTGATTTTTCCAATTTTTTTTAATTAACTGCTAAGAGAAGAGGCACTGAAAAAAAACAGCCAATCTTTTATAAATATGACAGCTTTCAAAAGATGCTTAGCTTTACTCAAGAAGAATTGAACTTTAATTTTATATAGTTAAACATAAGCACAATAAAAGTTTGCAGAATCTTTAGCTAACAACAAACATTCAAAAAGCTACGGAAATTCAATAGAACTAGACCATTGAAATATGAACAAGAAATTAGTTAATTCAAAAATCAATGCAAAATTATGTGCTTTTCTCATTATTAAGATAATTTACATAATAACTTAATTGATTCCTATAGTCCAATCCTAAACACTGCAATTAAACTGAAACTTCCCACTCACTCCTCAGAAAGGTTCAAGAAATTTTGACTAAACAGCAAACATTCAATTGTCATCAATAAGATAAAGCAGAAACATGCCAGTGTTTATACGCGTTTTACCACCTCTAGGAGTTGGATTAAAATTAATAATATCACTTTGCTGATTGAGAGTATCGCTTTGCTGTATTGTGTGGTGCTGGCTTCTGATATGATAAAATTATTGGTAGAGGGATCGATTTTGTGTCTGTATTCAGTGGTGGCGGGCGGGCAGCGCGAAGATGAGCGCGGCTATGCAGGCTCCATTTCCATACTTCTGGAGCCATCTGGTGGGCATTATTACCAATTACACCGGTTACTTTTTCTCCTTGGAGAGGCAATACATGGAGGGGGACATCGTTCTCCACTGTCCTCTTCTTCTCCAGAGCATTTACAAATGTTCTTGAGAATTTTGAATATCCTCGGCATGGTCAAACCAGCATAATCCTGTTGCTAGGTCTTCTCAATGTATGTCTAATTATGCATATAATTAGCCTCAAACGACTATTTAAAATACCACTCTGTCCACTACTGGCATTACTCCAGCTGCTACCTCAACCCCCTCCCCCGACAGGTGCCGCTGGTACTCTGGCCCCCTTGATAGTCACTGCGGCCACTCCAACTCTGGCATGTGCTATGGTTACTCCAAAAAGGAAGCACACCGAGGCAAGCTTGTGGGATGGAGGTGGGAGGCAGCTGCTCAACCCCTGCAACGGGCACCACTACGGTTACTCTAACCCTGGTGCCTGCTGTGGTGACTCAAAGCTCAGCAACAAGCATTGTAGCTATTCAAATTACCACAACAAGCACTGTGGCTACTCAAATCCCGGTGAGAAGCATGATAGAGGACCCAGAGAAGCAACTTGTGCTGGCATCAATCGCCCCCATACAGAAGAAGAAATGGACACAAAATTCAGCACATTTAGAAAGGGATGAAGCAACTTCTCCTAAGAGAGAAGAGGAAGAGGAGATGGTAACCACCACTCAATCTCTATGCCTGAGTGAGCTGCGAGATATACAAAGATTTCAGTTGTCATCGAGGTGAGCACATTGTCACCTGGCTGCTCAGACACTGAGAGAACAGGGCCAGTTGCCTGGATTTAGATGGTAGAGAAGCCAGGCAGCTGGAATCCCTCGCAAAGGAAGGGGACATTGATAAAGCAATTGGAAAAGGGACACAAGCCCTCAGCCTCTGGAGGCTGTTCCTGACAGGTGTGAGGGAAAGGTACCTGAGGGAACTAGTGGTGTGGGAGGTGATTTATTATAACCCGAAACAACGTGCAGTTACCCGAAGATCCAGATGAAGTCCAGTGCTCACAACCCATGTTGTGGAAGGTTTAATGGAGCACATCATCATTGTATGCCAATCATTGGCAGTATTGGATTTAAGAGGACAAGATGAGGCACCACTCGTGACTGAAGTGGCAACCCAACTCTGGCAATACAAAGAGTATCTTCTCCTCCCTATGGGTCTGCATCTCTGCTGTGGAAAAACTGCCAGACATTCTAGCCAAAAATCTGTCCGATAAACTGTCCAAGCATGTCTTGGCTGTGGAGAAACTGTCCAAGAAACCATCTCAGGAGTTCCAGCAATTCAAAGAAGTTATGTCCTACTTCCCACCTGTATGGACCAGTATTTCAGCTATTAAGAGCAAGCATTCTCCTGCTCAAGAGAGACAGTATACACCACAGGGCAGGCTGTGGTTTTACCTGCATGATCATGGAGAAGACATGAGAAGGTGGGCTAGAAAACCTACCTTGGTCCTAGAGGCAGGGGTATGCCAGTTGCAAGGAAAAAGGATCACAAATGGAGATTCTTTCCATTCTTCCAGGAAAGCTGCTACTCTGATCTCTGGTGGGCAGATTCCCAGATAGAGTAGGAGAGCTGATCCTACTCTTAATCCTTTCCTTGATTCTAATGCTTTTGATTTGCATTCACAAGAAGTGAATGATGGATATGATGACCACCATGAGAGAGACATTGCCTCCAGCAAGGTGGAGGAAAGGGACAATTGAGTTTACTGGACTGTGTGGATTCATTGGCCTGGCACATCAGACCCCCAAAAGTATAAGGCTCTAGTGGACACTGGTGCACAATGCCATCAAACTTCAGAGGGGCAGAACCAATCTATATTTCTGGAGTGACAGAGGGTTCCCAACAGCTAACTGTATTGGAGACCGAAGTGAGCCTAACTGAGAAGCAGTGGCAAAAGCACCCCATTGTGACTGGCCCAGAAGCGTCATGCATCCTTGGCATAGATTATTTTAAGAGAGTATATTTCAAGGACCCAAAAGGGTATTGCTGGATTTTTGGCACAGCTGCCTTGGAAACAGAGGAAATTGAACAGCTGTGTACTTTATGCAGTCTCTCAGAGGACCCTTCTGTTGTGGGATTGCTGAGGGTCGAAGAACAACAGATGCCGATTGCTACTACAACAGCGCACCGACGGCAATATCGTACCAACCGAGACTCTGTGATTCCTATCCATAAGTTGATTCGTCAACTGGAGAGTCAAGGAGTCATCACCAAGACCCGCTCACCTTTTAACAGCCTCATGTGGCCTGTGCGAAAGTCCAATGGAGAGTGGAGACTGACAGTAGACTATCGTGGCTTGAATGAAGTCACACCACCATTGAGTGCTGCCGTGCCAGATATGCTGAAACTTCAATATGAACTGGAGTCAAAGGTAGCCAAGTGGTACGCCACAATTGATATCACTAATGCATTTTTCTCAATTCCTTTGGCACCGGAATGCAGGCCACAGTTTGCTTTCACTTGGAGGGGCATCCAGTATACCTGGAATCAACTGCCTCACAGTTGGAAACACAGCCCTACTATTTGCCATGGACTGATCCAGACTCCACTGGAACAGGGTGAAGCCCCAGAACATTTGCAATACATTGATGACATCATTGTATGGGGCAACACAGCAGAAGATTTTGAGAAAGGTGAGAAAAGAATCTAAATCCTTCTGAAAGCTGGTGTTGCCATAAAACAAAGTAAGGTCAAGGGACCCGCACAGGAAATTCAGTTTTTGGGAATAAAATGGCAAGATGGGCGTCGTCAGATCCCAATGGATGCGATTAATAAAATAACAGCTATGTCTCCACCAACCAACAAAAAGGAAGCACAAGCTTTCTTAGGCATTGTGGGTTTCTGGAGAATGCATGTTCCAAATTATAGTCTGATTGCAAGCCCTCTCTGTCAAGTGACTCGGAAGAAGAATAATTTTGAATGGGGCCCTGAGCAATGACAAGCCTTTGAACAAATTAAATGGGAAATAGTTCTTGCACTGGCCCTTGGGCCAGTCTAGGCAGGACAAGATATTAAAAGCGTGCTCTACACTGCAACCGTGGAGAACAGCCCTACCTGGAGTCTCTGGCAAAAAGCACCAGGGGACGCTGGAGGTCAATCCCTCGGATTTTGAAGTCAGGGGTACAGAGGATCTGAAGCCAACTATACTCCAACTGAAAAAGAAATACTGGCAGCATATGAAGGAGTCCGAGCTGCTTCTGAAGTGATTGGTACTGAAGCACAGCTCCTCCTGGCACCCTGACTGCTCGTGCTGGGCTGGACGTTGAACTGGAGGGTCTCCTCTACACATCGTGCAACTGATGCTACATGGAGTAAGTGGATCACACTAATCACACAAAGGGCTCGAATAGGATGCCCCAGGAATTTTGGAAGTGATCACAGACTGACTAGAAGGAAAAGATTTTGGAATGTCGCCAAAGGAGGAGGTGACACGTGCTGAAGAGGCCCCACGTTGGGTACCAAAAAGGACTGTTGTGATTTTAATCCAGCCAGCAACCAAACACCGTGCAGCTGCTCACTCACCCTCCTCCACCCCCAGGGGACTGAGGATAATCAAAGGGGTAAAGGCAAGGAGACTTGTGTGTTAAGAACAAGTTAATAATTGAAATAAAATAAAATATAAAATATAACGATAATAATAATAACAGCAACAACAACAGTAATAGAATATACAAACAAGTGATGCACAGTACAATTGCTTGTCACCCGCTGACTAATGCCCAGTCCATTCCTGGCTAGCGATCCCAGAGGAGAGAAATCCTGAAACTGCAATCCTGGAAGAGAGAGCCAGCTTCCCAGTCAACCCTCATTTATATCTTGAGCAGGATGTTGCATGCTATGGAATATCCCATTGGCCAATTTGGATCAGTTGCTCTGGCTATGTTCCCTCCCAGCTTCTTGTGCACCTGCACACTAGCAAAGCATTGGAAAAGAAAAAACCCTAACGCGTTATTAGAGATTAGTTTGGTTTCTGTTTCTAAAGCCCTTAGAGTTTATTTTTCAGCAAGCCAGAACACTGTAAGCCTTTTCTTTTAATGAAAACAGAGTCTACCAATAAATTATGTAAGTGCATGAATTGGATTTTTGAGGTAATACTAAATATTGAGACTATCGGTAAATATTTTAATAATGTCAGCACGGCAACTACAAGGTAGCAACAAAATTTGCAGAAAAACTTAGCTTTTTTCTTTGTCTTGTGACAGTCAATCAATTTTGACTTCTTTCTTTTTTAATAGTTTCTGTGTTTTTCTTACTGATTTGTTGTCCTGGTTTCAGCTGGGAAAGAATTAGCTCTTTTTAGCAGCTAGAAGAGCTCTGTGTTTTGGTTTTAGACTGAGACTTGCTCTGAGAAGAATGCTGATAGCGCACTGATGTTTGTAGTTGGCACTGAGGTCTCAAGGGCTTTTCATCTTGCCATGTTCTTGCCAGTGTGCAGGAGCACAACAGGATAGAGGGGAGCATAGCCCGGACAGAGGGTCCACGACTCTCCTTATGATTTGTACTTAGACTTAGGATTGAGGGCCAAATTGGCCAATTAGTATTCCATATCATGCAGTGTCATGCACAGTATAAAAATGACGGTCAGCCGGAAAGAAGGGCTTTTGCTTTTCCAGGGCTCTCACTCTTGCACTCTCGGAGTGCTATCTTTGTCTCGCTCTCTCTTTTTGGGCCTCTCGCTCATCCAGGATTGCGGTGTCGGGACTTATCTGTTTCGGGATCATTAGTTCGGGATGAGACAGGCCTTGGTCAAGGGGTGATGAGCAATTACACCGTACATCACTCGTTTGTATATATTTATCATTGTACATATATATATTTATATGCTAGTAGCAGTAGTATTAAATTGTTCTTATCTCAACCCACGGGTCTCTTTTCCTTTTCTCCTTTAATTCCCTTCCTCATCCCTGGGGGATGGGGGAGAGTGAGCAAGCAGCTGTGTGGAATTCAGTTGCTGGAGCAGCCTAAACCACGACAAGGGGAGAAGCTGATGAAATATGGGCTGGATGAGCAGACAGCGAGTTAGATTGCGAACTGGCTAAATGACTGTATTGGTTTTACATGGCAAGGTTTTGGTAGCAGGAGGGCTGCAGGGATGACTTCTAAGAGGAGCCAACTTGGTGGCCTTTTATGATGGGGTGACAGCATCAGTGGACAAGGGTCGATCAACGGATATCATCTACCTGGACTTGTGCAAAGCTTTTGACACTGTCCCCCACGACATTCTTCTCTCTAAACTAGAGAGGCATGGGTTTGATGGATGGACCACTCGGTGGATAAGGAGTTGGCTCAATGGCCGCACTCAGAGAGTGGTGGTCAACGGCTCGATGTCCAAGTGGAGACCGGTCACGAGTGGCATCCCTCAGGGGTCTGTGTTGGGCCCGGCCCTCTTCAACATCTTTGTCGGTGACGTGGACAGTGGCATGGAGTGCACCCTCAGCAAGTTCGCCAATGACACCAAGCTGTGTGGTGCCGTCGACACGCTGGAAGGGAGGGATGCCATCCAGAGGGACCTCGACAGGCTGGAGAGGTGGGCCCGTGCCAACCTCATGAAGTTCAACCAGGCCAAGTGCAAGGTCCTACATCTGGGTCATGGCAATCCCAGGCACAAATACAGACTGGGCGGAGAATGGATCGAGAGCAGCCCTGAGGAGAAGGACTTGGGAGTACTGGTGGACGAGAAGCTCAATATGAGCCGGCAATGTGCTCTTGCGGCCCAGAAGGCCAACCACATCCTGGGCTGCATCAAGAGGAGCGTGGCCAGCAGGTCGAGGGAGGTGATTCTCCCCCTCTACTCTGCCCTCGTGAGACCTCACCTGGAGTATTGCGTCCAGTTCTGGAGCCCCCAACATAAGAAGGACATGGACCAGTTGGAGAGGGTCCAGAGGAGGGCCACGAAGATGATAAGAGGGCTGGAGCACCTTTCCTATGAGGACAGGCTGAAAGAGTTGGGGCTGTTCAGCCTGGAGAAGAGGAGGCTCCGGGGTGACCTTATAGCGGTCTTCCAGTACCTCAAGGGGGCCTACAAGAAAGATGGGGAGAGGCTGTTCAGGAGGGCCTGTTGTGATAGGACAAGGGGTAATGGTTTTAAAATAGAGGGAGGTAGATTCAGATTGGATATTAGGAAAAAATTTTTTACCATGAGAGTTGTAGAACACTGGAACAGGTTGCCCAGAGAGGTGGTGGATGCTCCATCCCTGGAGACGTTCAAGGCCAGGTTGGATGAGGCCCTGAGCAACCTGATCTAGTTGGAGATATCCCTGTTCCTTGCAGGGGGGTTGGACTAGATGACCTTTGAAGGTCCCTTCCAGCCCTAACCATTCTATGATTCTATGATTCTATGACATCAGAAGCTACCCCCATGTCAGACAGCCAGTTCCAGCCGGCTCCAAGATGGACCTGTTGCTGGCCAAAGCCAAGACAATCAGTGACATTGGTAGCACCTCTGTGATAATATATTTAAGAAAGGGAATGCTGCACAACAGAAGCTTGGAGAGAGGAGTTAGAATATGTGAGAGAAACAACTATGCAGACACCAAGGTCAGTGAAGAAGGAGGGAGAGGAGGTGTGCCAGGTGTCGGAGCAGAGATTTCCCTCCACCCCATGGTGAAGACCATGGTGAAGCACATTGTCACTCTGCAGCCCATGGAGATCCATGGTGGAGCAGATATCCACACTGCAGCCCGTGAGGAACCCACACCAGAGCAGATGGATAAGCCCTGAAGGAAGTTGCAGCCCGCAGAGAGCCCACGCTGGAGCAGGCTCCTGGCAGGAACTGCAGCCTGTGGAGAAGAGATGACATAGGAGTAGGTTTTCTGGCAGGATCTGTGACCTTGTGGAGGACCCATGCTGGAACGGTCTGTTTCTGAAGGACTGCACCCCATAGAAAGGACCCATGTTGGAGCAGTTCATGAAGGACTGTCTCCCATGGGTGAGACCCCACGCTGGAGCTGGGGAAGAACATGAGGAGGAAGGAGGGGAAGAGATAATGCATAATGAATTGACCAAAAACCCTATTCCTCGTCCCCCTGCATCACTCAGGGGGAGGAGGTAGAAGGGTTGAAAGTGAAGTTGAGCCTGGGAAGAAGTGAGGGTTGGGAGGAAGGTATTTTTTTTAGATTTGTTCTTATTTTTCATTATCCAGCTCTGCTTAATTGGCAATAAATTAAATTAATTTCCTCAAGTCAAGTCTGTTTTGCCTGTGATGGTAATTGCTGAGTGATCTCCTTGTCCTTATCTTGATCCATGAGCATTTTGTTGTATTTTTCTCCCCCTGTCCTGCTGAGCAGCTTGGTGGGCACTTGGCAGTCAGCCAAGGTCAACTCATCACAATGGCCAGGCCCAGACTGTGGTGATCAGTGGCAAAATGTCTAGTGACTAGCAGCGTACCCCAGGGGTCAACATTGGGTCCAGTCCTGTTTAGCATCTTCATTAATGATCTGGATGATGAGGCAGAGTGTACCGTCAGCAACTTTGCAGACAGCACCAAAACTAGGAGCAGTACCTGATACTCCAGAGGGTTGTGCTGCTTCCAGAAAAGGACCTGGAGATCCTTGCAGACAGCAAGTTGAACATGAGCCAGTAACGTGCCTTTGCTGCAAAGGTGGCCAATGGTATCCTTGGCTGCATTAGGCAAAGCATTGCCAACAGGTGGAGAGACATGATCCTTCCCCTCTACTCATCACTGGTGAGGCCACACCTGATGTATTGTGTCCAGTTCTGGGCTCTCCAGTACAAGAGAGACATGGACATACTGGAGAGAGTTCAGCAAAGGGCAACAAAGATGATTAAGGGACTGAAGCATCTCACATGTGAGGAAAGGCTGAGGGATCTGGGACTGTTTAGCCTGGAGAAGGCTCTGGGGGAATCTCATGAATGTATATGAATACTTGAAGGGAAGGTGCAAAGAAGATGGAGCCAGGATCTTTTCAGTGAAAGCAGAAAAGGCAATAGACACAAGCTGAAACATAGGAGGTTGTCTGGGGATTGGCTGAGATAAAGTTAACTTTTCACAGGAAGCTGTGAGGGGACACAGCTAGGGCAGCTGACCCAAACCAGCCAGGGGGATATTTGATACCATATGACATCATGCTCAGAATATATATTGGGGGAGCGAGATGTGGGAGGGGCATCGCAGATCGGGAGTGGGCTGGGTTCCAGGTTCTGGATGGTGAGCAATTGTACTACTTGTTTTGTATTGTTCTTTTATTAGTATTATTGTGGTGTCATGGCTTAGGCCACTCCGGCAATCAAACCCTACACAGTTGCTCACTCACCCTCCCCCAGCCCCAGGGATGAGAGAGAGAATTAAAGGATAAACGGGAAACCTGTGGGTTGAGATAAGAACAATTTAATGCAGATAAGTACTACATAGTGTAGATGCTCACCACCCCCTCTTATCCGAAGCCCGTCTCATCCCGAAGTTGCAATCCCAGATGAACGCGAGGCCCCGAAATAGAGAGAGGGAGAGAGAGATAGTACTCCGAGAGTGGGAGTACTGGATGAGAGAGAAAAAAAAAAGGCAATAGAGCAAAAGTGCAGAAGTGCAAAAGAACAGAAGCGGCGAAAGAGCAAAAGCGCAAAAAGCCCTTCTTTTCAGCTGACCCTCACTTTTATACTGGGCATGACGCTGCATGATATGGAATACTAATTGGCCAGTTTGGCCCTCAGTCTTAAGTTCCACCACAAATCACAAGGGGAATCATGGCCCCCTTGTCCCAGCTATGCTCCCCCCTTATCCCGCCGTGCTTCTGCACGCCGGCCAGAACATGGCACACTGAAAAGTCCTTGGAGTTTCACTTCCAACCACAAACATCAGCTTGCTATCAACATTCTTCTCAGAGCGAGCCTCTGAGTAAAACCCAAACACGGAGCTCTTCTAGCTGCTAAAAAGAAGAGCTGACTCTGTCCCAGCTAAAACCAGGACATGTGGTTATTATCCCTTCTCTTTTTTTTTTGTACTGTCCTATTAAACCGTCCTTATCTCAACCCACAAGTTTTACCCTTTTTTTCTTCTGATTTTTTCTTCCCCATCTCACCAAGGGGGAGGAGTGAGTGAGCAATGGCATGGTAGCTTAGCTGCCAGCTGTACTAAACCACAACAGGTTGCCTCTGAACATCAGGAAACACTTTTTCACTGTGAGGGTGACTGAGCACTGGAGCAAGTTTCCCAGGGAGGTGGTGAAGTTTGCCTCCTTGGAGATATTTAAAAGCCATCTGGACACGGTCCTGGTCAACCAACTCTAGGTGATCCTGCTTGAGCAGGGGGAGGGTTGGATCGGATGACCTCCAGAGCCATACAGCAGCTCCAGTTGAAAGGCAGGACTATTACCTATATAGTCCCTACCTGTGCATTTCTCTTCTTCTGTTCCAGTACATAGGTGCTTTAAATGTCTTGATCTGTGTCTGTTGTGTCAAAGCTACTGTCTCAGCTGGAAGATGGGACTGTTAGCAAGTCATCTGTAGTTTACTATCTTTTTAATTTTTTTTTACTATTTTTTATTTTTATTGGAACAGAGAAGTAGCACTCCCATAGTTCATGTCGATCACAACTGGGATTCAGCAACTAGCAGCACCACCTTTGAATTAGCTCAATGATTGTTATCACTCAAATGAACTTCATGCCTGAAATCTCAGATCCTGAATTCGGGCCCATGTCAAACACCAAACGCAAGCGTACCTCTAGTAGGTCTTTGGATACGTTCATGTTTGTGGTGGGTTAGCCTTGACTAACAGAGAAACTCCCACTCAGGCACTCACATCCCCCTGACCCAGTGGGTCAGGGGGAGAAAGTAGGAAGAGCAGGAGCAAGAAAGCTCGTGGGTCATGATAATGACAGGAGATTGCTTATCAATTACCATTGTGGGCAAAACAGACTCAACTTGGGTAAAATTAAGTTAATTTATTGCCAATTAAAATAAAAATGTAATTACTAGTTTAGGTAGCATGAAACAAAAAGATAAATATGAAAACACCCTCCCTCCTTTCCCAGGCTCAGCTTCACACCTTCATTCCAGACTCCTCTTCTCCCCTCCTTGTTATTGCCACAGGTTACATGCAGTCCCTTCAGTAAGGCAGTGAGCAGCTCAAGGGAGCGGGTGGGAGGGTGTTATGGTCAGTACATAACAGTATCTGCCACTCCTTCCTTCTCACACTTCTCCTCTGCTCCAGCATGGGTTCTCCACAGGCTGCAGTTCCTTTATGAAATATCCAACTGCTCCAGTGTGGTCTGTTCCACAAGCTGCTATGTGAATACCGGTTCTGGCACTATGGAGCACCTCCTCCTCCTCCTTCTTCTCTGACATTGATGTTCATACTGCTGTTTCTCACTCTTTTTTCCCCCCTCTTCCTCTGCATGTCTGGTGGGTTTTCCCCTGTCTTAAGTATGTTTTCACAGAGGCACCACCAACTTCATTGATTGGCTCAGCTTTGGTCTGCATTGGGTTCATTGTCAAACCAGCTAGAACCAGCTGTGTCTGGCACAGGGCAGCTCCTTACCCACTACCAAAACCTTGCTACATATACCCAATACAATGTGACGCAAGTAGGAAAGCTACATGACCTTTCAAATTAAGAAAGAATGAAGAAAAGTGATCTGTAGCATAAATTCAGTCTACACTGTTTGTCAAGAAGTCAAGAACTAGAAGTGTCTAACTATGGGGGGGTGTAGGTAAAATTGATACAACTGAACAGAAAAAGCTAACACAGTTGACATCTGATTCTAAAGGACAAAAGATAAATAGCATTTCCCAATTTGAGTAATCAGAAGGGAAAAGGAAACATTTGTGATTCTTAAATTCTCTTTGTTCTGAATGTCTTCTTATAAGAGAATTATTGCACAGATGTTAAAACTTTCTTTTAGTTTTTAAATAAAATTAGAAACATTAATAAAACTGGAAAATAATAAAGATTACTCCTATTGATTCAAACTATAGTATTAAGTCCTTTATCTCATGTTAAAACATGCTAGAGTTCTGAATACTGTAATATAAATTTTATACAAATATACAGATATATACCGAACTTCTCAAATATATACTAAGCATGCTTCATAACTGTGGCAGACATCTTAGTTCAGAAATACACAGTGTTTAAAAAAATGCAATGCAGCTTAATGCATGATTTTGTTTGTTTTTCTTACATATGGCTCTTTCATCCTCCCCACCTCCCAAACCCTAACTTCTGAGGTCTAGTACATACATGAGAATCTTGTTTTGCATTAAAATAAACAAAATATATGGATATTTTCAAGCTTTCCCCCCATACACATTTCAGGGGAAAATCTGACCAAATTGTATCCTAAAAACTGCAAAATAAGGATATCAACAGAAATGAAAAGTAAAAGTAAATATTTACTTTTTTTAAGTAAAAAACTTCAATTTTGGCAGTTTTTACACAAAACCTTGCATAGATAACAATTGGTTCATGATTTCTCAATTTTTTTCAATGAAAATTTCTAATTTTTCTGTTGGATAAACACCTCTTCTGAAAAGTATATTAGCATATCTAATTTTGCACAGAAAAGAGACAGTAATAAGTTTTTCATCTTGTAAATATCGCGCAGTCAGTCTAGCTCCCTGCTCTCTGCATTTCATCTATTTAGAATGCCTGGGATTTGAAAATTTATTTTACTGAAATATTTGCACACATGAACTGATTTAAGGGATGAACAAAGATCTTCAAAACTTCTTTATATAGATACTGTTGGGATGGAATAAATAAAGCAGATCCACACTATTTTTATTAGTATCCAGTGAAAGGACAAAAGACAATGGGCACAAATTGAAATACAGGAAATCCCGCTTAAACATAAGAAAATGCTTTTTTTTTACTCTAGGGGTGGTTGAACACTGAAACAGTTTGCCCAGAAAGGTTGTGGAGTCTCCATCTTTAGAGATATTCAAAATTCAACTGTACACGGTCTTGGGCAACCTGCTCTAGCTGATACTGCTTTGAGCTGGAGGGGTTGGACTAGACAATCTCCAGAAGTGTCTTCCAATCAAATGACATTTCCTGTTTTTTGATTTATGCCCATTTCCCATTGTCCTGTGACTGAGCACTGCTGATAAGTCTGGCTCAGTCTTTTACTCCCTCCCATCATACGCATTGATAAGATCCCTATGTTGTAGGAGTAATGATCTCTAGCTCAGCCACAGCCATGTCTGTGGCTGGCTATGGATCCCATTGATCTGGATCCCAACCCATAGATTGGCTTTCTGGCTTGACCTTGGACCTGCCTTGCCACTAGGGACCTGCCCAGTGATCAATGGACTGTGTCCGACTCCAAGTATCCTCACCAGACCTGAGTGATTTGTGGACTGACTTCCTGGCTTGACCTTGGACCTGCCTCATCACCACAAATTTGTCTGATGACCTGGACTCTTGGTTGAATCTGACTACCATCTCCAGGTCTGCCCTGCTCACTTCACTTGGATACTGGGGGACTGGGCCCACACTGGTGAGGCTCCTGCCATATGGTGCTTGACTCCCAACTCCCCATCCCTTAGGAAGAAGTCAACCCTGGCTGCTCCCTGACGGGAAGACAGTGTTGAAAGCCTTGCTAAAGTCAATATAGACAATATCCATTGCTCTCCCCTCATCCACTGAGCCAGTCACCTCATTGTAGAAGACTATTGGGTTGGTCAAGCATGATTTCCCCTTCGTAAGTCCATGCTGACAACTCCCAATCATCTTCTTGTCCTTCATAAGTGGGCTTTGGCTTTCCTAACACCATCTCTGCAAGCTCAGACTGTCTCTATATTCCTCCTGGGTTCCCTGACCCTGCTTCCATCTCTTGTATACTTTCTTTTTATATTCGAGCTTTGCCAGGAGCTCCTTGTTCATCGATGCAGGCCTCCTGCCACCTTTGCTTGACTTCCTGCATGTCGAGATGGACCATTCATTAGCTTTGAGGAGGTGATCCTTGAAAAATCGACCTGCTCTCCTGGACCCCTTTGCCCTGTAGAACTGTCTCCCATGGGATTATTCCAAGCAGAGCCCAGAAGAGGCCCAACTCTTCTCTCCTCAAGTTCAGGGTTTTGATACATCAGTTCTTGCCAGAAGGAGGAAATCAACACAAAGCTGAACCTAATCACAAGCTCTTCTATCATTTTATATACGTGCTGCTTAAAGTAATGAAAATGAACAACAGAATGTGAAATTCAAAGCTCCTATTACATTTTTTTCCAGCTTGTGGAAAAATAACCCAAGATCTCCAAGAAGTGTCTATTCAGAAGAATTGCATCATATTTTACTTTTATTATCACTTTTTAAAAATGTATGAGTTTTAAGGTATGTGCTCTTTCATGTCTACTGATATCAGACTCCAGTGATATCAACTACAGATATGACAAATCTTTATTTTTCACAAGAGAAGTTAAACAATTTCCATTAGAGGTTCAACTTTGACACATAAATGAGGACAGATAAGTCTTCAAGAACTGGAAATATGAAAAAGTAGTTTAATTTAACACTGTACCTCTGTTTCTGCTGCATGGGTTGCTGTCTCATAGCCATATATTGCATGTCCTCTTGTAGCCGATTAAGGGGAGAATCTGGTTTGACACGAATCCCATAATAATGGTATTTGGAGTTCCCCCTTTATGAAAGAACAAAAATAACATTAGTTTTATGCATATACATCATACTCACTTCACAAATTGCCTTGACTGGAAAGCAGTACATAAAAGTCAGACTTGACTTTCCTCTCACTCTAGTATAAAACTGATATAACTCCACTAGCTTCTGGAAATCAGTTCACTTAAACTATATTATCCAGCACTTTACCATTGGACTTCATTTAAATAGAATAAAGAAAGTAAAAACCAAATAAATGACTTATGCAGTCATGGTGAATAAAACAATTCCATAAATGGAGTATGCTTGTGAGTGAATGAGGGTTTGTGTGTTTCACTAGTCAACTTCAGTCCTGATCAGTTGGAGAGGAAGAACAGAATTGGGCTATCTGCATTCATGTTTATGTGAGTGCTATCAGTGTCTATGTGGGTGCTGGTAAAGGCATTGCTCTCTGTTAGTTTGTGTACTTAGCTGTGTTAGTGTCATGTGTGTGTTTATCTGCATCTTTGGAACACATGTTCAGTCTCACTACTAGCTGAACCTGCAAATGGGAACAGCAGTAGCTGCATCCATTGGACTGAGATGGAAGATATCTGGGTCTTAAGAGTACACAGAATCTGGCTATAGCAGACCGGGAGTCTCCTGGGTCCTGAAGTCCACTGGATTTGGCAACTCCCTTAACAGTAAGGTTTAAAATATTTTTTGCTTGTTTGCTTGCTTGTTTTTAACATACAAGCTTCATGTTCACAATTATTATTGATATTTTCTATAATACTTTAATATTTCATTAATGCAAACCTGGTTCCCAGTCTTCTGGTCCGTAATCCCATGAAGATTGACCGTATGAGTTTTCCAAAGGAGGCAGCATTGACTGGATCTAACTTGTGCTCCTGACAATGACGTAAGTAATGGTTGTAAAGGGTACTTCTGGGGAGACTCACTCCTTCTGCGGTTTCATAGTTGTCTAAAAGCCATTGGAGCTATATCAAATATGAAAGGGTGAACATATGTACATTCAGTATTACTCTGATTAAAAAAAAATTAATTTTATAACACAGACCTCTGATATTTTTTAGACCACTCTTTAGGTCTGTTCAATACAGTGACTTTGTTCTTCAAGCAAATATAATCTCTTTAAATCTCTTTCAATGCTAGATATGCCATGATGCTGTAGTATCTTTTAAAATTACAAGGAAGTAACAAAACTCATTGCACTTATGATCTCAGACAGCTCCACTTCTAAAAATATTTCAGATTCAGCACCATACATTAACATTTTATGAAGTTATTTGTGTTTTGGAGACAAATTGTTGGAACTCCAAGGAAATAATTGATCTAATTTATATTAATTGCAGGAAAAAACTAAAAGGAGTAAGTTAATACATTTTTAATTCTGGAATGTTATATTATTTCTCTTTACCTGAAACTAAAAAAAAATACAAATTAAAAAAACCCCAGTACTTCATTTAACTGAATAGGATTTATTTTCTTCCAAATACAAAGAAGAAACTATCAAATATAAGGTAACAAGCAATCTAGATGACATGAAAAATAACTGGTACATCTATAAAATATTATGAGCCCAATCCCTTTCTGTTGTAGCCTGTTTGCCTTTGACTTCAAAGAGAAACAGAATTAGTATCCTTTTTTTTTTTTTTTCTGTGTAATTTAATGTAGAATTTTGGGGAGCCATTTTGGAAGC
Source organism: Tauraco erythrolophus (assembly GCF_009769465.1). Taxonomy (NCBI): domain Eukaryota; kingdom Metazoa; phylum Chordata; class Aves; order Musophagiformes; family Musophagidae; genus Tauraco; species Tauraco erythrolophus. The sequence goes on from NC_141497.1 coordinate 19,734,789, forward strand.
ATGTAGGCAAACAGTTTCTAATACATCATTGTACCTTTGTATAGAATGAATAGTAACTAACATACACACAAAATCCAAGTAAAATGATCACTTCAATGACATTTAACAGTATAGGAGAACAATAGAATAAAATGGAAATGTTTTTATAGTGGTCATATATAAATTCTGTGGTTTCAGTTTTGGGGAGATGCTAAAATTTTAACTAGCTTACCCCCCCCCTCCCCCCATGGTTTCATATCCTTGGAATTTCCCTTTAATTTCAACTTGAATAATTCCCAAATTTTGTTTTCGGCTTGCATTTACTACTTAATTACTTAAGAAAGTAATTATACCAAAACGAATCAGAATGAACATCTAAATTTTCCAGGTTCACAAATCTTACCAAAACTCTGGGCTTAGTTTGAGCTTCCAATAAATCCCCAAGCCATGGATTTTTTTTTGGCATTTGGAACAAAATTTTATTCCAATACACTGGAGCTTCACACAGTTGCATAATCCACTTCAATTTAGTCCACCAAAGCAATTAATATGACCAAGATATGTGTTTAATGTACATTAAAAGATATACAAAGCTTATGTGACATTTAATACACTACTCTGCATGGTTATTTACTAATAGATCACTGAACAAATTCTATTTTACTAATGTTCAATATAAATTCTAATTTAAAGAACATGAATATCAATATTTTAATACCTATTACTCATGAAATATGTTTCTAATCTGACTCTTCTTTATTGCAGAACTACTAGTAAAATTTAGATTATAATGAATATATTAGACATACAGTTCTAAGAAAGTTGTGAGCAATTTGCCAAGCACAATGCATGAAAAATGAAAAAAAATAGGAAAACATTTATTCCAGATCTTTCAAAGACCATCTTCATGTTTACTTTCTTACAGAAATCATCACCAGAACTATCATGCTTAGATTTCTAAATGTCCTGGTTTTAGCTGGGACAGAGTCAGCTCTTCTTTTTAGCAGCTAGAAGAGCTCCGTGTTTTGGTTTTACTCAGAGGCTCGCTCTGAGAAGAATGTTGATAGCAAGCTGATGTTTGTGGTTGGACGTGAGACTCCAAGGACTTTTCAGTGTGCCATGTCCTGGCCCGAGTGCAGAAGCACGGCGGGATAAGGGAGGAGCATAGCTGGGACAAGGGGGCCACAATTCCCCTTGTGATTTGTGGTGGAACTTAAGATTGAGGGCCAAACTGGCCAATTAGTATTCCGTATCATGCAGTGTCATGCCCAGTATAAAAGTGAGGGGCAGCCGGACAGAAGGGCTTTTGCGCTTTGGCTCTTTCGCCACTTCTGCGCTTGCTGCGCTTTTGCTCTATTGCCTTTTTTTTTCTCTCTCTTCCAGTACTCCCACTCTTGGAGTACTATCTCTCTCTGCCCCTCTCTATTTCGGGGCCTCACGTTCGTCCGGGATTGCAGCTTCGGGACGAGACGGGCTTTGCATACGAGGGGGTGGTGAGCACCTACACTGTATTAAATCATCTGTATTAAATTGTTCTTATCTCAACCCACAGGTTTCCCGTTTATCATTTAATTCTCTCCCTCATCTCTGGGGCTGGGGGAGGGTGAGTGAGTGACTGTGTAGGGTTTGGTTGCCGGAGCGGCCTAACCCACGACACTAAACAAGAGCTCTATGTAAAGATGCAGGAGAAACAAGATCTAACTGGTTACAAGATGGATGCAGATAATGTTGCACTTAAAATAAAAAAAAGTGCAGTTCATCATCCTTATATCAAATTGTAGATATAAATGCATTATTAAAAAAGTCTTAAAATTCACAAATGTATTTTATTCTGAGCATTTATAATTCTGAAATAAAGCCTAGGCCCATATTTTCCCTAGTCCTCCTTTCATCACCGACATACCTATAGAAGCTTTTCTTGTTGCCCTTGATGTCCCTGGCCAGATTTAATTCTATCAGGGCTTCAGCTTTCCTAACCTGATCCCTGGCTGCTTGGACAATTTCTCTGTATTCCTCCCAGGCTACTCATCCATCCTCTGTAGGCTTCCTTTTTGTGTTTGAATTGGTCCAGGAGCTCCTTGTTCATCCGTGCAGATCTCCCAGTGTTTTTGCCCAGCTTCCTCTTTGTTGGGATGCACCGCTGCTGAACTTGGAGGAGGTGATCCTGGAATACTAGTCAGATTACTTGGGCCTCTCTTCCCTCCAGGGTTTTATCCCATTGTACTCTACCAAGCAGATCCCTGAAGAGGCGAAAGTCTACTCTCCTGAAATCCAGGGTAATGAGCTTGCTGTACGCCCTCCTCTTGAACTCCACCATTTCATGGTCACTGGAGCCAAGGCTGCCCTTGAGCTTCACATTCCCCACCAGCCCCTCCTTGTTGGTGAGAATGAGGTCCAGCATAGCACCTCTCATTGGTTCCTCTATCACTTGGAAAAGAAAGTTATCATCCATTCATTCCAGGAACCTCCTGGATTGCTTCTGCCCTGCTGTGTTGTCCCTCCAACAAGTGTCGGGGTGGTTGAAGTCCCCCATGAGGATCAGGCTCATGAATGTGAGGCTGCTCCTATCTGTCTACAGAGGGCCTCATCCACTTGGTCTTCCTGGTCAGGTGGCCTGTAGCAGACCCCCACTACTATGTCACCTGTCCCTGCCCTCCCTTTAATCCTGACCCATAAGCTCTCAGTGGGCTCCACATCCATCCCCAGGTGGAGCTCCATGCACTCCAGCTGGTCTTTGACATAGAGGGTGACACCTCCTCCTTGTCTCCCCTGCCTGTCCTTCCTAAAGAGTCTGTAATCTTCCATTCCAACACTCTAGTCATAGGATTCATCCCACCATGTCTCCATGATGCCAATAAGATCATAGCCCCGCAGGTCTGCGCACATCTCTAACTCATCTTGTTTATTCCCCATGTTATTTGCGTTATGATATTAAAATAATTATAGCATATTTCCAGGTTGTCTTAACATTGAAACAAATATTTTAAAAACATCCAAAATGATCTAAAAGTCCTTCTTCACATTTTACAGAATTCTATTTCCCTCACCCTATTTTATTTTTTTCTAAGAAAAGTAAATTGTCTTCCAAGAAATTGTACTGGCTCCTGCTGTCTTTTTCTACCATGATGATAAACTTCGACAAAACAATTTTGGTTTTTATCTCCATATTATCACATTCTTAGAGGGAGGGGTCTGTCAACAAATCAAAATAAGTGTATAGACTCTACCCAGTATACCCATAGATTTATATCAGAATCAGTATCAACATTTCCCTGGTAAAGGAATACAATAATCTGAAAAAATATGTAAGTTTATGTTGATTAACAAGGTTGAGAAGCAAAAAGAATGCAGTATGTGTAGAAATTTAGCAGCATTAAAAATAGAAAACTATTTATACCAACTGAAGAAAAAAACATGTTCTTTACATAACATTTCAAGACAGACTAGCACTGTTTAAAAACAAATTGAAGATCAAACTTTGAGTCTTTCTCCTTTACCTAAAAGTTATATTTAATGGCTTTATCAATATATTTGCAACCATCTTTTTATGCAAGCATCTTCAGCTTTCTCTTATGGAAAATTCTTAACTACAGGATTTGCAAAGACAGAATAAAGCAAGAGATAGAAGAATAAAACATATTAGAGACTAACAGATTGTTTCAAATTTTTGTATCTCATCAAATGGATCTTCAGAATTCTTATAATAAACTTATTCAGAATAATAGAAATAATTAGAAAGAAATCTAAAGAATATTTTTTTTCAAAGCATGTGCTGCTTCTTTCCCCCTTCACCTGCTCTTAAATTATTGTATCAAGTACACAAATTGTAGAAAGTTATTTTAAAATGTCAAACTCAGACTACTTATGAATTATTTGATTGTTAGTTTTACATTTACATTAGGACCTGCAGAACAGGCAAATACATTAAGCTATGTTAACGCAACACAGAACCTAGAAAAGAAATATACTCTACAATATGTAATAACACTTAACCTGACAAAATATAGTGACAGGTGTAGATTACAAGCAACTAAAATGGAAAGACTAAAATCAAAAAGTAGCAATAAATTAAAACAAACATTTAGAGGCAGGGTAAGCATGCAGAACAAGCAATAGATTAGCTTTCATGAAAGAAGAGACAACTTACATGGCTGTTGAGAAGAGAGCTTCTGTGAGTAGAAAGACCATCAGACTTTTGCAGTGTCTCAATTGCCATTTCAATCTGATAAGAGATGTCATTAAAAAATGACTCAAGACAAGACAGTAAAAAAGGCTGATCAGAAAAATTCCGATAGATTGCCTTAAGTTCAACAGAAATATGTAGTTCAGCCACGGCTAAGGGATATTTTCTACTTAAAGGCCTCATTCTGAAGTCCCCATGAAGGCAAACCTCCCCAGTGAAGTCAGGGAGGCATTTTGCTTGCATTTATACTGCAGGATCCCACTTTCAAAGTCCAATTTACCTTCCTCCCTGCTCCTGAAATAAGAGAAGCGGATTTACCAGTAAGCTACATTGCAAACAGTAAAAATTACTGAACATCAATGTTTTCAATAAAAGAGAAAAAATCCCAGAATAAAATCCTAAGAAAGGTCTCAACATTTCTTCCTCCAAGTATTTGAGAAAGACCTGTGCACACTTTGAATGTGAATTAGAAAAAAACTTTCTGCTCTCTGCAACTATCAAGTAAAATCTCAATCATTCAGTAGGTTTTCTGCCGTTAGTTTCATTGAACAGGATATCACCCCTACAGCCTGTCAGAGCATTCTTTGAATATCCAGAGCTCTCAAAGTAAATGACAATTTGAGATTTGCACAGACAGCAAGATCCATCTTTAAAAAAAGAAAAAAATCAGATGGGTTCAGAATAATACTTTTAAAAGAAAAAGTATTATATGCCACTAATTATACAGTAGCATTACTCCTAATGCAAATGTGTAGACAACCATACCCATTCCCATTCTTCCCCCCATATTAATACATATTTTGATTAATTCTATAATTACAGCATTAAAAACAAAATTGCAATCTAGCTGTAGTTTAGCTGCAGAGCTAGAATAGCAAAAACATTGAAAGTGATAGAGACAATGAGATGTACAGTAAAAGAAGGCACATAATTAGCCACATTAAATGGAAAAAACACAAAAGCAATGGAAAATCATCCGTACATTTAAACTCACTTATTCTCCCTGTAAACATTTTAAAAATAAGTCTTCCCTATCCTCCTTCTTTAATTATTACAGTATTATCCAAAGAGTTTATACCGGGAAATTATACTACTAAAATCAGTTCACTCAATACACAGCACAAAACTGGAAAATATTTCAGATTATATCTCAATTAGCGCATAAATATAATTTGCTTTCCCCTTTTTATAAGCTAATCAAATAGTATTTTTACTGTAGTAATTCTCAATGAAAAAGGAAGTCTTCTTACAACTGTCTGATGTTAGAAATATAAGCCTTTTTATAAAAGCATAGAAGTATCTGATTAGTATGTAAGAAAATATATTTCAATATTTCAAAAATAATGTCTAAATCTAGAATTTTTTTTTGCTTCAGTGGAAAATACTATTAGGTCAAGCCAATCAGACAGAAAAGGTCAAATTTAAAAGGATACAATATGCTAAAAATTAAAAGGTTAAGATTTCATCAAACTAAAATCAACTTACGATATACTGCAACCACAGACTCTCCTATCTTAACACGATATTATAACATTATACATAATTTGAATCATAATTCTGAATCTTACCCTACTGTTTTGTCCTGGTTTTAGCTGGGCTAAAAGTTAGCTCTTCTTTTTAGCAGCCAGAAGAGCTCCGTGTTTTGGTTTTACTCAGAGGCTCGCTCTGAGAAGAATGTTGATAGCAAGCTGATGTTTGTAGTTGGCCAAGGACTTTTCAGTGTGCCATGTCCTGGCCCGAGTGCAGAAGCACGGCGGGATAAGGGGGGAGCATAGCTGGGACAAGGGGGACACGATTCCCCTTGTGATTTGTGGTGGAATTTAAGATTGAGGGCCAAACTGGCCAATTAGCATTCCGTATCATGCAGCGTCATGCCCAGTATAAAAGTGAGGGGCAGCCGGACAGAAGGGCTTTTGCGCTTTGGCTCTTTCGCCACTTCTGTTCTTTCGCGCTTGCTGCGCTTTTGCTCTATTGCCTTTTTTTTTTCTCTCTCTTCCAGTACTCCCACTCTCGGAGTACTCTCTCTCTCTCTCTCTCTCTCTCTCCCTCTCTATTTCGGGGCCTCGCGTTCGTCCAGGATTGCAGCTTCGGGACGAGACAGGCTGCGGATAAGAGGGGGTGGTGAGCACCTACACTGTATTAAATCATCTGCATTAAATTGTTCTTATCTCAACCCACAGGTTTCCCGTTTATCCTTTAATTCTCTCCCTCATCTCTGGGGCTGGGGGAGGGTGAGTGAATGACTCGGGGGGGTGGGGGGTGGTTTGGTTGCTGGAGCGGCCTAACCCACGACATGTTTGACAATACTTTGTGTTACAGTAGTCATTTTCTAGCTCAAATGGAATCCATTGCTTAGCATTAGCAGCAAGACTCGCTGAGGCCTTAGGCCATGAGCTGGGAACTTTCACCAGGATATACTGAACTCATGTTGATCTTTTACTCAGCTACACAAAGGAAGGCCGCAAAACTGGTGCAAACCAGAAAGATAAGGTAGCCACAACCATCAGCAGAAGCTGCAACCATCAGATAAGAAAAGGAACGGCCTGCCTGAAGGCAGGAAAAGGATCCAATGAGAAACAGGAAGATCCCAGACCCAAATATTACTATTGGACTGACCTGTCGTGTGAGGGGAGGTGAACTTAGATTGCAAGGGTATAATTGCCCAGGGATTTCTGTGTTCGGGGTCCTTCTCCGGAGGCACTCAACTCAAGTTGTCCCTTTTGCTGTACCTCTCAATTATTAAATTATTTTCTTTCTTAGAATCTGGTGCCTGAGATTCTGCTGCGGGAAATCTAGGACAAAGAATTTTCTCTAACAGTTTGGCACCCCAGATGGGACTCTAGGCCATCATCTTCAGATTCTCTTGTCTCCAAACATCCAACTGCCGGCATCGAGTGAGTTCACCTGGGACCTTCGGAGCAGGAGGCATCGAAGGGTGAGTGTTAAAATTCCCTAAGCAGACTTAGAGAAAATAGAGAAGTTTTTGCTGCAACTTTTAGTGGTGCGTGGCCTGATCAGTGTAAAGCATACAAGGAGTTGATGTGCAGCCTAATCAGCATAAGACGCACATAGAAGGAAGTTCGAGTCCCTCTTAGTTCTCTGACAATGGGAAATAAACTCGAAATAAATAGAAAAGGGAATGACCTTGGCCAAGATATTGTAAAATTGAGGAAAAAAATATGGTACAAGATTGCCTGTTTCTGACAAAAGGAGACAAACCCTCAAGATGGTGGCCACCACCAGGGACTTTTGACCAATGGAAATTGACCTTTATGCGACACCATCTGGAAGACAGATTTCCAGAGCAAATGGATTATTGATATGTATGGGATAATTGGGCATATGACCACCATAAAGAGGCTGGTCAAAAAGGAGCATGAAAACCTTGAGGAGTAACTTTAGCTGCAGCAGTTGTGAATAATTTAACAGAGTTGGCCTCTATACCCTGCTATACTCCCTCTGTGTTGCATGTATTTACTAACCAACCCTGGAACCTGAGCGACTTAGCTTTATGGGGAAGCAAAATGCCGAGGTTAAGAGAAGATGCTGAGAGATGCGCGCAGCTATTTTCTAACATATTGATGTGGTTTAGGCCGATCCAGCAACTAAACTCCACACAGCCGCTCTCTCACTCCTTCCCCAGTGAAGTGGAAAGGAGAAAAAATATAATAAAAAGACTGAGGGTCGAGACAAGAACAGAGAAGGAGCACCCACTGACCATGGTCCCGGGCAAAACAGACTTGGCTTTCTTAAAGCAAAGCAATTTATTAAGAGTTACTTAAAAGAATAAGGACAAACAAAACCAGTTGAGAGGATAAAAAGAAACAAAGCTAGATCTTAAAAACAACACCTCCTCCCCTTTCCTTTTCTTCTCGGCTCTACCTTCTCCCCCAGTGGCACAGGGGAACAGGGAATGGGGGAGTGCTGGTCAGTTCATCCCATGTTGTTACTGCTGCTCCTTTCTTAAAGGAGGAGGAGTCCTTACACCCTTTTTCCCTTGCTCCAGTGAATCCCCTACTCACGAGGAAAAATCCACAGACTTCTCTAGAGTGAGCCCTACCCGCAGGATGCAATCCTTCCCCATCGGATTGCTCCAGTGCGGGCTTTTACCACAGTCTCAGATTCTTAGGGAGCTGTTGCCACTCGCTCCGGCATGGGTCGTCACACGGACTTTAGATGCGCTTCTACCTTGTCTTGCGTCCCATGCTTCATGACCGTCCTCAGGCACAGGCATCTCTTCTCCGACGTGGCTTCTCCACACGCTGCGAGTGGGTCTCTGCTCCACCGAGTTTGTCCTGGCTGCAAGGGGGCCACCTGCCGTCTTGCCACCGGTTGCAGGGGAAACTCAGATCCGACACACTTCGCCCCGTTCTATCTTCACTGACCTGGTGTCTGTGTGGCCATTTCTCTCAGATCTTAGTCCTCTCTGGGTGAACTTGGCCCAGCGGGCACCCCGGGAGCAGGGCGCTCCCCGAGTTCCCCCAGCGGCTCTGCCGCAGTCATCCTCAGTGGGTGGTGCCAGCACAGTGCAGGCAGCTGCCCGGCCGGGAGCAGGGGCAGCACCCTCCTCCCTTCTCTCCTCACTCCCAGGCAAAGCACCTTTTCCGGTTCCTTTGTCCCAACTTAAATAGGGCAATTCGCAGAGGCGCTGATTGGCTCAACCCCGAGGGGGATGGGAGTCTGATCTGGTGGCCAGAACCGGGTCTGACTCGGTTCCAAAACCAGGGAAGTCACAGGGAGCAAATCCCCTCTCCCGCCACCAAAACCCCTTTACATCAAACCGTCACACATACGCACTGAGTATAATTCAAATCAGATACTCGGTAAGTGAGTTAGGAATAAGCACACTGAAACTTTGAAATCTTAGTTAAGTGATATAAAGGATTGATTGCTCATATATAATCCTTTAGACATAAACCGTTGATCAAGTCTGGGACTAGGATTGGATCCAGTCGCATCTAGGCTTCTCTCTGAGAAGGAGTTTAGAAAGTAGGGGAGTCCTTTCTGAACCTCATGACTCAACAGGAGGACATCCCCAACAGTTTTGTTTGATCCTGTCCTCTACGCAGTAAATAATCACATGCACCTTGCCATCGAATCTTGTTAAACCACTGCTGCATTTACCATTGAACTTTGTTAACCTACTGTCTTATATCAATAAAATATGTCTGCTTCTCTCTTGTGAGTGAAGTGCATCACTCTTTCTGCAACAAATTGGCATAGTCGTCAGGATGAAGCTGGCAATGTGCACTGGCAGCCCAGAAAGTCAACCATATCCTGGGCTGCATCCAAAGAAGTGTGGCCAGCAGGTCGAGGGAGGGGATTCTGCCCCTCTACTTGGCTCTCGTGAGACCCCACCTGGAATACTGCATTCAGCTCTGGAGTCCCCAACACAAGAAGGACATGGAGCTGCTGGAGTGAGTCCAGAGGAGGGCCACGAAGATGATCCGAGGGCTGGAGCACCTCTCCCATGAAGACAGGCTGAGAGAGTCGAGGCCGTTCAGCCTGGAGAAGAGAAGGCTCCGGGGTGATCTTATAGCAGCCTTCCAGTACTTGAAGGGGGCCTACAGGAAAGCTGGAGAAGGACTTTTTACAAGGGTATATAGTGATAAGACAAGGGGCAATGGATTTAAACTGAAAGAGGGGAGATTTAGATTAGATCTAAGGAAGAAATTTTTCACTTTGAGGGTGGTGAGGCATTGGAACAGGTTGCCCAGAGAAGTTGTAGATGCCCCATCCCTGGAAGTGTTCAAGGCCAGGTTGGATGAGGCTTTGGGCAACCTAGTGTAGTGGAGGGTTTCCCTGCCCATGGCAGGGGGTTGGAACTAGATGATCTTTGAGGTCCCTTCCATCTGTTTTCGCAGTCAGTCCCTATCACCAGCTATCTTTGAATCTGTATCCTATCATGAGTATATGTAATAAAACTTGTCATATATAAATTAAGTTTCCGGAAACTTCAATAATTGACATAGAGGATATAAGGGACTTGTGCCGGTGCCGCTGCCTGTGCTTCCTTGGGAAAGGGGCAGACTGGTCAAATTGATAAAGGCTTGAGGTAGCCCCTGTTATAAGGGATTTGTGCCGGTGCTGCCGCCCGTGAGGGTCCCTGCTTGGAAAAGGGGCAGACTGGTCAAATTGGCTAAGGCTCGAGGTAGCCCCCGTTCTGTCCTCTATCAACACAATATTGTTTCTTGACGTGACAGTAAAATTGGCGTAGTCGGCAGGATAGCCATGGATAAACTGCTGCGAAAACAAATGTGCCCCTTCTCCAGCTGGGAACGAGTGGGATCAAAAATATTGGAAGGATGAAGAGAAAGTGGTGGAACGCATTGAGAAATGTCAGGCTGAGCAGCGATTTAAAATAAGTAAAGGTAAAGGAGTTATTTGTGCAGTGCTTGTTTGTCTTGTGCACATAAAGAGGCTAAAGATCTCTCTGTCTCCTCCAAATGAATTGCAGACGTAGAATATACTGCTTTAAAATCAGAGAATGAGACATTGAAAACATCATTAGCCTTTGAAAGGGAGGCAAAAGAAAAACTGGGGAACCAGGTTGATAAACTTATAACTGAAAATTATAGTCTTGTGAATGAGAATGATAAACTTGTGACTGAAAACGGTAAATTTGTGATTGAGAAAGATAAACTTGTAACTGAAAAAGATCATCTTAAAACTGCAAATGATCATCTTAGAATTGAATTGGACCATATTAAAACTGATGAAAGTTGAAAATGATCACTTTAGATCTGAAGTGGACCACTTTAAATCAGAAGTGAACAACCTTAAATCAGAAGTGGACCACCTTAAAACTCTGCTTGCTGCAGCACAGCGCAGAGAGAGAGAGTTGCTGGAAAAACAGTCCTCTGTTTCGGTCAGACAAGTCCGTAAGTCAGTACATTATACAGATCCTGAGACTTGGGACGGGGACATTTGGAGTGATAGTGACGACAAAGAAATAATGGGGACCCCCGATCCCAACTCTCAGCCGTTTCCTTTAAGACCATTAATTAAGACTGAAACTTTTGTTGATAATGATGACAAGGTTCACACTACTCTGTGAACAGTCCCCTGGTCCCCTGCTGAATTGATAAAGTTACAAGAAAAATACTCCAAACACTCAGATGAGTCAGAAACTGAATACGTGTGGCCAGTCTCCCTTACAGGAGGAGATCAGATTTTACTAAGTGAGGAGGAGGCAGGAGGTTTCTGGGGTCCTGGCGTGTTTTTAACCACTATGCCCGGAGCTCATTATTATTCCTTAACTGCACGAGTGACATACCGGGCAGGTGGTATGGATCCTCAGAAAAAAGGCAATCTGCTGAGAATTACCACTATGGGATTCTCTGATTTGGCTTCCTCAGTGCCAAAGGTGGCATGCACACAAGCAATGCGCGAGAGAGACCCGACAAGAAAACCCTCAGTGTTGGCTCCCATTGATCGAGCACAACGAACACCTCTAATTCGTGGTCTCCCTGATAGTTTAAAACGTCTGTAATAACTGAAGAAACTGCTGAGGATCTAAACATAAAACCCAGTCGCCACAAAGCAAAGGTTGTTGAAATTGAAGGAGTTATAAAAGAATGTCAAACAGCAAAAACAACTGTGGCTTCCAGAAGATAAAATCTAACCCGTGCTGAAGTGCCCATTGGTGCTGCCTGTACTGACATATTAAGCTTTGATTTGCTATATGGCAGGTCATGGAAATGGCCTGATAGTTCCTTAAAGAGTTTTGCAGGGCGGGGTAATGAAGATCAGCTGTGGGTTGATTTTGATTTTGTAAAACTGAAACTGTTAGAAGTGCCTATTCCCCTGCCCCCATCCTGAGTCACAAATACAAAACAAAATCCTCTGCCAGCTTCAGCACAGGCAGGAATTGATGGAGTGGTGAAAGAGGAGCAAGATATCATTACTCACACTCACTCCCCCTACAATTCTCCTGTCTGGCCGCTTAAAAAGTGAAACAGACAACAGAGGCTCACTGTCACAAACTGAAGATATCTCATCATAATGAGTCGCAATCAAAGGTCGTTGCAATCACCTCATATCTCACTCAGAAGGTCTTTATCTCACTCCAAAGGCCTTTTCCAGAGAGCCTCTAATTGCTGCTCTCAAAGGGCCCACACCTCTCCATTACTAAGAAAGGAAATGCCTGACTCTAAGGAGGGAGTGCCCCACCTTTAACCAGCCACGGGTCACGTGGCTTCCAGCTTCCCAGCGTAACTCCCAGCACCTGTTTCAATGAGCCACAGGTGTCTTCTATCCAACCTGCACAGCAACCAGAAGACTTCTCCGACAGCTCACCATCGATTACAGGCAATTAAATGCTAACACTGCGCCTCTAACAGCAGCTGTACCAAACATTGCAGAATTAGTGACTCGAATTCAAGAAGCTAAATTTCTAGGAGTCTGGTGGATTAAAGAAGCTACTTCTGTCCCTCCGGGCACTCTAGAAAAAATAGAGCATGGACAAACTCCTTCCAACAAAAAAGAGCTGCGGCAAATCCTGGGAACTTTAAGTTACTGGCGTAAACACATCCCCAGTTTTTCCATTGTTGCTCATCCCTTGTATGATTTGCTCAAAAAAGGCAAATCATGGGACTAGACCAATCAGCATGGAGATGCATTAGAGGTCCTGATAAAAGGACTGAGATTATTTCAACAACTTGGTCTCATCCACCTGACGGACCCTATCTGTGTAGAATGGGGGTTCAGCAAACATGGTTCCCATTGTCACAAAGGCCTGTTGTCCCTGGTCCAAGCAGTGAAGCGGGTAGCCACAAAGGCACAACACCACCTGCTGGCATTGCTCAGAACCCGCTGTTCGTAAATGGTCAGGGAAAATACACTGAATCAATACTCGGTGGATAATACCCTAATTTTAACTAACATTTGCTGGTTGTATTAGCATCTGAGTGTGGTTCTTTTTTTTTTTTCTTCTCTCTTTCAGGAATAGGAGGGATAGGAGAGGTAGAAGGGGTGGTGGGGTTGCCCTGTATGTAAGGGAAGATCTAAACTGTTTAGAGTTAAATGTTGGGGATGACCTAGTAGAATGTCTGTGGGTGAAAATCAAAGGGGGGCCTATGAAGGCGGATATTGTAGTGGGTATCTGCTACAGGCCACCCTATCAGGACAGTGAGACTGATGAGCTATTCTTTAAACAACTGGGGGAAGTCTCGCGCTCACTAGCCCTTGTCCTTATGGGTGACTTTAACCTGCTTGATGTCTGTTGGAAGTATAACATGGCAGTCAGGAAACAGTCTAGGCGGTTCCTGCAGAGTGTGGAGGACAACTTCCTATCACAACTGGTTAGTGAACCGACTAGAGAAGGAGCTCCCCTAGACCTGCTGTTTGTGAACAGAGAAGGTCTTGTGGGAGATGTGAAGGTTGGAGAACGCCTGGGGCTTAGTGACCACGAGATAATAGAATTCTCAATTCTAGGGGAAGTTAGGAGGGGGAACACTAAAACGGCCAAGCTGGACTTTGGGAGAGCTGACTTTGGGCTGTTTAGAAGTCTGGTTAACAAAGTCCAATGGGAGACAGCTCTCAAGGGTAAGGGGGCGCAGGAGGGATGATTACTACTCAAAAAGGAAATTCTGGAGGCACAGGAGCGAGCTGTCCCTGTGTGCCGGAAATCGAGCCGCTGGGGTAGAAAACCAGCTTGGATGACAAAGGAGATTTGGGAATATCTCAAAAGAAAAAGGGATGTCTACAAGTCTTGGAAGAATGGGCAGGCATCCAGGAATCAATACAGGGAGGAAGTTAGGACATGTAGGGAGATAATCAGGGGGGCAAAAGCCCAACTGGAACTTAGACTAGCCTGCTCCGTAAGGGACAACAAAAAGTCTTTCTATAAATATATTAATAACAAAAGGAGGGCTAAAGATCACCTCCAGCCCCTACTGGACTCAGGGGGTACGTTAGTCACTAGGGATGAGGACAAGGCTGAGGTCCTTAATGCCTTCTTTGCCTCAGTCTTTAATAATAAGGTCAGCAGTTCCCAGGTGAGCTGGCCTTCGGTGTCTGAGTGCAGGGAGGGAGAGCAAATTGAAGCTCCTGTGATCCAAGAGGAACGGGTCAAGGATCTGCTCCTTCGGCTTGATGCCCACAAGTCTATGGGGCCTGATGGTATCCACCCGAGAGTCCTGAGAGAGCTGGCGGATGTCATTGCCAAACCCCTGTCCATGATCTTTGGGCAGTCTTGGCTCACTGGGGAAGTTCCGCTGGACTGGAGGCTGGCGGATGTTACCCCCATTTACAAAAAAGGGCGGAAGGAGGATCCGGGGAACTACAGGCCTGTCAGTCTGACCTCGGTGACGGGCAAAGTCATGGAACAGGTTATCTTGAGTGCTATTAATGAGCACATACAGGTTAACCGGGTGATCAGGCCCAGTCAACATGGGTTTATGAAAGGCAGGTCTTGCCAATCAAACCTGATCACCTTCTATGACAGGGTGACCCGCCTGGTTGACGAGGGAAGGGCTGTGGATGTAGTTTTCTTAGACCTCAGTAAAGCCTTTGATACAGTTTCTCATAGTGTTCTGGTTGAGAAACTGGTAACTGCTGGCCTGGATAGGCACACCCTCCTTTGGGTTAAAAACTGGCTGGATGGCCGGGCCCAAAGAGTGGTGGTAAATGGGGCTAAATCCGGCTGGAGGCCGGTCACCAGTGGGGTTCCCCAGGGCTCAGTGCTGGGTCCAGTTCTGTTTAACATCTTTATCAATGACCTGGATGAGGGGATTGAATGTACCCTCAGTAAATTTGCGGACGACACCAAGCTGGGAGGCTGTGCCGATCTGCTCGAGGGTAGGGAGGCCCTTCAGAGGGATTTGAACAGTCTGGATCGTTGGGCTGAGGCCAATGGCATGAGCTTTAATAAGGCCAAGTGCAGAGTCCTTCACTTAGGGTATAAAAACTCCAAGCATCGCTATAGGCTCGGGAAGGAGTGGCTGGAGAGCTGCCTGGCGGAGAAGGACCTGGGGGTGTTGGTTGACTACCGGCTTGATATGAGCCAGCAGTGTGCCCAGGTGGCCAAAAAGGCCAATGGGATACTGGCGTGTATCAAGAATAGTGTGACCAGCAGGAGCAGGGAAGTGATCCTGCCCCTGTACTCGGCACTGGTGAGGCCGCACCTGGAATATTGTGTCCAGTTTTGGGTCCCTCGCTTTAAGAGAGATATTGAGCTCCTGGAGCGAGTCCAAAGAAGGGCGACCAAACTGGTCAAGGGGCTGGAAAATAAAACTTATGAGGAGCGGCTGAGGGAGTTGGGGCTGTTTAGCCTGGAGAAGAGGAGGCTGAGCGGAGACCTGATTACAGCCTATAAATACTTGAGAAAAGATGGTGGGGAGTTAGGGGAAGGGCTCTTTACATTAGTGACGGGTGATAGAACAAGAGGAAATGGGCATAAGCTTAGTCAGGGGAGATTCAGGTTGGATGTTAGGAAGTATTTCTTCTCTGAAAGGGTTGTCAGCCACTGGAATAGGCTGCCCAGGGAGGCGGTTGAGTCCCCATCCCTGGATGTGTTTAAGAATAGGGTGGATGAGCTACTTGAGGATATGGTTTAATGGGGATTAGGGATGGTTGGACTCGATGATCTCTAAGGTCTTTTCCAACCTAGAAATCTATGAATCTATGAATCTATGAATCTTAGATGAACTGCACGTGGACACTTGGATACGCCTACACAAACCTTGACTGTATACAGGGCATATTAATATTAGTTGTAGATATTATTCTACATTTTACCCTCTATTTATAACCAGAATAACCCAGAATGACCATGGTCTCAAGCTTTCATTCGTTATTCAAGCAGCATGGGGCAATATCCCAGCAGCAACCCTCCAAATTTAGCCACTGTAGTGATGCGTAACACTAAAGTATACCACTCAGTGGAAATAGAACAGAAACGAATGGATTTATGTTCTAACAGGAACAATTGGGGAAAATACCCAAGTAGGATGTAGAAAAATCAGTGGGTCAACATATGAAAAAGCTTCCCGAATTACAATTTCTAGTAACCTATTGGAAATAGAATGGCAAAATTTAATCCAAACATCACAATTAAATCCTATTCCACCAAAGAATGGAACTGTGCTAACCATGACTCCACTACAATGTGTTGCTGCAAATGGCATAGCAGCAGTGACACATTAAACCCCAGTACAGTAAACGTTGAAGTCACCAAATCTTGCATCAGTGAACAAGGGAACTGTTGGCATAATTTTACCTTGACCAAACCTGTTTATGTGATATGTCAATGGCAGCAACGTGACACGCCGGGTCTAACATTTAAATTCAAAAAGGAAGCTGTGGTTAGACCCTTAACGCTTGTTGCCATGATCACCTATCATGGTACAGACACTCCAATCACCTTGAATAATGGAAATGAAGTTGTACCCTTTTTCACTGTGGAACGTGGTGATGACATTACTGTATGATGCAGGTTGACTAATGGGAACCTTACTAAACCTGCAATTAGTTATGGATCAGTTATACCCCAAGTCCTATCATATTATGCAAGGACCAAAAACGAGACTGTTGGTTAAACTTGACCTCTGTACAAAAGCCTTATAGGGTCATATGCAACACAATCCACTCAAAACATTGGGGAAAACTGAAAATAAATGTTACGACCAAACCACCCGTAAGAATCAATCCAAAAATTTTTGAAACTGGACCATATGGGTCAAGATTAGAGGACGGGGACAGATAGGGGATGTTACGGTAGGGGTCTGTTACAGGCCACCTGGCCAGGAGGACAGAGCAGATGAGGCGCTTTATAGCTAGATAGGAGCAGCCTCGCGGTCACCAGCCCTGGTCCTCATGGGGGACTTCAACCACCCTGACATCTGTTGGAGAGACAATACGGCAGGGCACAGGCAGTCCAGGAGATTCCTGGAATGCGTGGATGACAACTTCCTCCTGCAGGTGATAGAGGAGCTGACAAGGAGGGGTGCCATGCTCGACCTTGTGCTCACCAACAGGGAGGGACTGGTGGGCGATGTGAAACTTAAGGACAGCCTTGGCTGCAGTGACCACGACACGGTGGAGTTCAAGATCCACGGGGCAGCAAGGAAACTATACAGCAAGCTCTGTGCCCTAGACTTCAAGAAGGCGGACTTCGGCCTCTTCAAGGACCTGATGGGCAAAGTGCCATGGGAGGCAGCCCCGGAGGGACGAGGGGCCCAGGAAAGTTGGTCCACATTCAAGGAGCACCTCCTCCAAGCTCAGCAGAGGTGCATCCCGACGAAGAACAAGTCGGGCAAAAAGACCAGGAAGCCCGCGTGGATGAGCAAGGAGCTCCTGGACCAACTGAAAATGAAGAGGATAGCCCATAGAGGGTGGAAGCGGAGACAGATAGATAGCCTGGGAGGAATACAGAGAAGCTGTATGAGTGACCAGGGATCAGGTGAGGAAGGCTAAAGCCCTGAAGGAATTGAATTTGGCAAGGGATATAAAAAACAACAAGAAAAACTTCTATAGGTATGTAGGGGACAAAAGGAAGTCCAAGGAGAATGTAGGCCCCCTCCGGAAGGATACTGGTGCTCTGGTTACCCGGGACATAGAGAAGGCTGAGTTACTCAATGAATTTTTTGCCTCAGTTTTCACTGATAAAGCCTCTTGTCTTACCACCCAAGCTGTGGAAAGAACTAGCAGGGACTGTGAGGATGAACCACCGCCCACTGTACTTGAAGAGCAGGTTCGGGAACATCTGAGGAACTTGAAGGTGCACAAGTCCATGGGACCTGATGACATCCATCCGCGGGTCCTGAAGGAACTGGCGGATGAAGTTGCCAAGCCACTGGCCATTGTATTTGAGAAGTCGTGGCGGTCTGGCGAGGTCCCCGATGACTGGAAGAGAGGGAACATAACCCCCATTTTTAAAAAGGGGAGCAAGGAGGACCCGGGCAACTACAGGCCGGTCAGCCTCACCTCTGTGCCTGGCAAGGTCATGGAGCAGATTCTCCTGGGAACCATGCTAAGGCACATGGAGAGCAAGGAGGTGGTGGGTGACAGCCAACATGGCTTCACCAAAGGCAGATCATGCCTGACCAACTTGGTGGCCTTTTATGATGGGGTGACAGCATCGGTGGACAAGGGTCGACCAACGGATATCATCTACCTGGACTTGTGCAAAGCTTTTGACACTGTCCCCCACGACATTCTTCTCTCTAAACTAGAGAGGCATGGGTTTGATGGATGGACCACTCGGTGGATAAGGAGTTGGCTCAATGGCCGCACTCAGAGAGTGGTGGTCAACGGCTCGATGTCCAAGTGGAGACCGGTCACGAGTGGCATCCCTCAGGGGTCTGTGTTGGGCCCGGCCCTCTTCAACATCTTTGTCGGTGACGTGGACAGTGGCATGGAGTGCACCCTCAGCAAGTTCGCCAATGACACCAAGCTGTGTGGTGCCGTCGACACGCTGGAAGGGAGGGATGCCATCCAGAGGGACCTCGACAGGCTGGAGAGGTGGGCCCGTGCCAACCTCATGAAGTTCAACCAGGCCAAGTGCAAGGTCCTACATCTGGGTCATGGCAATCCCAGGCACAAATACAGACTGGGCGGAGAATGGATCGAGAGCAGCCCTGAGGAGAAGGACTTGGGAGTACTGGTGGACGAGAAGCTCAATATGAGCCGGCAATGTGCTCTTGCGGCCCAGAAGGCCAACCACATCCTGGGCTGCATCAAGAGGAGGGTGGCCAGCAGGTCGAGGGAGGTGATTCTCCCCCTCTACTCTGCCCTCGTGAGACCTCACCTGGAGTATTGCGTCCAGTTCTGGAGCCCCCAACATAAGAAGGACATGGACCAGTTGGAGAGGGTCCAGAGGAGGGCCACGAAGATGATAAGAGGGCTGGAGCACCTTTCCTATGAGGACAGGCTGAAAGAGTTGGGGCTGTTCAGCCTGGAGAAGAGGAGGCTCCGGGGTGACCTTGTAGCGGTCTTCCAGTACCTCAAGGGGGCCTACAAGATGGGGAGAGGCTGTTCAGGAGGGCCTGTTGTGATAGGACAAGGGATAATGGTTTTAAAATAGAGGGAGGTAGATTCAGATTGGATATTAGGAAAAAATTTTTTACCATGAGAGTTGTAGAACACTGGAACAGGTTGCCCAGAGAGGTGGTGGATGCTCCATCCCTGGAGACGTTCAAGGCCAGGTTGGACGAGGCCCTGAGCAACCTGATCTAGTTGGAGATATCCCTGTTCCTTGCAGGGGGGTTGGACTAGATGACCTTTGAAGGTCCCTTCCAGCTCTAACCATTCTATGATTCTATGATTCATATGTAATTAGAAACACAGGCCAGCAACAGGTGCTGTTTAACCCGTCATGGTCTCTCAAACGAGTTGAGATGTCAATGCAAAATAACGTTTCAGAAGTCCAGCCAGCCTGTGTACCATTTCTAAAAACCTCTTGTGAAGGATGGACGACCTGGCTGCTGAAACGAACTCTAGGACGAACAAAAAGGGACCTAACTGGCATCCTGGGAACAGGATTGGGAATTCTAAATAGCATGGATTCTGAAGTATTGATGAACAAACTAATCACCACAACCAGTGACTTGAAACAATTGGAGCATCCTTTACGATCTTCCCTATTGGCTTTGGGACTGATCATAGATACAATTGGTGCAATCCAAAATAATGTCTCCTTGGCTCTTAGCTGTATCCAAGCTCAGTTATGGATGCAATCAATAACTGCTTCAATTATAAGGGAAGGTGAAGAAGGCACCTTGCCCACTGAAATTAGAAAGGTGATTTGGGATAATGAAATTGACTTCGAAAGGAAATTTCAATCCTGGTGGTACTTAGTGAATTTTACTTATGACCCCACCACCAGCACAGCCACAGCTTTTGTGCTAACCATATACAATGCTTCAGTATTCACGATACATCCCATCATTGCGTTAGGATTGAATCACAATGGAACTATACTCTGTCCTCTAGAGCATGGAGTATGGGCTCAAAAAAGATAGAAATAAATGGCAAACAATTGCCAAAATGTTTGTCATTTTGAAATTCAAACAACAATGCTGAAACAATACTTGTATATATAGGCAATGGATGTGTTTGCATGAGAACTTCCTGTGATTCCATGTTAGTAGATAATGTTACTAGGAAAATGAATGATCACTCTAACCTTTGTGTGTGTGATTTTGTTGAGATTATAGGATGTGACTTTACTTACTCAGCACCAGTCATATCTTCCCAACTGCTGCAATCAAATCTTACTCTGATTTGAGAACTGTCACCAGTGCTTATTGGACTGAATCTTACCCTGACAAGAAAGTTACTACAACACCAGAATTTGAAGCAACTGCTGAAACAAGTTCAGGACAATGGTAAAAGGACTCTGATTACCATACATCATGACACAGATTAAATACACCGTGTCCTAGAACGAGTGAGAAGAGATGCAGAACATCAATGGTGGGATACCCTTTTTGGATGGTCACCCACTGCCACAGGAGTTCTCAACAGAATACTCCACCCTGTTGTTGTTCTTTTAATCCTAACTATGCTATGTTTTGTTTTGTTGGCAGTGGTGTATGTAAAAATCTGGACAATGATGAAAAGCTTAACCTATCTGCAGTCCATATCTAATGCACATAACACAGTTGATGTCCCATATGAAAAGGACAACCCCAAAATTGCTTAGATATTGTGAAGCTTGAGTGACTATAGTCACGGGGTGGATTATGTGGGAAAATAACCGAAATTGGGGAAAATGGAGAAATACAACTTTGCAAAGTTCAGCTCAAAGGCTGCAATATTAGAGCAGCTTTGAAGTGAGACACAGTTGCTGCTCCCAAGACGGACATGGCCTGCTGGTCAGATGAAACGAGCAAAGTCCTTGAAGTGGGGATTAGAGTGGTACGGAGGTTCCATGGCTTATCCCTGTTATCGGGGGCAAAGAACATCTGGTGAAGATAATCGTCTAATTGCCATCAAAGAAGATGGATCACAACTGTTGTCGCAGGAAATCTTGTCCTTTGGTTGAAGTTTGCTCATTATAATGTCATTATAATACCAAAACACACCTCCACCTCAAAAGCTACCCACCTCTGGGCTGTGACCACCCCTCACTGAGCAGGTGCCCTGAATTTCTTCTTGTCTATACCTTTAAATTGAAGCGAGAAAAGTTTACACCAATCCTAATAAAGGTATGTATGACTAAAGTCACTCAAGCTCCACCTGAAAGTAAAGAAATAGTATAAAATGGCAAAAGACAAAGGGGATGTTAGGGAGAAGCCCCCCATTGAAACGTCTGGGATCAGTCGATGGGCTGGACCTCTCTTCTCCCCCCCATAGGGACGCCTATTGGGTAAGAGCTCTGTGTTATGCGCATTTACGTACTAACATCTTGCAGCTATTTAGTGTTATCACTGATCAGTAATAGTTGTATATTATTCTAATCAAATCTGTTTTCGCAGTCAGTCCCTATCACCAGCTATCTTTGAATCTGTATCCTGTCACAAGTATATGTAATAAAACTTGTCATATATAAATTAAGTTTCCGGAAACTTCAATAATTGACATAGAGGATATAAGGGACTTGTGCCGGTGCTGCTGCCTGTGCTTCCTTGGGAAAGGGGCAGACTGGTCAAATTGATAAAGGCTCGAGGTAGCCCCCGTTCTGTCCTCTATTGACACGATATTGTGTCTTAAAGTGACAGTGTCCTGGGCTGCATCCAAAGAAGCATGGCCAGCAGGTCGAGGGAGGTGATTCTGCCCCTCTACTCTGCTTCCATGAGACCCCACCTGGAATATTGCATTCAGCTCTGGAGTCCCCAACACAAGAAGGACATGGAGCTGTTGGAGTGGGTCCAGAGGAGGGCCACGAAGATGACCTGAGGGCTGGAGCACCTCTCCCATGAAGACAGGCTGAGAGAGTTGGGGCTGTTCAGCCTGGAGAAGAGAAGGCTCCGGGGTGATCTTATCGCAGCCTTCCAGTACTTGAAGGGGGCCTACAAGAAAGCTGGAGAGGGACTTTTTACAAGGGTATATAGTGATAAGACAAGGGGCAATGGCTTTAAACTGAAAGAGGGGAGATTTAGATTAGATATAAGGAAGAAATTTTTCACTCTGAGAGTGGTGAGGCACTGGAACAGGTTGTCCAGAGAAGTTGTAGATGCCCCATCCCTGGAAGTGTTCAAGGCCAGGTTGGATGAGGCTTTGGGCAACCTGGTGTAGTGGAGGGTTTCCCTGCCCATGTCAGGGGGGTTGGAACTAGATGATCTTTGAGGTCCCTTCCAACCCTAACCATTCTATAATTCTATGATTCTATGTCCTGATTTTGGCTGGGTGTCCTGGTTTTAACTGGGACAGTGTTAACTCTTCTTTTTAACAGCTAGAAGAGCTCCGTGTTTTGGTTTTACTCAGAGGCTCGCTCTGAGAAGAATGCTGATAGCAAGTTGATGTTTGTGGTTGGACGTGAAACTCCAAGGACTTTTCAGTGTGCCGGAGTGCAGAAGCACGGCGGGATAAGCGAGGAGCATAGCTGGGACAAGGAGGACACGATTCCCCTTGTGATTTGTGGTGGAACTTAAGATTGAGGCCAAACTGGCCAATTAGTATTCCATATCATGCAGCGTCATGCCTAGTATAAAAGCGAGGGTCAGCCGGAAAGAAGGGTTTTTGTGGTTTGGCTCTTTCGCCGCTTTTGCTCTTTTGCGCTTGCTGCGCTTTTGCTCTATTGCTTTTTTTTTTTTCTCTCTCCCAGAACTCCCACTCTCGGAGTACTCTCTCTCTCTCTCTCTCTGCCCCTCTCTATTTCGGGGCCTCGTGTTCGTCCGGGATTGCAGCTTCGGGACGAGACGGGCTTCGCATACGAGGGGGTGGTGAGCATCTACACTGTGTATTAAATCATCTGCATTAAATTGTTCTTATCTCAACCCACAGGTATCCCATTTATCCTTTAATTCTCTCCCTCATCCCTGGGGCTGGGGGAGGGTGAGTCAACGACTAGGGGGGAGGGCGGTTCGGTTGCTGGAGCGGCCTAACCCACAACACTGGGACAGAGTTAGTTTTTTCCTTTTAGTAACTAGAATAGCTCTATGTTTTGGATTTAGTATGGGATTTGTTATGAGAATATTGATAGCACGCTGATGTTTATAGTTGGTACTGAGGCCTCAAGGACCTTTCAGCTTCCCATGTTTTGCCAGTGTGCAGGAGCACAACAGGCTGGGGGGAAGTAAAGCTGGAACAAAGGGCCCACAACTCAGCTTATGATTTGAACTTAGACTTAGGATTGAGGGCCAAATTGGCCAATGGAATATTCCATATCATGCAACACCATGCCTAGTGTATAGCTGAGGGTTGACCGGGAAGTTTGGAATTCTCTTCTGAGGGCTCTCTTGGACTCTGACAGTTCTATCTCTCTCTCTTTTCTGGCCTCTTACTCATCCGGGATTGTGGTGTCGGGACTTATCTGTTTCAAAATCGCTTGCCAGGACAGGACAGACGTTGGTCACCGGATGGTGAGCAATTATACTGGCATCACTTGTTTGTATATATTATTATCATATTATAGATATATTAATATATTATTATTATTTTATCACTATTACTTTTAATTTTATATTATTATTATTAAATTGTTCTTATCTCAACCCATGAGTGTCCTTCTCTTTTCCTTAATTATCTTCCCCATTCCCCAGGGGGTGGGGGAGGGTGAGTGAGTGACTGTGTGGCGTTTCCTTGCTGGCTGGGTTAAATCATAACAACCAATTATTTACAGAGGCATGGAGTGAATCTGAGTCCCAACTTCTCTGAAAAGTGGACTAACAATTGGCAATTACGGAGGAATGAATTAGCCCCAGGCATTCCTAGAGCAGAGATTCAAAGTCAGCCTACTGGCATTATCTTGAATCTGATTGAAGCATTCCAGAAAGGAGATAACAGTGAAAGGAGGGAGTTTATTTCAACTTCTCCAGTGCCAGTCCCCAAAAAGGGAGACAACCCCTTCATTCCCCTTAGGGAGGAATCGCATGGCATGAAGTCATATAAAACAAGTAATGTCCAGAAACTAATTGGGCCTGCCTGTTGAAAAGTGGAGGCTTATCAGTGGATAAGTGATGATGATCCATACATTTTAATTCCAGTTGGTCCTCAAGGACAATTGGTGAAGTTTTTAATAGATATGGGAGCAAAAATTTCAATACTAACAACAAGATGCCAAGAAAAATTGGGTGTGCGATCCAGATGGCAAAGAGTTAAGATTATCAGTGTGAATGGAATGAGTATTGAGTGCCAAACTGTCAAGTTCAATTTATGGTTCCCAGGCGAGGAGAACAGAGAGGAATCTCCCACCAACCATGGCCCCGGGCAAAACAGACTCAGTTTGGGGACAAATCAATTTAATTCATTAACAGTTCATTCAGAGAGGATAAAAAGAAACAAAGCCAGATCTCAGAAACACCTTCCCCCTACCCCTCCCTTCTTCCTGGCTCTATCTCCTCCCCCAGCGTGCAGGGGGACAGGGAATGGGGGGTTGCAGATCAGTTAATCACACATTGTTTCTGCCGCTCCTTTCTTAAAGTGGGAGGACTCCTTACACTCTTTTTCCCCTGCTCCAGTGGATCCCCTCCTCACAGGACAGTCCACAGACTTCTCCAACGTGAGTCCTTCCTGCAGGATGTAATCCTTACCCATCAGATTGCTCCAGCGTGAGCTTCTTCCCCACAGAGTCACAGCTTCTTAGGGAGCTGCCACCCGCTCTGGCATGGGGTTCTCCACAGGCTTCAGAAGCTTCTCTGCTTCGTCGTCAGCCTCCAGCAACTCATGGAGAACATTCTCTATGACTTCCTTCAGGCACAGGCATCTCTGCTCCAGCATGGGCTTCTCCAAGAGCTGCGAGTTGATCTCTGCTCCACTGTTAATCTCCACGGGCGGCCGCCTGCTGTCTCACCACAGGTTGCAGGGGAATTTCAGCTCCGGCACACCTCCTTCTGTTCCATCTTCACTGTCCTTAGTGTCCGCGTGGCCGTTTCTCTCAGGTCTCAGTCCGCTCAATGAATCTCAGCAGTCCCGGCAAGTCGAACTCTTCCCAGCAGGTGCCCCAGGAACGGGGCGCTTTGGAGCTCTCCAAGCTGTGCCGCTGCAGCCACCTCCAGTCAGGTAGTGGCTGTTCAGCTTGGGCAGCCGCCTGCCTAGGGGACCAGGGGGCCAGCCCCATACCTCCCTCTCTCTCTTCAGTGTAAGTCTAGCCCTTAGTTCAGACTCCTTTGTCCTGGTCTTAAATAGGGCATTTGCAGAGGTGCTGATTGGTTCAGCCCTGGCCTGAGGGGATGGGGAGGTTCAACCTGGCCAGAGACTGGTCCAATCAGTTTTGGAGCCGGAGGGGGGAGGGGGGGGGAAGCTTTCCACAGCTACTTACAGGGGCCATTTCCACAACTCCTCCCATGCTATCAAATCCCATCATGTAAAGCCAGCACATTAAGCTTTTTCACAGGTACTTACAGGGGTCATTTCTGCAGCCCCTCCTGTAAACCCAGCACACAAACTTAACAGCTACTTTGCAAGCAGCTGCACACCCATGGATTAATATGTTCTTTATGGTTCCCTTGAAAGAGAAGGATAAAGAGGTTTGTTTTCACCTGGGAAGGAATACAATACACCTTTAACAGACTCCCACAGGGGTATAAACATTTACCACAATTGCTCATGCCGCACTTGCTGAACTTTTACAGTCTCACTCCCTCAACATGTGAAACTGTACCAATATATAGATGATATTCTGATTGGAGGAACTTCCCCTGAGAAGGTGAGGAAAGCAGCAGCAGTAGTATGGCAAGTGTGTTTGTGGACCAAACCGCCTCTGATATCTGCAACTATTTTAAGGATCACATGACGGAGTGGCAAGAAGAAAATTTGCAAAAAATTCTGAGCATGGCAATATTCCTTTTTTTATAATAGAGATGAAAATAAAATAAAGGAAGTTAGAGATGGTAAGGTAAAAGGAGAGACGGCAAAAGGCTAGTCTGCTTGCAGCAGCAATTGTTCAAGGAATGTGTAGGCAAGGCTGAGGCAGAGCTCCACCTCTAAGGTGGAGATCACCAGGGTGTCAGGGAGACTGGCAGAAAGGGAGAGGGAGAGGAGCCAACAATAGATTAGGTGGTAATTGGAATGATTGCTGTAATTACTGTGGGAAGCAAGGACACTAAAAAAGAGGATGTCCTGTGAGGCCGAGGGGGTCTCATGGACCTGGATTTGGGAAAGATAAGATGAATATTGCTGAATAGCAATGACAGGAGGAAGGAGACTCAGAGAAATCTCAGGGCATATAGGGGTTTTGGACGACTAAACTGAATCATAAGGGTCAAATTGTGGGATTCCTATAGTAGAAGACAGACAGCATCTCTTCACATTTACATGGAAAGGCCAACAACTAATGTGGATCCACTTACCTCAAGAGTTCACTGGGTCTCCTACAATATTCTTCCATTTGCTTAAAGATGACTTGAAAGATATTATATTACCTGGAGGTTCTATACTTGTACAATATGTAGATGATTTATTACTTAAGACATAAGAATATTGCTTGAAAGATACTATTTGTTTATGTACCGCCTTAATGAAAAAAGGTCATTGTGCATCTCTGTCCCAACTCCAGTTGTGTCAAAAAGAGATAAAATATTTAGGTCTCATTTTGAAGGAGGGGCAGCGAGCAATAGATCCAGGAAGAGTAGAAGCTATAGTAAAGCTTCCCCATCTGGTCACAAAGAAACAGTTACAAGGATTTCTTGGAGCTGTGGGATTTTGTCAGTTGAGGATTCCTGAGTTAGGAGAATCAACAAAATCTCTGACAGAGGTGATGAGACATGAGGAAGTAGAATCTATTGCATGGGACACAGAGAGGGAGGAAGCTTTTAAAACAATAAAAGGAGCCTTGGCACCTGCTCCTGCTCTTGGGCTCCCACATTATACAAAGCTGTTGTGGTTTAGCCAGGCCGGCAACTAAACACCACACATCTGCTCGCTCACTCTCCCCAACCCCCGGGAAATGGGGATAAGAACTAAAAGGGAAAAGGGAAGGAGACTTGTGGGCTGAGATAAGAACAATTTACTAACAATATAAAATTAAAAGTAATAATGATAATAATATATGAATATCTATATATATAATGATATATATAATGAAGAGCAAGAGACCTTCTTGCCAATCAACCCTCATTTTTATACTGGGCATGATATTGCATGATATGGAATACTCCATTGGCCAATTTAGCCCTCAATCCTAAGTCTAAGTTCAAATCATAACAGGAGTTGTGGACCCTTTGTCCCGGCTATGCTCCGCCCTCAGCCTGTTGTGCTCCTGCACACTGGCAAGAACACGGCAGCTGAAAAGTCCTTGAGGCCTCAGTGCCAACTATAAACATCAGTGCGTTATCAGTGTTCTTCTCATAACAAATCCCATACTAAAATCAAAACACGGAGCTCTTCTAGCTGCTGAAAAGAAAGGGCTTTTGTCCTGGTTTTAACTGGGACAGAGTTTTACTTTTTAGCAGCTAGAAGAGCTCTGTGTTTTAATTTTAGTATGGGATATGTATACATAAGTTATATGTACATGAATGGCTAATATTCAAGGATCACATCCTCCAAGCTCAGGAGCGGTGCATCCCAACAGAGGAAGTCAGGCAGGAACACCAAGAGGCCTGCATGGATGAACAAGGAGCTCCTGGGCTAGCTCAAACAAAAAAAGGAAGCCTACAGAGGGTGGAAGCAAGGACAAGTAGCCAGGGAAGAATACAGAGAAATTGTCTGAGCAACCAGGGATCAGGTGAGGAAAGCTAAAGCCTTGATAGAATTAAATCTGGCCAGGGACATCAAGGGCAACAAGAAAAGCTTCTATAGGTATGTTGGTGATAAAAGGAGGACTAGGGAAAATGTGGGCCCTCTCCGGAAGGAAACGGGGGACCTGGCTACCCAGGATATGGAGAAGGCTGAGGTATTTTGCCTCAGTCTTCACTGGCAAGAGCTCCAGCCACGCTGCCCATGTCACAGAAGGAAAGGCAGGGACTGGGAGAATGAAGAACCGCCCACTGTAGAAGATCAAGTCCAAGATCATCTAAAGAACCTGAAGGCGCACAAGTCCATGAGACCTGATGAGATGCATCCGCAGGTCCTGAGGCAACTGGTGCATGAAGTTGCTAAACCATTATCCATCATATTTGAGAAGTCATGGCAGTCCGATGAAGTTCTCACCAACTGGAAAAGGGGAAACATAGCCCCCATTTTTAAAAAGGGAAAAAAGGAAGACCCGGGAAACTACAGGCCATTCAGTCTCACCTCTGTGCCTGGCAAGATCATGGAGCAGATCCTCCTGGCAAATATGCTAAGGCACATGGAGAAAAAGGAGGTGATTGGTGACAGTCAACACGCCTTCACTAAGGGCAAATCGTGCCTGACTAATTTGGTGGCCTTCTATGATGGGGTTACAGTGTTGGTGGATAAGGGAAGAGCAACTGATGTCATCTACCTGGACTTGTCCAAAGTATTTGACACTGTCTCACATGACATCCTTGTCTCTACATTGGAGAGACATGGAATTTCTGGATGGACCACTCGGTGGATAAGGAATTGGCTGGATTGTCGCACTCAAAGAGTTGCAATCAATGGCTCAATGTCCAAGTGGAGGCCAGTGATGAGTGGCATTCCTCAGGGGTTGATATTGGCATCAGTGATGTTTAACATTGTCTTTGGCAACATGGACAGTGGGATCGAGTGCACCCTCAGCAAGTTTTCTGATGACACCAAGTTGTGTGGTGTTGTGGACAGGTTGGAGGGAAAGGTTGCTATCCAGAGGGACCTTGACAGGCTGGAGAGGTGGGCCTGTGCAAACCTCATGAAGTCCAACAAGACCAAGTGCAAGGTCCTGCACATGGATTGGGGCAATCTCAAGCACAAGTACAGGCTGGGCGGAGAATGGATTGAGAGCAGCCCTGAGGAAAAGGACTTGGGAGTGCTGGTGGATGAGAAGCTCAACACAAGCCGGCAATATGTGCTTGCAGCCCAGAAAGCCAACTGTATCTTGGACTGCATCCAAAGAAGCATGGCCAGCAGGTCGAGGGAGGGGATTCTGCCCCTCTGCTCTCGTGAGACCCCACCTGGAATACTGTGTTCAACTCTGGAGTCCCCAACATAAAAAGAACATGGAGCTATTGGAGCGGGTCCAGGGGAGGGCCATAAAGATGATTCGAGGACTAGAGAACCCCTCCTCTGAAGCCAGGCTGAGAGAATTGGGGTTGTTCAGCCTGGAGAAGAGAAGGCTCCGGGGAGATCTTATAGCAGTCTTCCGATAATTAAATTGGGCCTACAGAAAAGCTGGAGAGGGACTTTTTGCAAGGGTATGTAGTGATAGGACAAGGGGCAATGGCTTTAAACTGAAAGAGGAGAGATTTCAATTAGATATAAGGAAGAATGTTCTGTACGATGAAAATGGTGAAACGCTGAAACAGATTGCCCAGAGAAATTGTGGATGCCCCATCCCTGGAGGTGTTGAAGGCCAAGTTGGATGAGGCTTTGAGCAACCTGATCTAGTGGAATGTGTCCCTGCCCATGGCAGGGGGGTTGGAACTAGATGATCTTTAAGGTCCCTTCCAACCCAAATCATTCTATGATTCTGTGATTCTATGATTGAGGGCTAAATTGACCAGTGAAGTGTTCCATACCATGCCACATCATGCCCAGTGTATAGATGAGGGCTGACTGGAAAGAAGGACTTTTGCTGTTCCGGGGGCTCTCACTCTCGGACTCTTGTAGTGCTCTCTCTCTCTCTCTCTCTTTTTGGGCCTCTCACTTCTCCAGGATTGGTGTGTCGAGACTTATCTGTTTTGGGATCATTAGTCTGGGATGGGATGGGCCTTTTTCACTGAGTGATGAGCAATTACACTGTGCATCACTTGTTTGTATCTATTATTATCATTATACTTATATATAAAATCATATGTTATTTGTAGTAGTATTAAATTGTTCTTATCTCAACCCATGGGTGTCTTTCCCTTTTCCCCTTTAATTTTCTTCCCCATCCCCTAGGGGTGGGGGAGGGTGAGCGAGTGGCTGTGTGACATTTAGTCACTGGTTGGCCCAAACAACAACAAACAAATCTGTGGCAGCAGCAGCAACAATATTAGAAAAAAACCCACCTCCTTATCCTGGGACATCCTGTAATAGTTTATGTCCCACATGAGGTGGAAATAGCTAATAGCGCTGGTTGACATGGGTAAAGCAATGGATGTCATTTTCCTGGACTTGTGCAAGGCGTTTGACACTGTCCCACATGACATCCTTGTCTCTAAAATGGAGAGACATGGATTTGGCAGATGGACCACTCAGTGGATAAATGGCTGGATGGTCGCACTCAGAGAGTTGTGGTCAACGGTTCAATGTCTACACGGAGACCAGTGTCAAGCGGTGTTCCTCAGGGATCTGTTCTGGGTCCAGTGCTGTTCAACATCTTTGTCAGCGATATGGATGACGGCATTGAGTGCACCCTCAGTAAGTTTGCCGATGACACCAAGTTGTGTGGTGCCATGGACTCACTTGAGGGAAGAGATGCCATCCAGAGGGACCTTGATAGGCTTGAGAAATGGGCCAGTGCAAACTGCATGAGCTTCAACAAGTCAAAATGCAAGGTCCTTCACCTGGGTCAGGCCAATCCTAGGCACAAATACAAACTGGGCACAGAGTGGGTTGAGAGTAGCCCTGAAGAGAAGGATTTGGGGATGTTTATAGATGAGAAGCTCAACATGAGCCGACAGTGCGCTCATGCAGCCCAGAAGGCCAACCGCATCCTGGGATGTATCAAGAGAAGTGTGGTCAGCAGGTCAAGAGAGGTGATTCTCCCCCTTTACTCTGCTCTTGTGAGACCCTACCTCAAATACTGCGTCCAGTTCTGGTGTCCCCACCATAAGAGAGACATAGATCTGTTGGAGCGTGTTCAGAGGAGGGCCACAAAGATGATCCAGGGGCTGGAGCACCTCTGCTACGAGGACAGGTTGTGGGAGCTGGGATTGTTCAGCCTTGAAAAGAGAAGACTTTGGGGGGACCTAATAGCTGCCTTCCAATACCTGAAGGGAACCTACAGGAAGGCTGGGGAGGGACTTTTTACAAGAGTGTCCACTGATAGGACAAGGGGAAATGGGTTTAAGTTGAAGGAGAACAGTTTTAGATTAGATCTTAGGAAGAAATTCTTCAGTACGAGGGTGGTGAGACTTTGGAATAGATTGCCCAGAGAAGTTGTGGATGCCCCCTCCCTGGAGGTGTTCAAGGCCAGGTTGGACGGAGCCTTGAGTAGCCTGATCTAGTTGAGAGGCGTCCCTGCCCATGACAGGGAGGTTGGATTAGATGATGTCTAAGGTCCCTTCCAGCCTATGCCATTCTATGATTCTATGAAATACTGTTAAAACCATATGCAACTCAAGTATTATTGTACCCACAATGGGTACATAGGTATGAACTGATCCTCCTAATGACAGGTAATGTAGTCTTGAAAAGATGCAATACTTTGAATCCAGGAACCCTAATACCATTGCCTGATGATGGAAAAGAACATCACCAGTGTGAGCAGGTGATGTACACTTCAAGCAAACTGCGAACCAATTTAACTTATATTCCTTTACGTAACTCAGATCTAGTTCTATTCATAGATGACTCATCCTACTACCTACACGGACAATGACAGACTGGGTATGCTGTAGTTGGCCAAGAACAAGTAATAGAGGCTGGACCTCTCCCATCAAGGATGAGCGCACAAGGAGCAGAACCGGTAGCTCTAATGCTACCAGGAAAAGGAGAATGAGTCAACATCTATATGGACTCTCGGTATGCCTTCAGGGTATGCCACACAACAGGTATGTTGTAGAAAGAATGAGGATTTTTTACATCATCAGTAAAGAAAGTATGAAATGGAGAAGAAATACACAATTTGCTGCAATCAATCCAGCTACCTAAAGAAATTGCTGTGATACATTGTCCAGCCCTTACGAAGGACACTACGTAAATTAGTAAAGAGAACGCCTTAGCTGATATAGCTGTGAAAGCTGCAGCTCAACAACCTATGAGAGAATGTATGGTTGCGGTTTCAATGGTAAGCCAGAGTGAATGGCCAAATTTAACCAACCCCAAAACCATATATGAGAAGGACTTCTCAGCAGAAGAAAAGAAACAATGGGAAAAGTGAGAAGCTAAACAAAATGACAGTGGAATATGGACAATTAGAAGGAAAAAAAAATTGCCAAAAAGTATGTAAGTTAGTTGGTTTCAGGATAGAGCTCATGGAGGAGCAGAGGCAATAGCTGACCAAATACAAAAAGTATGGGTAGCACCAGGAGTTTATGCTGCTGCAAAAAGAATCATCAGTAGTTGCCCGACCTACCAGAAATTCTCAAGCCAATCTCAGAGTTGGGAGGATGACCATGGGCCTACTTCCCTTTTCAAAGACTGCAAATAGATGATGACGATGTGTCAGTCAGCAGGAACACACGCTTGTTAGTGATAGTGTTATCCAACAATGAAGAGGTTAAATTTTGTGAAAGAATTTCATGAAGGGTTTAGTAAGCTGTTTGCACATATCTAAAGAAGACAAAACAAGATGACCATCCTTGAAGCTGTCAGGAGTGATTAGTTGAGTGACTCCGTATCAAGAACTGACTATCCTTGAAAGGGGAACATCCCAAAAAATGTATGTCCTAGTTTTAGCTGGGACAGCGTTAGCTCTTCTTTTTAGCAGCTAGAAGAGCTCCGTGTTTTGGTTTTACTCAGAGGCTCGCTCTGAGAAGAATGCTGATAGCAAGTTGATGTTTGTGGTTGGACGTGAAACTCCAAGGACTTTTCAGTGTGCCGGAGTGCAGAAACACGGCGGGATAAGGGGGGAGCATAGCTGGGACAAGGGGGACACGATTCCTCTTGTGATTTGTGGTGGAACTTAAGATTGAGGCCAAACTGGCCAATTAGTATTCCATATCATGCAGCGTCATGCCCAGTATAACAGTGAGGGGCAGCCGGACAGAAGGGCTTTTGCGCTTTGGCTCTTTCGCCGCTTTTGCTCTTTTGCGCTTGCTGCGCTTTTGCTCTATTGCCTTTTTTTCCCTCTTTCTTCCACTACTCCCACTCTCGGAGTACTCTCTCTCTCTCTCCCCCTCTCTATTTCGGGGCCTCGCGTTTGTCCGGGATTGCAGCTTCAGGACGAGACGGGCTGCGGATAAGAGGGGGTGGTGAGCACCTACACTGTATATTAAATCATCTGTATTAAATTGTTCTTATCTCAACCCACGGGTTTCCCGTTTCTCCTTTAATTCTCTTCCTCATTCCTGGGGGTGGGGGAGGGGGAGTGACCAGCTGTGTGGGGGGGGTCCGGTTGCTGGAGCAGCCTAACCCACGACAATGTATAAACTTTGTTATCATGGTTTTGGATTGTGAGCATCCAAGTGTCATCCAAGACCAAGTGTCATGCTGGCAGCTAAGCTACCATGCGGCTGCTCACTCACTCCTTCCCCCTTGGTGAGATGGGGAGGAGAATTGGAAGAAAAAGATAAAACTTGTGGGTTGGAATAAGGACAGTTTAATAGGACAGTACAAAAAACTGAGAAGGGATAATAACAACAATAATACTAATAAAAGAACAATACAAAATGAGTGATACAATTGCTCACCAATCAAAACCTAGAACCTGATGCCCAGCCTGCTCTTGACCTGTGATGCCCCTGTCCCGGCTAGCTTCCCCAATATATATTCTGAGCATGATGTCATATAGTATCGAATATCCCTCTGGCTAGTTTGGGTCAACTGTCCTAGCTGTGCCCTCTCCCAGCTTCCTGTGAAAATTAACTATCCCAGCCAAACACAGGACACCAAGGTATGGGGTTCTGGAGTCAATTGAGTCAGACAGGGGTGTCCATTTTACAGCAAACATACTTAATCAAATATATAATTTACTAGGAATAGAAAAAACCTACATCTCCCCAATCACTCTCAGTCTTCAGGACAGGTAGAAAGAATAAACAGAACACTAAAAGAAAAGATAGCAAGAATATGTACATACACTAGCCTAAAATGGCCAGAAGCCTTGAACTTAGATCTATGGGATGCTTGAAATGCTCCATGGCAACCCATAGGATTAATATCAGCAGAAATTCTTTTGGGAGACATTTAGCCATATCAGGGACTTATATCCCAGCTAAGATCAGCCTATTGGATGGAGATGAATGGTGGACCCAGTATGTTCTATGTATGCAAAAAAAGGTTTGAAAATCTCAAAAAATATGCTCAATGATATCAACTCACACCACCAGAAATATAAGTACGCAATATACAACCTGGGGATAGAGTTTTAATTACTATCCAGACTAGAACCTAAATGCGAATGGCCATATACTGTCTTACTATGTTATTATTTTGCTGTTAAAGTTTTAGGAAAAGAAAATTGGATACATCACATGCTTGAAAGAGTGAAAAAGGATGGAGAACATCACTGGTGGGAAACTCTCGAGTGATCACCAACAGCAACATGAATCTACAATTTTATGCCCCACCCAGTAGTGGGCTTGTTAGTCTTGACCCTATTATGTCTGTTGCTTATGATCATATTATATATAAAATCGTAGAGGCTGTTAGTACATCTCGAAAGACTTTGAGAACTTTACTTAAATATTAGCAGGGATGCTTGATAAAAACAAAGGGAGGACTGTTACAGTAGTCATTTTCTAGCTCAAATGGAATCCATTGCTTAGCATTAGCAGCAAGACTCGCTGAGGCCTTAGGCCACGAGCTGGGAACTTTCACCAGGATATACTGAACTCATGATGAACTTTTAATCAGCTACACAAAGGAAGGCCGCAAAACTGGTGCAAACGAGAAAGATAAGGTAGCCACAACCATCAGCAGAAGCTGCAACCATCAGATAAGAAAAGGAACAGCCTGCCTGGAGGCAGGAAAAGGATCCAATAAGAAACAGGAAGATCCCAGACCCAAATATTACTATTAGATTGACCTGTCCTGTGATTGCAAGGGTATAATTGCCCAGGGATTTCTGTGCTCGGGGTCCCTCTCTGGAGGCACCCAACTCCAGCTGTCCCTTTTGCTGTACCTCTCAATTATTAAATTATTTCTTGGAATCTAGTGCCTGAGATTCTGCTGCGGGAAACCCAGGACAAAGAATTTTCTCTAACACTTGTCTACAGCAGTTCTATAAGACTGAAATCCTGCCTCCAGCTGCTCATTCCAGCTACTACACTACCCTCTCACTTCACTGAGACAAGTTTTTGTGACCTGTTCAAAAATTCAATCCTTTAAAATCCTAAATTAAGAAGTTTTATATATGTGTGTGTATATATATATATATATAAAGACACTTCCCTGCTTTGGCAACAGCATAGCTGTACAAACAGTTGAGGGAACAAGACACTAGGGAATATATGTCACCAGTATTGCTGCTGAAGATGATATATCCATGGCCACAGATTTTAAACCCAGAGATCTTTATAATTATTATGATTAGTTTGTCTTATTTTTTGAATAATGTAAGTCAAAAAGTGTTCATCACAGCTAAAATTCAACATTAATTATTTCATCAATCTCATGAAGTATTACTAGAGTAGGTCTTTCAGAAAGACATCTATATTTAAAGTGATAAGTATTCACCGTATTCTAGAGTAACCTGTTCCAATAGTACTTATTTCGTTATTAAAGATTTTGCACATCATTTCTTGTCTAAATTCTGATGAGTTACTTTTTGAGCTTTACTTACTACTGAAATCATAGAATGGTTAGGGTTGGAAGGGACCTTAAAGATCATCTAGTTCCAACCCCCCTGCCATGGGCAGGGAAACCCTCCACTACACCAGGTTGCTCAAAGCCTCATCCAACCTGGCCTTGAACACTTCCAGGGATGGGGCATCCACAACTTCTCTGGGCAACCTGTTCCAGTGCCTCACCACCCTCAATGTAAAAAATGTCTTCCTTATATCTAATCTAAATCTACCCTCTTTCAGTTTAAATCCATTGCCCCTTGTCCTATCACTACACGCCCTTGTAAAAAGTCCCTCTCCAGCTTTCCTGTAGGCTCCCTTTAGGTACTGGAAAGCTGCTATAAGATCACCCCGGAGCCTTCTCTTCTCCAGGCTGAACAGCCCCAACTCTCTCAGCCTGTCTTCATAGGAGAGGTGCTCCAGCCCTCGGATCATCTTCGTGGCCCTCCTCTGGACTTGCTCCAGCAGCTCCATGTCCTTCTTGTGTTGGGGACTCCAGAGCTGAATGCAGTATTCCAGGTGGGGTCTCACGAGAGCTGAGTAGAGGGGCAGAATCACCTCCCTCGACCTGCTGGCCACACTTCTTTTGATACAGCCCAGGATACGATTTGCTTTCTGAGCTGCCGGTGCGCATTGCCGGCTCATGTTGAGCTTCTCATCCAAATATCTCTTTCCTATCAGAAAACTTTGTCCCATGCAGGCACCTAACCATAGACAAAGCATTTCTTAACCTTCTCTAGCGTGTAAATAAAATAGGCTTAACTTAAAGGCAGATTTTCCAGACAGTGAATTATTCGTCTTGCTCATTTTGAAAACTTCGAGCTACTTCTGCGTTCTCTCTTATTTCAATATAATTCATTTTTAAAAATCTCAAGCTTCTGGTAGGCTTGGGTCGTCAGGCTTTAAAAACATTCTATGTGAAACAGGCCCTTGTATGTGCAGGAAGTGCCAGCTACTTTAGAGACGGGTAATATCAAGATTGATAAAGATATGCTGGAAGCACCTGAAGAACAGGAGAAAGGAATTCCAGTCACTCCAGCCAGCAAGTCAGATTGGTCTGAGGTCCAACTTAAATGCCTCTACACTAATGGCGCAGCATGGGGAATAAGAAAGAGGAGTTAGAAGTGTGTGCGCACCTGTTGGAATATGATCTTATTGGCATCACGGAGATGTGGTGGGATGAATCCTATGACTGGAGTGTCAGAATGGAAGGGTGCAGGCTCTTTAGGAAGCACAGGCAGGGGAGAAGTGAAGGCAGGGTTGCCCTCTATGTCAAAGACCAGCTGAAGTGCATGGAGCTGCACGTGGGGATGGATGAGGAGCCAACAGAGAGCTTATAGGTCAGGATTAAAGGGCGGGCAGTGACAAGGGACATAGTAGTGCGGGTCTGCTACAGACCGCCTGACCAGGAGGACCGAGTGGATGAGGCCCTCTACAGGCCTCACGTTCGCGAGCCCTGGTCCTCCGGGGGGACTTCAACCACCCCAATCTCTGTTGGAGGGACAACTCAGCAGGGCATAGGCAATCCAGGAGATTCCTGGAATGCATGGATGATAACTTCCTTCTCCAAGTGGTAGAGGAACAAACGAGGAGAGGTGCTTTGCTGGACCTTGTTCTCACCAACAAAGAAGGGCTGGTGGGGAACGTGACACTCAAGGGCAGCCTCGGCTGCAGTGATCATGAAATAGTGGAGTTCAAGATTCTTAGGGAAGCAAGGAGGGTGCACAGCAAACTCACTACCCTGGATTTCAGGAGAGCAGACTTCGGCATCCTAAGGGATCTGCTTGGTAGAGTACAATGGGATGAAGCCCTGGAGGGAAGAGAGGCCCAAGAAAGCTGGATAATATTCAAGGATCACCTCTCCTCCAAGCTCAGGAGCAGTGCATTCCAACAAAGAAAAAGTCAGGTAGGAACACCAGGAGGCATACTTGGATGAACAAGGAGCTCCTGGACCAACTAGGACACAAAAAGAAGGCCTACAGAGGGTGGAAGCAAGGACAGGTAGCCTGGGAAGAATACAGAGCAATTGTCCGAGCAACCAGATGTCGGGGACGTTTTCTGGCTGCTACATGGGCTGAATAGAAAACACCTGTGCCTCATCAAGACAGGTGCTGTGAGTCACGTTGGTCAGCCGGAGACCATGTGACCCATGGGTGGTTTAAAGGCAGGGCACTCCCTCTGGGGGGGGGGTGGGGGGTGGGGGGTGGGTGGCAGGCAGTTTCCTCCTGGAGAGGTAGGAGCTCTCTGTTGGATAGCCTTTGATTGGAATTGAGACAAGAGCCTTCTGATATATGAGGGGAATCACAATGGCCTTTTGGGTTGTGATTCCTGAAGATGAGATACCAGTGGTCTGTGACAATTGGTGACCCTGATGTGGTTTGTTGAAATGTGAACTATCTGGACTGCAAGGTGAGCTGTGGTGGAGTTAAAGCCCAGTGAAGCTCAAGAGCAGTGGGAGAACTGCGTCTTCAACTTAGCTATCTAGAGCAAGGTGAGCTGCTGGGAGTGGGCATGGGACAAAATTTTGTCAAAGAAAACCAGACCTTCACTTTCATTAAATCTGTGGTAATGGCTGTGGGGGCCAGTATAAGTAATGAAGACTTATATAACTTACTTAATTGGGTGGTAGAACATGAAGGCCTAGCTGGCCTTACCACCACCTTTAACCTAGAGCTTTGGAAAAAGCTGGGAGATAAGTTACTTTGTGAGACTGTGTTTGAGAATAAGGACTTAATGGAGATTGACCTGCTGTGTACATGGGGGGCTCTAGATAATATAATTCAAAAGGGGTTGGCAGAAGAAGAAGATGAATTAACAGACTATGTATCAGTGGGTGAAGGTTTTGAAGGAGATGATGAACTGTCTGAGGGAGGACTGGCCTTAGACAGCGTGGACAGTGAATTAGGTATATCCTCACTGTTTAAAGAAATCAAGAAAACTGTGGGGACTGTGCAGGGACTCTGCCCCACCCTGCAAGAGGTGTTAGAATGTCCCCTGCCCTTTGCCCCAGCAGCCCTCCCTCCTTCCTTCCTCTATGGATTTTGTAATGCCTATGGCTCTGCCACTGGATCTAATGACCCCATCTCCGGCAGGTCCGTATCCCTCGGTATCTGGATATCTGGCCCAGGTACAGGCAGCACAGCCAATAATACTGCAGCAGGTCATGATAATGTTACAAGGAGTGTCCCAGCAGCTAGTGGTGGTGGTAGAAACTTTTCAGCAGGCCATAACCCCTCCTGCAGTAAGTGAGGTCATGAAAGACACCTCTAAAATAAGTGGCAGTTCTGCTGGGAAGTTGCCACCTGCACCTAAGCCAAGAAAAAGGTTGCTGAAATCTGCCTGTTTAGTGCAACCAGACCCCCTGGGAGCGTCTACAGTGACAGTTCAACCTCGTGACCCAGTACTTTTCTGGGATGAGGTTAGAATGAAAGCAATAGAGGCTGGAGACTGGGACCTAGCTGAAGCTCTGGGGGTACCAATCAACAATGAAGTTCCATCTATAAGAGAAATGGGGTGAGGGCCTAGTGCGTTCCCTGTGGTACTAGCCCTTCCGGGTTCCTTGCGTGCTAAGAAGAAGAAGCAGAAGTGTTATAGATGTGGAAACCTGGGACATATAAAATCAGAATGCCCAGGGCAGAAAGGCCAAAGGTGGACAATAAATGCTGGAAAAGTTAATGGCTCAGTTAATTGCCATAAATGTGGAAAACAGAGATGTTACAGGTGTGGGAAAATAGGCCATATTGCTAGACACTGCAGGTCAAAGGTTTACGCTAACGGCCAGCCAAATCTGAGAAATGGCAGAAAGAGAAAGTCTGCGCAGATGTCTTACGGTCCAGGCAAACCCTTTGCGGGAACGTTGCAGCAGCCGCAGACCAGTCCGGAAAAGACCCCTGAAGGAATGTTACGGCAACCGCAGACTAACCATCAGGAAAAGCAGCCAGAACAGCCAGGGTGGATGTATCCGACATCATCAGAACAATGGATATATCCACCGCTGACTTGGTATGATAAAAAATATAAGAATGACTTCCCCATGACCTGATCTCAAAGGTATTTGACATGGTGGCTGTACATGGAATCAGGATGTTAGAAACCCCTAAAGGTCATTAGATGTTTTTTCAAAAAAAAAGGGGGAGTTGTTGGGGAAGTTTTCTGGCTGTGACATGGGCTGAATAGAAAGCACCTGTGCCTCATCAAGACAGGTGCTGTGAGTCACGTTGGTCAGCTGGAAACCATGTGACCCATGGGTGGTTTAAAGGCAGGGCACTCCCCTCAGGGAGGGGGGTGGTTCTCTCCTGGAGATTGGAGAGGTAGGAGACTCTGGAGAGCAGTGAGTCAGAGCTCTCTGTTGGATAGCCTTTGATTGGCATTGAGACCCTTAAGAATTGAGAGAAGAGCCTTCTGATATACGAGGGGAATCACAATGGCCTTTTGGGTTGTGATTCCTGAAGACGAGGTACCAGCAGTCCGCGACAACCAGAGATCAGCTTAGGAAAGCTAAAGCCCTGGCAAAGTTAAATCTGTCCAGGGACATCAAGGGCAACAAGAAAAACTTCTATAGGTATGTCAGTGATAAAAAGAGAACTAGGGAAAACATAGGCCATCTCCAGAAGGAAACGGGGGACCTGGCTACCTGAGATATGGAGAAGGCTGAGGTACTCAATGACATCTTTGCTTCAGTCTTCACTGACAAGAGCTCCAGTTGCACAGCCCAAGTCACAGAAGGCAAATGCAGAGATGGGGAGAATGAAGAACCGCCTACTGTAGGAGAATATCGGGTTCGAGACCTTCTAAAGAACCTGAGGGTGTACAAGTCCATGGGACCTGATGAGGTACATCTGCAGGTCCTGAGGGAACTGGCAGATGAAGTTGCTAAGCCGCTATCCATCATATTTCAGAAGTCGTGGCATTCTGGTGAAGTTCCCAATGACTGGAAAAGAGAAAATATAGCCCTCATCTTTAAAAGTTTTTCTTGTTGCCCTTGATGTCCCTGGCCAGATTTAACTCTATCAGGGCTTTAGCTTTTCTAAGCTGATCTCTGGTTGCTCAGACAATTGCTCTGTATTCTTCCCAGGCTACCTGTCCTTGCTTCCACCCTCTGTAGGCCTTCTTTTTGTGTCCGAGTTGGTCCAGGAGCTCCTTGTTCATCCATGCAGGCCTCCTGGTGTTCCTACCTGACTTTCTCTTTGTTGGAATGCACTGCTCCTGAGCTTGGAGGAGGTGATCCTTGAATATTAACCAGCTTTCTTCGGCCCCTCTTCCCTCCAGGGCTTCATCCCATTGTACTCTGCCAAGCAGATCCCTTAGGATGCCGAAGTCTGCTCTCCTGAAATCCAAGGTAGTGAGTTTGCTGTGCACCCTCCTTGCTTCCCTAAGAATCTTGAACTCCACTATTTCATGATCACTGCAGCCGAGGCTGTCCTTGAGCACCATGTTCCCCACCAGCCCTTCTTTGTTGGTGAGAACAAGGTCCAGCAAAGCACCACTCCTCATTGGTTCCTCTACCACTTGGAGAAGGAAGTTATCATCCATGCATTCCAGGAATCTCCTGGATTGCCTATGCCCTGCTGTGTTGTCCTTCCAACAGATATCAGGGTGATTGAAGTCCCCCAGGAGGACCAGGGCTTGTGAATGTGAAGCTACTCCTATCTGTGTGTAGAGGGCCTCATCCACCTGGTCCTCCTGGTCAGGTGGTCTGTAACAGACCCCCACTACTATGTCCCCTGTCCCTGCCCTCCCTTTAATCCTGTCCCATAAGCTTCCAGTTGGGACTTCATCCGTCCCCAGGTGCAGCTCCATACACTCCAGCTGGTCCTTCACATAGAGGGCAACTCCTCCTCCTCCTCCTCCTCTTCTTCTCCCCTGCCTATCCTTCTTAAAGAGCCTGTATCCTTCCATTCTGACACTCCAGTCATAGAATTTGTCCCATGTCTCCGTGATGCCGATAAGATCATATCCCAACAGGCACGCGCACACTTCTAACTCCTCTTGCTTATTCCCCATGCTGCGTGCATTGGCATAAAGGCATTTAAGTTGGGCCCCAGATCAATCTGACTTGCTGGCTGGAGCAGCTGAAATTCCTTTCTTCTGTTCTTCAGTTACTTTCAGCATATCTTTATCATTCTTGATATTACCCCCCTCCCACTTCAAAACTAGTTTAAAGCCCTGTCAATGAGCCCTGCTAGCTGTTGTGCAAAGACCCTCATTCCCCTCTGATAAACGCTAGTCCCATCTGGTGCCAGTAGGCCTGGTGCCATATGACCCATCCCATTATGAAAAAAGCTGAAATTGTGGCAATGACACCAGCTACAGATCCACATATTAATCGACTGGATGCACTTGCTTCTTCCAGTGTCACTGCTTGCAAATGGAAGGATGGAAGAAAAGATTACCTCTGCCCCATATCCTCTTACCAGCTGTCCCAGGTTCCTGAAATCTCTCTTGATTGACTGTGGACTCCATGTTTCAGTTTCATCACCACCCACATGGAAGAGCAATAAAGGATAGTAGTCTGTGGGCCGTACCAGGCTAGGAAGTTACCTAGCAACATCTTTAACCCAGGCTCCAGGGAGGCAGCAGACTTCCCTCAGAGCAGGGTCAGCCCGGCATATTGGACCTTCCATCCCCTTCAGATGGGAGTCACCTGTAACTACTGCCCTTCTTTTCTTCCCTGTGGAGGCAGTCTTGATACAACGGGTAGTCCTCTCTGACCCTGGTGACACCTCCAGTGCAGATGGTCCCTCAGCTACACCATCCATTGACAGGCCTTCCACCTCCAGAGCCTCATACCTGTTGTGCAGGGGCACCTGGGGAGCTGAGGTAGGCAAGGAGCAGGGGGGGTCGCCTGTTGCCCCAAGCACAGACTTCTTTCCGTTCGTGGCTCACCTTTTAGTTACTGCCTTCTGCCACGCGGGGGTGAGGAATCAGAATGCCCTTTGTTTTGGGTTGCCTTTTCTGGGTCTTCCTGTTTTTGTTTTTGCTTCAGGTCAGGCAGTGCCCACCACCTCCAATCTTTCTCTTTCTCAGGCTCCTTGATACTTCTCAACCTTTCTACTTCCTCCCACAGCTCTGCAACCATAAGTAGATCATCCACCTGGTCACACCTCACACAGCTATTCTCACTACTTACCATGGAGAGGCTCAGGCACTCCCTGCAGCCTGAGACCTGGATGGCCACATCTTTCTGTGGGAGCTCTGTCTGTGCTCCCACACCCCTCTTGTTGGGTGCAGAGGTCTTTGCCATCCCCCGGATGGTCACCATGGCTGAGTTTTTTTCTGAGAGGGTGACAGCTGACAATTAAACTCCCCTCTTGAGCAGCAGCCTGACTGACTGCACCCTTCTGCGCAAACTGCCACACCACACTCTGTTTGCCCGTCCTGGTTGCTCGTGCTCCCTGGGCGGGTCTTTTATAGGGGTGGGAGCGACCGCCGTTGCTCTGGCAACGCCTAGGCCATGTCAGAGTCTCCCGCGAGAACTGCCACCTCCTGGTGGGGGGGGTCTCTTCACTCCCGACTTTTCGAGAAAAGCCCATGTGCGCTGAGATCTGCCTCTCTGCAGCGGGTCGGTCCGGCTCTGGCGCAGCTCCTTCGGCGACTGACTCTATGTTTGCATTTCTAAACCCCTCTTCACTGACAGTAAAACAGACTGCTTTAGGTGATATTTTAAAGTTTAAGACATTTTCTGCCTCATGTCCAAAAGTAGTCTATGTCTCTATCTACACAGGCACCTATTTTTAACTTTATCTGCTTCCTTTTATTTTTATCTGCTATATCTTTAGTGCCTTTTAACTTTATCATCTGCTTCAAAAATGTTGCCATTGTAGGCTTTAAACCAAGTCAAATACTAAAGAAGTTTTCATTAAGTGAATAAATTCTTCATCATTGTGAAGAAATTACTAATTCATCAAATGTATATTAGAAAATGAAATTCAGCACAGCTAATCAAGCCTTGGCTACTAGTGATAACTGTTTGCTGTTATAACTTTGTCTTCTAACAATTGTTACTTTCTCATTGACAATTCTAAACCAGGTCTATACACATCACTATAATAATCAAGTATTATATGATAAATGGATGAGAACTACAGAGTGCTTTTCACTTAATATTTCGAAACAGTACATTCATACACATGCTACTGTCCTCTGAAGAGATACTCATGCCAGAGGGCTGAATTGGGCAGACAAACTTGCCTAGAAGCAGGCTTGAAAATGAAAGCATCAGTGACCATATAAAGAGAACTCACAGGTCCAACTTTTACACTCAGAAGAATGTGAAAGATTCTCTTGAAAGTCCTCACAGACTAAGCAACTGTAGAAGAGCTTTTGCTAGGTTATATCAAATTTTGCTCAAGAGAATGAAAAAGTAATTGAAAGACAAAATAAAAAAAAGCATTCATTTTAAGATTTTAGAAAAAAGTTTTGTACATAAACACAAAAAGATCATAAAGATGTACAGTACGTCTGTCTGTCTGACGTCTGTCTGTCTGACGTCTGTCTGTCTGACGTCTGTCTGTCTGACGTCTGTCTTATGTACGTCATGTCAACTTTAAATTAACTCAGAAAAGCTTTAGAAGTCTTTGCATTGGACTAGATGCACAAATGGCAGGAGGTAGCTCATATTCAAAGGAGAACAAGAGAGAAAATAATGAATTACTGGAACAGTGCTGACCACTTCAGTAAGAACACCAGTCATCTAATGAAAATATTGACATTTATGAAATCACCAGAGTTAGACATTGTTGTGGTCTCCCTTACTGTATCACTTTTCATAATGTTTTATTTGTTTACCTTCCAAAATAAAATACTGTAACTAATATATTTATCATAATTAAGGAGGAGACAGACAAATTGAAGAAAATAATGGCCTCCAAAATTCACACTTTTCCCAGTTGGAATGTTCAATTAGACTGAAGACTTGTTTTCTGTCCCTAATCAGATAGCTATGCTGGGAGAAATGAATGGAAACTCTGATTATTTTGTTTGTTTTCTGATGTTGATGTGAGGGTATTTCAGATGCTAAGAATATCCATTACATTTCATTATA
This sequence comes from Tauraco erythrolophus, assembly GCF_009769465.1. Lineage (NCBI taxonomy): Eukaryota > Metazoa > Chordata > Aves > Musophagiformes > Musophagidae > Tauraco > Tauraco erythrolophus. The sequence continues at coordinate 19,779,727 of NC_141497.1, forward strand.
AAATAAACACATCACAGTTATCTCCAGTAGTCTGCATGTGCATAGAGTATGCATATTGACTGATGAATATAAATCATAGAATCATAGAATGGTTAGGACTGGAAGGGACCTTCAAAGGTCATCTAGTCCAACCCCCCTGCAAGGAACAGGGATATCTCCAACTAGATCAGGTTGCTCAGGGCCTCGTCCAACCTGGCCTTGAACGTCTCCAGGGATGGAGCATCCACCACCTCTCTGGGCAACCTAAATCTTTATTATGATCAGAAAACAACATATGGAGCAGAAGTATACATAACATCCATGACTTGGTAAAAATTCAAAATGTTTGGAGTTTATATCAGATTACTTCCTCCTCCTTAAGTTCTCAAATGACAATTCACTGTCCGTTTTTATCTTCCTTGCTGAATGTTTCAAATGACTGGTCAAATTATCAATTCCACTCTTTCTCTTGGATCCAATCCCTTTTTATAAATCAAGCAGTAGTTTCTATACCTCACTTTTCTCATACACTTGAGATTCTAAACCACTGAGCTGCTCTGTAGTTGATCTGCCAGATATGGTACAGACTCAAAAATCTCCCCAAAACCTTGACAAGTTTACTTAGGATTTCTATAACAGGCGCACTCCACTGAGCTCCTAAAAAACACATAGCAAGAGCCATACACTTCCACAAGAGTTAGTCCCATCAGGATCGAGAAAAAAAAAAAACAGAAAGTTCAGATCATTATTTTTGAAAATTCTGAAAAAAAATTGACAAGACAAAGTTGGCAAGAGATGAACTGCCACTTTTAGAATAAACTGGCTATTTAATTAGACACACAGGAATCCATTCCTCTAGAAAAGTGCTAACGCCATGCCCCTGAGAATTGGACTGTTATGATAGCAGTTAGTACTAGTCATGTTTGACCTACTTTAGACATTTTCACAGAAAAAAAAGAAAAGGAACAGAAAGAAATTCATCTCAGGGATTCAGAGGCATCTCAAATATCAAATTTTGAATACCTCAGAAACAAAAAAGTCATTGTATTCCATTGGTCAATTTTTAATAATGAGAACTATATACTCAAATGCATTTTCATTCCAATAACATTTCAACTTGATTTCCATTATATTTCTCTACTGAAAATTATTTAAAAAGTTGTATCAGAGTTTTCCATAAAAGTGTATTGGATTTATGCAGCAAGATTTTGGTAGACGTGAGGAGTGCAGGGATGGCTTCTGAGAGGAGGCACCATGTGCTGGTTTTGACTGGGATAGAGTTAATTTTCTCCACAGTAGTTACTATGGAACTATGTTTTGGATTTGTGCTGAAAATAGTGTTGATAATACAGGGATGTTTTGGTTATTGCTGAACAGTGCTTACAGAGTCAAGGCCTTTTCTGCTTCTCACAGCACCCCACCAGCGAGTAGGCTGGGGATGCACAAGAAGTTGAGAGGGGACACAGCTGGGACAGCTGATCCCAACTGACCAAAGGGATAGTCCATACCATATAACATCATGCTCAGCATATAAATCTGGGGGACAAAGAAGGGGGGACGTTCGGAGTTATGGTGCTTGTCTTCCCAAGTAACCATTACATGTGATGGAGCCTTACTTTCCTGGAGTTGGCTGAACACCTGCCTATCGATGGGAAGTAGTGAATGAATTCCTTATTTTGCTTTGCTTACCTATTAACCTGTCTATCTCAACCCATGAGTCTCCTTGCCTTTATCCCTCCGATTCACTCCTCCATCCCCCAGGGATGGGTGAGTGAGCAGCTGCATGGAGTTTGGTTGCCAGCTGGGTTAAACCATGGCAGTCTTTTTTGGTGCCCAACATGGGGCTCAAAGGGTTCAAGATAACAACATATTTGATTGGAATGTGCTAGATTTATAGCCATTATTGCTATTTAGCTATTAATTGGCAGGCTCCTGTGCTTGCCATGGGGCTTGCTTGCCTTACTATATATTAGAGTCTAGTGCTTGTTAGTGGCTGCTTTTTACTTTTGCTGCTTGCTGTACTGCTTATCATGTTACTCTGCTGTGCCTGGGAACATTTTGATAACAGCAGTGGCCATGTGCCTGTGCTGGCAGATGGCCAGGGCATCGCTGCTGTTTCTCTGCTGCTGTACCGGACAGGCCGGAACTCCCACGTGAACTCAAGTCGAAAGGACTGTGATCTGTGGATGAGTCCACATGGGAGCAGGACACCCCAAAGCATCTGTGGCCATGGATAAGTCCATGCCAGAGCAGATACATCTCAACGTGTCTGTGGCCATGGTTATGTCTGTGCCATAGCAGATATACCTCTGAAGGGATTGTGGTACAAGGGTAAGTCCACACTAGAGAAGGTACACCTCAAAGCATTTGTAGCTGTGGATAAGTCCTTGCTGCAGCAGGTATACCTTCAAGCATCAGTGGCTCACATGAGGTCATGCTGGAGCACCTTAAAGTGTGTGGCCATGGATAAGCCCACGACAGAGCAGATACACCTCTGGAGGGACTGCAGCCATGTTGGAGCAGGTTTACTTCTGAAGGGACTATGGCTGTGGGTAAGGCCACGTTGGAGCAGGTCTATCTCTGAAGGCATTGTGGCCCATGGAGAAGGCCATGCAGGAACAGGTGCACCTCAAAGTGACTGTGGCTCTGGATGAGTCTATGCCACAGCAGGTATACCCCCGGAGAGACTGTGGCTCATAGATAAGGCTCTACATGGAGCAGGTACTCCCCTATGGGATCGCAGTCTATGGATAAGTCCAAGCCAGAGCAGGGGCAAGGGGAGGAGTTCATTGAAATGTTAAACCCTATGGTCTGGTCCAAAGGGACAAAGGGTGGAGACTATAATGGAAATACCTTTAAATTGTTGCAACTCATTATTTAGGTTGCATGTTAAAGGAACTACTATAGCAGGAACCACCTGAACCAATGGAGGACAAGCCTTACAAGAAGCAGTGTGAGTGCAGCAGTGACTCAAACTGAGCTGGCTTTGGTGCCCAGTAACTCAAAGCAACACACCACCTCTCCTGTCCTGAGTGACCACCATAACAGATGAAGCCCAAAGTCATGGACTAAATTAACTCAATGGACATTTTTGTGGATATTTATGGACATTTTATGGGCATTTTATGGACATTTTAATAGGGTGGTCCATAGACTAGAAGAATATCTGTGTATTATATCAAAGGATGGGAAGGAATACCTTCTTTTCCTCAGTCTTTAATAGTAAGATCAATTGTACTCTGGGTACCCAGCCCCCTGAGCTGGAAGACAGGGATGGGCAGCAGAATGAAGCATCCATAATCCAAGAGGAAATGGTTAGTGACCTGCTACGCCACTTAGACACACACAAGTATATGGGGCCAGATGAGATCCACCCAAGGGTACTGAGGGAGCTGGCAGAAGTGCTCACCAAGCCACTCGCCATCATTTATCAGCAGTCCTGGCTAACCAGGGAGATCCCAGTTGACTGGAGGTTAGCAAATGTGATGTCTATCTACAAGAAGGTCCGGAAGGAGGATCCAGGAAACTACAGGCCTGTCAGTCTGACCTAGGTACCAGAGAAGGTTATGGAGCAGATCATCTTGAGTGCCATCATGTGGCACGTACAGGGAAACCAGGTGATCAGGCCCAGTCAGCATGGGTTTATGAAAGGCAGGGCCTGCTCGACTAACCTGATTTCCTTCTATGACAAGGTATAGAATAAGGGGTGACAAATGTGCTGATTTGGGCTAGGATAGAGTTCATTTTCTCCACAGTAGCTACTATGGGGCTATGCTTTGGATTTGTGCTGAAAGCAATGTTGATGATAAAAGGATGCTTTCTCTTCTGATTCTCTCCCCCATCCCACTGGGGAGGAGTGAGCAAGTGACTGTGCGGCACTTAGTTGCCAGCTGGGGTTAAACCACGACAGGCCAGAAGCTGCCCCCATGTGAGACAGAGCCGGTTCCAGCTGGCTCCAAGACGGACCTGCTGCTGGCCAAAGCTGAGTCAATCAGCGTCCTTGCTAGCGTCTCTATGATAACATATTTAAGAAAGGGTGAAAAACGCTACATAAAAGCATCTGAGAGGAATGAAAATATGTGAGAGAAACAGCCATGCAGACACTAAGGTAAGTAAAGAAAGAGGGGAGGAGGCGTTCCAGGCGCTGGAGCAGAGATTCCCCTGCAGTCCATGGAGAATGATAGAATCATAGAATGGTTTGGGTTGGGAGGGACCTCAAAATCATCTAGTTCCAAACCCCCTGCCACGGGCCGGGATACCTTCCACTAGACCAGGTTGCTCAAAGCCTCATCCAACCTGGCCTTGAACACTTCCGGGGATGGGGCATCCACAACCCCTCTGGGCAACCTGTTCCAGTGTTTCACCACCCTCAGAGTAAAGATTTTCTTCCTTATATCTAATCTAAATCTACCCTTTTTCAGTTTAAAGCCATTGCCCCTTGTCTTATCACTACATGTCCTTGTAAAAAGTCCCTCTCCAGCTTTCTTGTAGGCCCTCTTTAAGTACTGGAAGGTCTCCCCAGAGCCTTCTCTTCTCCAGGCTGAAAAACTGCAACTCTCTCAGCCTGGCTTCATAGAAGAGGTGCTCCAGCCCTCGCATCATCTTCGTGGCCCTCCCCTGGACTTGCTCCAACAGCTCCATGTGCTTCTTATGTTGGGAACACCAGAGCTGAATGCAGTATTCCAGGTGGGGTCTCACAAGAGCAGAACAGAGGGGCAGAATCACCTCTCTCGACCTGCTGGCCATGCTTCTTTGGATGCAGCCCAGGATACGGTTGGCTTTCTGGGCTGTAAGCGCACATTGCCGACTCATGTTGAGCTTCTCATCAACCAGCACTCCCAAGTCCTTCTCCTCAGGGCTGCTCTGAATTAATTCTTCGCCCAGCCTGTACTTGTGCTTGGGATTGCCCCGACCCACGTGCAGGACCTTGCACTTGACCTTGTTGAACTTCGTGATATTCTCACAGGCCCACCTCTCCAGCCTGTCAAGGTCCCTCTGGATGGCATCCCTTCCCTCCAGCATGTCAATCACACCACACAGCTTGGTGTCGTCAGCAAAGTTGCTGAGGGTGCACTCAATCCCACTGTCCATGTTGCCAATAAAGATGTTAAAACCACCAGTCCCAATACTGACCCCTGAGAAATGCCACTCATCACTGGTCTTTACTTGGACATTGAGTCATTGACCACAACTCTTTGAGTGCGACCATTCAGCCAATTCCTGGTTGGAAGAATGGAATTACATGGAGAAGACCATGGTGATGCAGATTGTTCCCCTGCAGCCCATGGAGATCCATGGTGGAGCAAATATCCACGCTGCAGCCCGTGGAGGATGCCATGCCAGAGCAGGTGGATGTGCCCTGAAGGAAGCTGCAGCCCGTGGAGAGGAGACCATGCTGAAGCACACTCCTGGCAGGAACTGTGGCCTGTGGAGAGCAGTCCATGCTGGAGTAGGTTTTCTGGAAGAACGTGTGACCTTGTGGGCAACCCACACTGGAACAGTGGGTTCCTTAAGGACTGCACCTCATGGAAAAGACCCATGCTGGAGCAGTTCTTGGAGAACTTCAGTCTGTGGGAAGGACCCATGTTGGAGAAGTTTGTGAAGGACTGCCTGCGGTGGGTGGTACCCCACGCTGGAGCAGGTTAAGATCATGAGGAGGAAGGAGCAGCAGAGACAACGTGGTATGAACTGACCACAACTCGCATTCCTCGTCATCCTGCGCTGCTTGAGGGGAGGACATAGAAGAGTCGGGACTGAAGTTGAACCTGGGAAGAAGGGAGGGTGGGAGGAAGGTGTTTTTAGATTTGTTCCTATTCCTCATTATCCTACTCTGTTTATTTGGCAATAAATTACAATAATTTCCCCAAGTCGAGTCTTTTTGCTTGTGAAAGTGTGATGAATTGACCTTGGCTGGCCTCTAGGTGCCCACCAAGCCCCTCTAACACTCCCCTTCTATCAACAACACAGGGACAAGAAAAATATGATGAAAAGTTCATGGATTGAGATAAGGACAGGGAGATCACTTACCAATTACTGTCATGAGCAAAACAGACTCTTGAGGAATGGGAGTGAGAGCGGCTTAGTGGGCACCTGGTGGCTAGGTCAACCCACCACAAAGAGTTGTTTCAGAAACAATTTGTAATTGATACACTAAATATAACATACTGATAGTTAATATAGGCATGTGATCTACCGAATAAATTTATTAAAAGGCAAAACTAGAAACAAAACTCTAGGTACAACAGGCTTTTTAAATTATTTTTTTTTAACACCCTTTATTTAATTTTTTTAACACAACACAAACTAATGGCTGAAAGCTAGAGCGAAATAAGCAAAATAACCAGATGAAGCCAGAATGTAAATGGTGCAAGTGTGATTGACCTTAGTCTCATGGGGATTTTCTGGACATACACTGGGGGCTGTATGGGGTTCACAAGGGCAGAGTAGGACATATATGTACTTTTATCTACTGTGCAACACTGAAACTTATCTCTCTTTCTGGAAGGGGTAGGGAGAAGCCATGATGCTTCACAGCTATGGAGCAGAAAGAAGCAGAAGGCAGTCTTGGGAGACAGAGGTTAATGAAAGTTCAAGATCCCCAAATCCTCTAATCTTACCACCCTACTAGTTAATTCATAATTGACTAACATTTCTAGCAGTGGTAGTAACTGACTGTTTGAATGACTGATTAAACAGATTATTCACCTTTTTTGTGTTTTGAAACCAAGACTGAACGCCTTTTTTCACCAAACAAGTCACTGTGCTCAGAAGATTTGAATAAAAATGTCAGGCCTGTATGATTAAAAGGTCATACTAGATGATTTAATATTCCAATGTAACATAAAGATCCATGCATCTCTGATTTTTTTATCTGAAGCAGTTTGTTCATTCTAGAATGCATTCAGCTACATAAAAGTGTGCTGCCAATTACCAGAGGAGTGAGGGAATAGACAAGGAAAAAAATTCCTCTACTTGGAAAGAGGTTGACTGTTTGAATAAATAAAATCTCATCTCAAATTACTTTCCAAATCACAACCACTCCAGTTTAAAATAAGGCTATGGAAGTTTACACTTTTTTTTTTCTCTTAAAATAACTATAATACTTCCACTAAAATTATAGTATCAGGATATGACATTACTATTGGGCCTCTTTATTTGTAGCTGTCATCCTTTTTCTCCCACTCTTTTATCAGATGGTTTATTTTAAGAATGTACTATGCTTTCTTTTACATCAGGAGAATGCTTAGCACACTGTACTTAGTACCAGAAGTATTAATTACTTTATTTATAAGTATTAATCAATTAATTCATATTGACTTTATTTTTATTTCTGTGTACATTTTGATTTGCACAAACATGACTGAAATAGGATAAATTTCTGAGTCAAGAGTTCCTATGGTTACTGATGACTAATGAATAACAGTGATTGCAGATCAATCCTAATGCTTGTTGGAACAAACAGAACTAATGGATGGGATCTTCTTCCTGGCTGACAAGCATAATACATTTTTTAATTTAATAACTTTATACACATTTTGAAAGTTTTTACATTAAGAAACATTGATAATATAATTTGAATTTTAGCAGAACAGTCCTTAAGACATTCACATATGGTTAAAACTGCAGGGTGATTTAAATTCTATGATTTATAGGGTAGATAATTTTCTAATTAGTTTTTGCTGTAGCTGCCCATCCTCTCACAGTAACTCTCAGTAATCCACCCAGACTCATCCTTCAAGTAGGATACAACATGTAATATAATCTCAAACTGTCAACCAATCAATCTATAAGTAGAATTATCAGGAAGAGCTAAAATTTTATCAATGTTATGACTAATTTGCTAGTTACAAAAAATTAATTATTTGATTAGTGAGGGTGAATAAAACAAAATGAAGTTGTTTGTTGTAAACAGTGAAACAGAACTAAATCTTAATATGGCCAAGGTATCAGAGGTTATAATAAGCCCATGCCTTGTTCATTTGTCTCCATGTGAAAATTATCCAAAATTAATTCAAAATATTTGAATAAATTTGCTGAGTATTAGATTAGGAAGTAGGCCTGGCTACATATTATTGTGATCTCTTAAATTCTCTATACAAGCATGAAAAATATTATGATGGTGCAGGAAGGATGAGAATTAAAAGTGAAATGAGCTCTAGCTATATCAGGTACAAAGCAAAGAAAAATTGAACTGCTGTGTTGCTCTAGTTTGCCTAGAGCAAACTATTTATACCTTCTAGTAAATTTAAAACTGAGTGTATTTGATGTCACAGTTTAAGCTGAACCGTTTAGATTTCAATTGACTCTTGCTTGTACAAGCTGAACCCTATATATCACAAGCCTAAAATTAGAGATGTCAAGAACTAATTAGAGATCTCAAGACTGGTGACAGCCTGGGCTGCCCTGGTGGAATTCACCATCTTGAGGGATATGGGCCAGGTGAAGAGTAAAGTCAGAACACTGACATTTGAGAGAGCAAACTATCAGGAATTAGTGGATGGGACCTCCTGGGAAACTGCCCTCAGGGATAAAGGAGCTGAACAGAGCTGGCAGCTCTGCAAGGGCATTATTCTTAGAGGACAAGAGCTCTTGATTCTCATAGAATCACAGAACCATAGAATAGTTTGGGTTGGAAGGGACCTCAAAGATCATCTAGTTCCAACCCCCCTGCCATGGGCAGGGACACCCTCCACTACACCAGGTTACTCAAAGTCTCATCCAACCTGGCCTTGAACACTTCCAGGGATGGGGCATCCACAACTTCTCTGGGCAACCTGTTCCAATGCCTCATCACCCTCAATGTAAAAAAATTTTTCCTTATCTCTAATCGAAATCTACCCTCTTTCAGTTTAAAGACATTGCCCTTTGTCTTATCATCATATACCCTTGTAAAAAGTCCCTCTCCAGCTTTCTTGTAGGCCCAATTTAGATACTGGAAGACTGCTATAAGATCACCTCGGAGCCTTCTCTAGGCTGAACAGCCCCATCTCTCTCAGCCTGTCTTCATAGGAGAGGTGCTCTAGCCCTCAGATCATCTTCGTGGCCCTCCTTTGAACTCGCTCCAGCAGCTCCATGTCCTTCTTGTCCTTTTCTTCTCATATGTAAGAAATTAGGCAAGGAAGACAGGAAACCAGCATGGCCCAGTAAGGACCTCCTGGTCAAACTAAAATGCAAGAAGGAAATGCACTGGCAGTGGAACCAGGGACATGTATCCTGGGAAGAATACAGGGACACTTCCCAGAGGTATAGGGATGAGACCAGGAAAGCTAAGGCACAGCTGGAGCTGAATTTGGTAAGGGATGCAAAGAATAATAAGGGCTTCTACAGGTACATTGGTCAGAAAAGGAAGATTAAAGAAAATGTATCCCCTTCACCCCTACTCTGATAAACAGGACAGGAGAACTGGTGAGAACCAACATGGAAAAGGCTTAGGTACTCAACAATGTTTTTGCTTCAGTTTTCAATGAAAATCTCTCTTCCCACATCTCTCAAGACCCTGAACCTCAAGGCAGGAACTGGGTGAACAAAGTCTCTCCCATCATAGGAGATCAGGTTTGAGACCACCTGAGGAACATGAGCATACACAAGTCCATGGGACTCGTGTATGCCAGGGTCCTAAAGGGAATTGGCTGATGGAGCTGCTAAGCTGTTCTCCATTATATTTGAGAAGTCATGGCAGTCAGACTATGCCCCCGGAGACTGGAAAAGAGAAACATTGCACCTATTTTTAAAAAGGGTAAAAAGAAGGACCCTAGGAACTACCAAACAGTTGGTTTCACCTCTGTGCCCAGTAAGATCATGGAGCAGATCCTCCTGGAAGATATGTCGAGGCATACAGATGACAGGGAGGTGATTCGAGACAGCCAACATGGCTTCACCAAGGGAAAATCATGCCTGACTAATCTGGTGGCCATCTATGATGGAGTGACTGCATCAGTGGACAAGGGAAGAGCTACGAATTTTGTCTACCTGGACTTCTGTAAGGCCTTTGATACTGTCCCCCACAACATTCTGGCAACTAAATTGGAGAGATATGGGTTTGACGGATGGACTGTTAGATGGATAAGGAATTGGCTGGATGGTCGCACTCAAAGAGTTACAGTCAATGGCTCATTGTGCAAGTGGAAATCAGTGATGAGTGGTGTCCCTCAAGGGTCCATACTGGGACCAGTATTGTTTAATATCTGCATCAAGGAAACAGACAGTGGGATTGTATGCACCCTCAGCAAGTTTGCAGATGACATGAAGCTGAGTGATGCAGTTGATTCGCTAGAGGGAAGGGATACTATCCAGAGGGACCTTGACAGGCTTAAGGAGTGAGCCCATGTGAACCTCATGAAGTTCAACAAGGCCAAGTGCAAGGTCCTGCACCTGCGTCAGGGCAATCCCCAGTATCAATACAGACGAATTGATGAATGATGATGCAATCAGATGAATGCAATCAGAGCAGCCCTGCATAGAAGGACTTGGGAGTACTGGTGGATGAAAAATTGGACATGAGTTGGCAATGTGTGCTCATAGCCCAGAAAACGAACTGTATCCGGAGCTGCATCAGAAGAAGCATGGCCAGCAGGTCCAGGGAGGTGATTCTGCCCCTCTACTCTGCTCTCGTGGGATCCTACCTTGAATACTCCATCCAGCTCTGGGGTCCTCAATACAAGACAGACAGGGATTTGTTAGAGCGGGTCCAGAGGAGGGCCAAGAAGATGATCAGAGGGCTGGAGCACCTCTCCTATGAAGACAGGCTGAGAGAGTTGAGGTTGTTCAGCCTGGAGAAGAGAAGTCTCTAGGAAGACCTTATTGCAGCCTTTAAATATATAAAGGGAGTTTCTAAGAAAGCCAGAGAGAGACTTTTTACCAAGGCCTGTAGTGACGGGATGATGGTTTTAAACTGAAAAAGGATAGATTCAGATTGGACATAAGGAAGAAATTCTTCACTCTGAGGGTGGTGAAACACTGGAACGGGTTGCCCAGAGAAGCTGTGGATACCCCATCCCTGGAAGAGTTCAAAGCTAGGTTGAATGGGACTTTGAGCAACCTGGTGTAGTGGAGGGTGTCCCTGCCCATGGCAGGGGGTTGGACTAGATGATCTTTCAAGGTCCCTTCCTTCCAACCCAAACCATTCTGTGATTCTATAAAATAATAATGCAAGTAATTTTGTAGTTTCCTGCTTAATAATTTACCATCAAGAAACGCACTTTAATGTATTTTAAAGCCTCATTTATGTAACTATACACTGTATATAATACATTAAAAATGGGAGGAAAATTATTTAATGGTAGAAAAACAATTTTGAAATTGTAATTTAATTTGTATTAATTAATCTGTATTTCTTAAAAACTAGGTATAGCAAAATAAAAATAATTCAGAACATCCTAATTAACAGTTTTTCTTTACCATATGAAGCAAGTGCAGATAGTGAAAGGTATGTACCTTAAATTTTGTTTGCATAAGACATTATTTTTAGAATGAGCCCAAAACAGACTTTACTTATGTATTAGTGCAAGGTAAAAGTTAACAATTACTATGTTGAATTTCAGAGTATGTATTAGGATACTATTCCTTGTAAACATGGAAATAATTAATTTTTGAAAATTTAATTTTAGCTTCTAATTTTGGGAAAAAAATATTAACCATCTTTTCATTTGAAAAAAATTATATGGAATTTTAATACCATTCAAATGATGCTAGGATACCAAACTTCGCAGTCTACTGCTCTTCCTGGAATGCCTGAAATTTCCTTGGGTTTACTGACTACGTCATCTACACTTTGAACCTACACTAAATTAATTTTTTCCTCTTCTTGAATTCTGTTATCATTTTATAATACTAAATTTACGACACGATATTTTGTCTGAGAACAAAAAGTTGTAATCTGCAGATTACATGTTTTGATTCAACTGAGAAGAAAGTTTATAATGTGAAAGGTGTTTTTTTAATTCAAATATAAAGCAATTCATAATAACTAACATGACACAGTGTCGGGGAAGTTTCCCGGCTGCTACATGAGAAGCACCTGTGCCTCATCAAGACAGGTGCTGAGTCACGTTGGTTGGCCGGAGACCACGTGACCTATGGGAAGTTTAAAGGTGGGGCACTCCCAAGAGGGAGTGGGGCATTTCCCTCCTGGAGTTTGGAGAGGTAGGAGCCCTTGGGAGAGCGTGAATTGGAGCTCTCTGTTGGATTAAGGTAGCAGTGAGTTTAGAAGAGCCTTCTGATTGTAGAATACCTTGTGGTCACAACAGTCGGTTGGTTGCGACCCATCGGAAGAAGACACAGGCAGTCTGTGACATCTGGTGACCCCGACGTGATTCGTCGAAACGTGAACTGCCTGAACCGCAGGGTGAGCTGCGGTGGAGATAAAACCCAGTGAAGCTCGAGAGCAGCAGGAGAGCTGTGAATTGATCTGTTTCAACCTAGACGCCTGAAACAAGGTGAGCTGCTGGGAGCTAAAATGGGCCAGAATTTTGTCAAGGAGAATCAGACCTTCACCTTTCTCAAATCTGCAGGGATGGCTGCGGGGCTCAACATAGGTAATGAAGACCTATATAGTTTACTTAACTGGGCAGCGGGGCACGAAGATCTATTCAGCCTTACTTGCACCTTTAACCTAGAACTTTGGAAAAAGCTGGGGGATAAGTTGCTCTATGAAGCCGTGGTTAATCAAAGAGGCCGGACCAACCTTCTGCGTACATGGGAGGCCCTAGATAACATAATTCAAAAGGGGTCAGCAGAAGAGGAGGAAGAGGAGGAAGAGGAATTTACAGATTATGTATCCGCAAGCGAAGGATACGAAGGGGGCAACGAACTGTCTGAGGGAAACAGTGTGGACAATGAACTAGACGTGTCCTCACTGTTCACAGAGGTCAACAAAGTGGCGGGGACTATGCAGGAACTTTGCCCCACCCTCCAGGAGATACTGGAGCGTCCCCCACCCTCTGCCCCAGCAACCCCCCCTTCCTCCTCAGGAGGTATCGAGCCTACAGCTCCGCCGTTTGATTTAATAACCCCACCCCTGGCAAATTCATATCCGGCGACATACATGGCACAAGTACGAGCAATGCAGCCGTTATTAGTACGACAGGCCATGACAATGCTGCAAGGTATATCCCAGCAGTTAGCAACCGTAGTGAACATGTTGCAGCAGGCCATGACCCCCCCTGCAGTGAAAGAAATTTCAGGTGAAACCCCTAAAGCAAGTGACAGTTCAGCTGGAAAGTTTCCACCGGTTTCTCCACCAATGAAAAAGTCGCAAAAATCCGCCCCGCCGGCCCCTCTAGAGACATGCTTATCCCCCGCTCCACAGTTAGAAATAACAGAAATTACCCCGCCTGCCATGACAGCCCATCGTGATCCAGTACTTTTCTGGAACGAAGTTAAGAAAGAGGCAATAGAGGCCGGGGACTGGAACTTGATACAAGCTTTGGGGTTACCAGTTAGTAATAAAAAACTATCGGTAATGAAAATGGAAGGAGAGCCGAGTGCGTTTCCCGTAGAACTGGCCCTCCCGGGTGCCAACCAGCCCAATAAACATTTGGGCTGGTCATGGAAAGTGATCCAGGACATGCAGAAAGCGGTAGCGCGATACGGACCAAACTCACTGGCGGTGACACAACTATTACGATTATTAAACTTAGAAGTTTTGGTGCCGTACGATTTTCAACATCTAGCCCAGGTCATGTTCCAACCGGTGCAGCGCTCCGTTTTCACAAATGTTTGGAGACAATTGGCCGACCAGCAGGCATTACAAAATATCCAATTACCCCAAAGCGACCCATGCTATGCTATAGGTACCGATGTATTGATGGGAACGGGTCAAGTATTTAGTAACCCGGCAATACAGGCTCAATGGCATCCCCAGATCCTCGAACAGGTTAAACAAATAGGGATGCAGGCACTATTACGTACAGCAGAAATGGCTGAGCCTAAAGCAAAATATTCAACAATTAAACAGGGGGCCAATGAACCTTTTCTACGGTTCGTTGAGAGATTGCAGGGGGCAATAGAAAAGCAGATATTTGACAGTAGACTACGGGCACTGTTGACAAAACAGCTGGCAAAGGACAATGCCAACCCTGATTGTTGGAGAGTCATTGAAGTATTGCCGGGGGACCCCTCTCTAGAAGAAATGGTGATTGCATGTGCCAAAGTTGGGCCCGTAGAAAGCGAGATGACCACATTGGCCACTGCTCTAACTAAACAAAGATGTTATATTTGTGGAAGAATAGGTCATCTCGCCAAAAACTGCAAATCAAACGGCCGGCCGGGAAACAGCAGAAAGAGAAAGCGTGTACAGACGTCTTATGGCCCAGGCAAGCCCTTTGCGGGAACGCTGCAACAACCGCAGACCAGTCCGGAAAAGACCGCAGAGGGAATGCTAAAGCAGCCAGAGCAGCCAGGGTGGATGTATCCATCGTCGTCAGAACAATGGATATATCCACCGCCAACGTGGTATGATAAAAAAATATGAGAACGACTTCCCCATGACCCGGTCCCAAGGTGTTTAACATAACGGCGACGGAAAATGGAACTGAAACGTTGGAAACCCCTAAAGGCTGCGAGGCGATTTTTTTTTTTTTTTTTTTTTAAGAAAAGGGGGAATTGTCGGGGAAGTTTCCCGGCTGCTACATGAGAAGCACCTGTGCCTCATCAAGACAGGTGCTGAGTCACGTTGGTTGGCCGGAGACCACGTGACCTATGGGAAGTTTAAAGGTGGGGCACTCCCAAGAGGGAGTGGGGCATTTCCCTCCTGGAGTTTGGAGAGGTAGGAGCCCTCGGGAGAGCGTGAATTGGAGCTCTCTGTTGGATTAAGGTAGCAGTGAGTTTAGAAGAGCCTTCTGATTGTAGAATACCTTGTGGTCGCAACAGTCGGTTGGTTGCGACCCATCGGAAGAAGACACAGGCAGTCCGCGACAACACAGTGTCCTAGTTTTAGCTGGGACAGAGTTAGCTCTTCTTTTTAGCAGCTAGAAGAGCTCCGTGTTTTGGTTTTACTCAGAGGCTCGCTCTGAGAAGAATGCTGATAGCAAGTTGATGTTTGTGGTTGGAAGTGAAACTCCAAGGACTTTTCAGTGTGCCGGAGTGCAGAAGCACGGTGGGATAAGGGGGGAGCATAGCTGGGACAAGGGGGACACAATTCCCCTTGTGATTTGTGGTGGAACTTAAGACTGAGGCCAAACTGGCCAATTAGTATTCCATATCATGCAGCGTCATGCCCAGTATAAAAGTGAGGGGCAGCCGGACAGAAGGGCTTTTGTGCTTTGGCTCTTTCGCTGCTTTTGCTCCTTTGCGCTTGCTGCGCTGTTGCTCTATTGTTTTTCTTTCTTTTTCCTCTCTCTCCCAGTACTCCCACTCTCGGAGTACTATCTCTCTCTCTCTGCCCCTCTCTATTTCGAGGCCTCGCGTTCGTCTGGGATTGCAGCTTCGGGACGAGACGGGCTTCGCATACAAGGGGGTGGTGAGCACCTACACTGTGTATTAAATCATCTGTATTAAATCACTCTTATCTCAACCCACGGGTTTCCCGTTTATCCTTTAATTCTCTCCCTCATCCCTGGGAGTGGGGGAGGGGGAGTGACCGGCTGCGGGGGGGGGGTTCAGCCTAACCCACAACACACAGGAACATTGTTGCCATTTAAATATTTTTAAGGAAACATTACTTTTCAAATTTAGATCTCTTTAGAAGATTCATTGCTTTTGCATAGATAAAGCCATTCTCATTCTGCCAGTACTTTGTAATCATGTTCCATGAAATATTTTTCTAATGAAAAAAAACATTTTTTACTGATTATATAAAGTCAAGAAATAAGATGAAGCATTCCTTTTCCTATTTGATATTTTTGTAATGATATTTTACACATTACACTGGTTTCCAAAAGTAAAATTCTTTAATTATAGTCACATTGTTGATCAAAAAAACCCTACTAAAAAAAACTATTAAAACATCACAGAATCATAGAATGATTTGGTTGGAAGGGACTTTAAAGATCATCTAGTTCCAACCTCCCTACTGCAGGCAGGGACATCTTTCACTAGATCAAGTTGCTCAAAGCCTCATCCAAACTGGCCTTGAACATTTCCAGGGATGGGGCATCCACAGCTTCTCTGGGCAAACTGTTCCAGTGTTTCACCACTTTCAGAGTAAAGAATTTATTTCTTAGATCTAATCTAAATCTCCCCTCTTTCAATTTAAAGCCATTGCTCCTTGTCCTGTCACTACACACCCTTGCAAAAAGTCCCTCTCCAGCTTTCTTGTAGGCCCCCTTCAGGTACTGGAAGACTGCTAGAAGGGCTCACCGGAGCCTTCTCTTCTCCAGGCCGAACAGCTCCAACTCTCCCAGCCTGTCTTCAAAGGACAGGTGCTCCAGCCCTCGGATCATCTTCATGGCCCTCCTCTGGACCTGCTCCAACAGGTCCATGTCCTTCTTGTGTTGCAGGCCCCAGAGCTGAATGCAGTACTGCAGGTGGAGTCCCACAAGAGCAGAATAGAGGGGCAGAATCACTTCCCTTGACCTGCTGGCCACACTTCTTTTGATGCAGCCCAGGATACAGTTGGCTTTCTGGGCTGCAAGTGCACATTGTTGGCTCATGTTGAGCTTCTTATCAAACAACACCCCCAAGTTCTTCTCCTCAGGGCTGCTCTCAATCCATTCTCTGCCCAGCCTATATTTGTGCTTGGGATTGCCCCGACCCATGAGCAGAACCTTGCACTTGGCCTTGTTGAACTTCATGAGGTTCACATAGGCCCACCTCTCAAGCCTGTCAAGGTCCCTCTAGATGGCATCCCTTCCCTCCAGCATGTCAACCACACCACACAGCTTAGTGTCATCTGCAAACTTGCTGAGGGTGCACTCAATCCCACAGTCCATGTCGTTGACAAAGATGTTAAACATCACTGACACCAATACCAACCCCTGAGGAACACCACTCATCACTGGCCTCCACTTGGACATCGAGTCATTGAACGCAACACTCTTTGAGTGTGAACATCCAGCCAATTCCTTATCCACCGAGCGGTCCATCCGTCAAATCCACGTCTCTCCAGTTTAGAGACAAGGATGTCATGTGAGACAGTGTCAAATACTTTGCACAATTCCAGGTAGATGACATCAGTTGCTCTTCCCTTATCTACCAAGGCTGTAACTCCATCATAGAAGGCCATCAAATTTGTCAGGCATGATTTGCCCTTAGTGAAGTCATGTTTTCTGTCACCAGTCACCTCCTTTTTCTCCATGTGCTTTAGCATAGTTGCCAGGAGGATGTGCTCCATGATCTTGCCAGGCACAGAGGTGAGACTGACTGGCCTGTAGTTCCCCGTATCTTCTTTTTAAAAATGGGGGCTATGTTTCCCCTTTTCCATTCAAAGGGAACTTCACCAGACTGCCACGACTTCTGAAATATAATGGATAGTGGCTTAGCAACTTCATCTGCCAGTTCCCTCAGGACCCGCAGATGCATCTCATCAGGTTCCATGGACTTGTGCACCTTCAGGTTCCTTAGACAGTCTCGAATGCGATCTTCTCCTATAGTGGGTTGTTCTTCATTCTCTCAGTCCCTGCCTTTGTCTTTTGCGACTTAGGCTAGAGCACTTGCAGTGAGGCAAAGAAGTCATTGAGTATCTCAGCCTCCTGCATATCCCAGATATGGAAAAGTTAAAATAATAGCAATATAAATAATAGCAGAATAAATGCTATTTAATAATCCTATACCTCACTATCAATCCCTTCATGAAAATTTTCAGGTCTTGTTACTACAAGTGTCACAAGTTTTCTTGCACATTATTTCCAAAACTCTACAATCAGGTCAGAATGTCATGAAAGGTTTGGTAAGTGTTCATTAAGGCTATCCAGCAAAGATAGAATAAGCATAAACCCATTTACATCCCTGGAATTCCTTAAGGGAAAGGAACATCTTTATCATCATGGTTAAATTTTTATAGTATTCACTGTCATTGTTGTAACAGAAGGCATTTTTCCATCCCTTAAGACATTTCCACAATAAGCTGATCTTGAAATGGAATTGAGAACTACCATAAATAAGTAATGACAACGAACTAAGATAATATATTCTTAGTATTCTGAACAACATGAGCCAGCAATGTGCGCTTGCAGCCCAGAAAGCCAACCGTATCCTGGGCTGCATCAAGTGTGGCCAGCAGGTCGAGGGAGGGGATTCTGCCCCTCTTCTCTGCTCTCCTGAGACCCCACCTGGAGTATTGCATTCAGCTCTGGAGTCCCCAACACAAGGAGGACATGGAGCTGCTGGAGCAGGTCCAGAGGAGGGCCACGAAGATGATCTGAGGGCTGGAGCACCTCTCCTGTGAAGACAGGCTGAGAGAGTTGGGGCTGTTCAGCCTGGAGAAGAGAAGGCTCCGGGGTGATCTTATAGTAGCCGTCCAGTACCTGAAGGGGGCCTGCAAGAAAGCTGGAGAGGGACTTTTTACAAGGGCATATAGTGATGAGACAAGGGGCAATGGCTTTAAACTGAAAGAGGGGAGATTTAGATTAGATATAAGGAAAAAATTCTTCACTCTGAGAGTGGTGAAACACTGGAACAGGTTGCCCAGAGAAGCTGTGGATGTCCCATCCCTGGAAGTGTTCAAGGCCAGGTTGGATGAGGCTTTCAGCAACCTGGTCTAGTGGAAGTTGTCCCTGCCCGTGGCAGGGGGATTGGAACTAGATGATCTTTAAGGTCCCTTCCAACCCAAACCATTCTATGAGTCTATGATTCTATGATCTTGAAATAAGCTGCAAACCTAAAAATAGTACTGCGTCCAGTTCTGGAGTCCCCAACATAAGAAGGACATGGACCAGTTGGAGAGGGTCCAGAGGAGGGCCACGAAGATGATAAGAGGGCTGGAGCACCTTTCCTATGAGGACAGGCTGAAAGAGTTGGGGCTGTTCAGCCTGGAGAAGAGGAGGCTCCGGGGTGACCTTATAGCAGTCTTCCAGTACCTCAAGGGGGCCTACAGGAAAGATGGGGAGAGGCTGTTCAGGAGGGCCAGTTATGATAGGACAAGGGGTAATGGTTTTAAAATAGAGGGAGGTAGGTTCAGGTTGGATATTAGGAAAAAATTTTTTACTATGAGAGTGGTAGAACACTGGAACAGGTTGCCCAGAGAGGTGGTGGATGCTCCATCCCTGGAGACGTTCAAGGCCAGGTTGGACAAGGCCCTGAGCAACCTGATCTAGTTGGAGATATCCCTGTTCCTTGCAGGGGGGTTGGACTAGATGACCTTTGAAGGTCCCTTCCAGCCCTAACCATTCTATGATTCTATGAAATAATATGTAATAAAAACATAAATAAAGTCAAACATCTGTGTGATAAGCTATTTTATTTAAAATTTATATTAGATATAAATTGTCTTAGTAATATTTTTTTCTTTTTCAGAAAGAAAGATGAAGTGTCTAAAGAAGCTATTTCAGGCCCCAGTCCTACACATTTTCAGTCTCATCCACATTCTTATGCATGTGAGCATCCCCAGTGCACTGTGCTGGTTTTGGCTGGGATAGAGTTAATATTCTCCATAGTAGCTAGTATGGGGCTATGTTTTGGATTTTTGCTGGAAATAGTGTTGATAATACAGGGATGTTTTAGTTAGTGCTGAGCAGTGATTACACAGAGTCAAGGCCTTTTCTGCTTCTCACACCACCTTACCAGCGAGTAGGCTGGGGGTGCACAAGAAGTTGAGAGGGGACCCAGTTGGGACAGTTGACCCCAACTGACCAAAGGGATATTCCATACCATATGATGTCATGCTCAGCAGTAAAACTAAGGGGGAGGTTGGCGAGGGAGTCACTGCTCAGGGACTGGCTGGACATCAGTAGGTTGGTGGTGAGCAATTGTTTTCATTTGCATCACTCGTCTTTCTTGGGTTTTATTTTTCTCTCTCTCTTTTTTGGGGGCTATTATTATTATTAATAATAATTATTATTATTATTTCATTTTTAAATTTGTAAACTATTTTTATCTCAACTCACGAGTTTTCTCACTTTTGCTCTACAGATTATCTCCCTATCCCACCACGGGGCAAGTGAGCAAGTCCCTGTGTGGCTGGGATTAAACCAGGACAGCACTCACTCAGTACTATTCACATGCATGAAGTTAAACTAAATGTAAATATTTTAAGACAAAGTCATGTCTCCGGGTTTAGCTCCAGGTGGCAACTAAGCACCAGGGCAGCTCCTAGCTCACTCCTACCCCCTCCTCCATGGGGAGGAGAGGAGAAAAATGTAGCAAAAGAACTGAGGGTGGAGATAAGAACAGGGAGGGATCACCCACCAACCATGGTCCTGGGCAAAACAGACTTGGCTTGGGGACAAATCAATTTAATTCGTTAACAGTTACTTCAGAGAGAATAACGAGAAACAAAGCCAGATCTTAAAAACATCTTCCCCTCACCCCTCCCTTCTTCCTGGCTCTACCTCCGCCCCTCAGTGCACAGGGGGACAGGAAATGGGGGTTGCAGGTCAGTTTGTCACATGTTGTTTCTGCCACTCCTTCCTCAAGGGGAAAGGCTCCTTCCACTTTTCCCCTGCTCCAACATGGGTCCCTTCCTGCAGGATGCAGTCTTTACCCATCAGATCGCTCCAGTGCGGGCTTTTCTGATGGAGTCACGGCTTCTTTAGGGTGCAGCCACCAACTCCGGCATAGGGTCACTTCCCACAGACTACAGATGCATCTCTGCTCTGCTGTCAATCTCCAGCAGCGTGGGGTCCTTTCCCACAGGAGACAGTCCTCTACAAACTCCTTTGGGCATAGGCGTCTCTGTTTCAGCATGGGGTCCTCCATGGGCTGTGGGTGGATCTCTGCTCCACTGTTAACCTCCATGGGCTGCAGGGGGACAGCCTGCTGTCTCACCACAGGCTGCAGGGGAATCTCAGCTCTGATGCACCTCCTAACGCTCCATCTTCACTGACCTTGATGTGTGTGTAGTTGTTTCTCTCAGATCTCAGTCCTCTCTCCACTGCAGCCATGCTGGACCTGACTGACCCAACGAACCCTGGTCGTCCCAGCAGGAACAAATTCCGCCCAACGGGTGCCCTGGGAGTGGGATGCCTTGGATAGCTCCAAGTTGTGCTGCTGCAGCCATCACCAATCAAGTGGTGGCAGCCCAACACAGGCAGCCGCCCGCACGCCCGCACGAGAGGCCAGGAGTCAGACCCCCCTGCCTCCCCCCTCTCTTCACTCCAGGTCCTGCTTGGTTCGGGTTCCTTTGTCCCCTTCTTAAATATGGCATTCATAGAAGTGCTGATTGGCTCAGCCCTGGCCAGAGGCGGGTCTGACCAGGCAAGAGACAGGTCCGACTGGTTTTGGAGCCAGGGAAATTTCAGTTTCTTACAGGGGCTATCCCTGTAGCCCCTCCCCTGCTACTCCACCACATAAACCCAGCACACCATGTATTACTGATTCTGCCAACATAATATGCTTTTTGCTACAGAAACATGTCAGCACACAGGAACATCATAGTGACTAAGAAACTCTCCACAAAGATTTAACATAGTTCTGAAGTACTTACTGTAGCTGGGGAGGCCCGCGTTGTATGAGTCACTGAATGACCAGAATTTTCCATTGAATTGCCAATCAGATAGGTCCCTCCTGAGCTGCTAATGAGCTGTCCTCCTGCAACACCCATCTGAATCCCTCCGGTGCTCACCATACTATGAGAGGAGACCACTGCTGTTGCCTGTGCAGAACTTCCTTGAGTATCGAAGTAATTTCCCCCAGTGTTTTGGCTATACATCTGGGTTTCTGTGTAAGGATAAGTTGTTCGACTTCAGGAAAAACAAACAAACAAACAAACAAAAGAAGTACTAGTTATTTATTTGAATTGTTTAAGTGAGGGAAATATCATTGTAGAAAAGCATACAGTTGCTATAAACAAACTAAATAGGATTGGCAAACAACCCCTGCCTCCACACAAAATAACATTTCATTATGTCAAAGTACTGAGTAATTAACTTGGACTCACTGTTAAAATAAGTATTCATTAAACTTCATGGAAAATGTTTTCAGTCCCATCTGAAGAGGGGTGGAGAAAAGTGTGACAAGAATTAAAGAGATGAGAGAAAGATCTCATTCAAGTATTAATACATTATACAGTAATTTATAAAACTGCTGTAACTTTTAAAATCCTACACTCAAAGATGGAGTTTTATTTAGATGCCATTTATTTTATATACTGTGTATGTTACAAAATTCTAAATGTGACAAAAAAAGTCAGCCAAGATGGTCCTATATACAAGAGTCCTATAAATGTTTTCTATTGATTTTAAAGTCACTGACACTCTCTGGCAGAAGCTTAAAATTCTGAGCTCATATGTATTGTAAGACATGCAGTTAGTTCAGCAGAGTGAAATTTTAAACTGGACAACAATATGTACGGTGTTATGATGAAAAAGTAATAAAACTAAAACAGAATTACAATTTCTGAAGGAATTAAAAAAGTCAAAGGAACAGTAGCAATTTAACTCAATTCTTTCCAACTATTAAACATTTCATAGAATAATAGAATCATAGAATGATGTGGTTAGAAGAGACCTTAAAGATCATTTAGTTCCAACCCCCCTGCCATGGGCAGGGACACCTTCCACTAGATCAGGTTGCTCAAAGTCCCATCCAACCTGGCCTTGAACACTTCCAGGGATGGGGCATCCACAACTCCTCTGGGCAACCTGTTCCAGTGCCTCACCACCCTTAGAGGGAAGAATTCCTTCCTTATATCTAATTGAAATCTCCCCTCTTTCAATTGAACGCCATTGCCCCTTGTCCTATCACTACATGCCCTTGTAAAAAGTCCCTCTCCAGCTTTCTTGTAGGCCCCCTTCAGGTACTGGAAGGCTGCTCTTCTCCAGGCTGAACAACCCTGACTCTCTCAGCCTGTCTTCAGAAGACAGGTGCTCTAGCCCTCTGATCATCTTCATGGCCCTCCTCTGGACTTGCTCCAACAGCTCCATGTCCTTCTTGTGTTGGGGATGCCAGAGCTGAATGCAGTACTCCAGGTGGAGTCTCACGAGAGCAGAACAGAGGGGCAGAATCACCTCCCTCGACCTGCTGGCCACGCTTCTTTGGATGCAGCCCAGGATACAGTTTGCTTTCTGGGCTGCAAGTGCACATTGCCGGCTCATGTTGAGCTTCTCATTAACCAACACCTCCAAGTCCTTCTCAGGGCTGCTCTCAATCCATTCTCTGCCCAGCCTGTACTTGTGCAAGGGATTGCCCCGATCCATGTGCAGGACCTTGCACTTGGCCTTGTTGAACTTCATGAGGTTCACACGGGCCCATCTCTCAAGCCTGTCAAGGTCTCTCTGTATGACATCCCTTCTCTCCAGCATGTCGACCACACCAAACAGCACCAGTCCCAATACCGAACCCTGAGGAACGCCACTTGTCACTGGTCTCCACCTGTACATCAAGCCCTTGACTGCAACTCTTTGAGTGTGACCATTCAGCCAATTCCTTATCCACCAAGTGGTCCATCCATCAAATCCATGTCTCTCCAATTTAGAGACAAGGATGTTGTGTGTGACAGTGTCAAGTGCTTTTGACATTTGGGCATTTGCAAGCACAAGCATTTGGGCCTCATTAACCAGTTAGTCTTTAACTTTTCACTTAACTCATGTCTTTTTTCACTCAGGTCCATAATGACATGGATCATTACCCTTTAACAGGTTATAATCTTTTATTAGCTATTGAACACAGTGGATATTTGGTCCTGTGCACTAACTTGGACTTTCAAATTGATATAGCTCAAAATACACACTTTGTTTAATGGAAAATTGAAATGGTATAACTTTTGAAAATTAAAACAGTATAATTACAATCCTGAGCTTGAGAACATATTCTATCCTGTTCAGGGTCCTGCTTGGCAGGATTCCATGGGAAACTGCCCCGGAGGGAAAGGGGCCTAGGAGAGCTAGTTGATCTTCGATGAGAGCCTCATCAGAAAACAAGAATGATCCAATCCAATGAGTAGAAAGGCAAGCACAGAATTATAGAATCATAGAATAGCCTAAGTTGGAAGAGATCTCAAAAGATCATCTGGTCCAACCTTTTGTGGGAAAGGGAGTCTAGATGAGATTCTCTAGCACTCTGTCCAATTGCTTCTTGAAAACCTCCAGTGATGGGGATTCTACCATGTCCCTGGGGAGGTTGTTCCAGTGATTGATTGTTCTCACTGTAAAAAATTTTTTTCTTATGTAGAGATAAAATTTCTCCTAGTGCAACTTTTACCCATTGTACCTTGTCTTCTCCATGTGTTTTTTTGTGAAGAGAGAGCCTCCATACTCTTAGTAGCTGCCCTTTAAGTACTAGAACACTGTGAGGAGGTTCCCCCTGAGCCTTTTCTCTCCAGGGAGAAATGATCTTTGTGGCCCTCCATCAGACCCTCTCCAGTCTGTCCGTGTCTTTCTTGAATTGTGAAGACCAGAATTAGACACAATACTGCAGATGTGGCCTGACAAGGTGTCATGGTTTGATGTGGAGGGGGGGGTGGTTCTGGTGGCAGGAGAGGGGTTTTGGTCCCTGTGACCTCCCTGGTTTTGGAACCGGGTTAGGCTTAGTTCTGGCCACCAGATCAGACTGCCATCCCCCTCGGGATTGAGCCAATAGGGCGCCTCTGCGAATTGCCCTATTTAAGTCAGGACAAAGGGACCGGAAAAGGTGCTTCGCCCAGGATCGAGCAGAGAAGGGAGGAGGGCACTGCCCCCGCTCCCTGGCTCCCGGCCGGGCAGCTGCCTGCGTCGGGCCGGCGCTGCCCACGGAGGATGGCGGCGGCGGAGCCAGCTGGGGAACTCAGGGGCACCCCACTCCCGGGGTGCCCACTGGGCTGAGTTCACCTGGAGAGGACTGAGATCTGAGAGAAACAGCTGCATCGACACCAGGTCAGTGAGGATGGAGCGGGAGGAGGTGTGCCGGAGCCGAGTTTCCCCTGCGGCTGATGGTGAGATAGCAGGTGGCCCCCCTGCAACCAGGACGGCCTCGGTGGAGCAGAGACCCACTCGCAGCCCGTGGGGAGAAGATGCCTGAGCCTGAGGATGGTCGCGTTGGGGTGCACGGCAAGGCAGAGAGGCATCTGGATTCTGCGTGACGACCCACGCCGGAGCGAGTGGCTAAAACTCCCTAAGTACCCGAGACTGTGGTAAAGCCCACACCGGAGCAATCTGTGGGGAAGGATTGTTTCCAGTGGGCTGGACTCACGCTGGAGAAGTTTGTGGATTTTTCCTCGTGGGTAGGGGATCCATTGGAGCAGGGGAAAAGGGTGTAAGGACTCCTTCTCCTTTAAGAAAGAAGCAGCAGTAACAGCACGGAATGAACTGACCTGCACTCCCCCAGTCCCTGCCCCCTGTGCTGCTGGGGGGAGGAGGTAGAGCCGGGAGGAAAAGGAAAGGGGGGGGGAAGGTGTCGGTTTTAAGATCTGGTTTTGTTTCCTTCTGTCCTCTCGAGTAATCGGTTTTTGTTTCCCTTTGTCCTTCTAAGTAATCATTAATAAACTCTTTTGCTTTGAGAAAGCCCTGTCTGGTTTGCCCGGGACCATGGTTGGTAGGTGCTCCCTCTGTTCTTGTCTCAACCCTCAGTCCCTTTGTTTTTTTTTTTCCCTCTCCTCTCTACTTTACTGGAGAAGGAGAGACTGTGTGAGTTTTAGTTGCTGGATCAGCCTAAAACCACGACAGTCTTTTTTGGCGCCCAACGTGGGGCTCGAGGAATTTGAGATAAGAATAGTGATTGGGAGAGGTAACGGGCAAAACATGGACTTCACAGTGCTGAAAAACAGAAGGACCTTGGGAAACTTTGATTGTTGTGACTGGTGAAGGGACAAGGGGTGGATTGTTTGTAAAATGTGTGTTTTTCTTCTTCTTCGATGTTGTTGTGATACTGTGTTCTTTTTCTGTAACTGAAGTTGTACCTAAATATGGGATTCGCAGAGGCTCCCCCCTTATCCCGCCGTGTTTCTGTACTCCGCACACTGAAAAGTCCTTGGAGTTTCACTTCCAACCACAAACATCAACTTGCTATCAACATTCTTCTCAGAGTGAGCCTCTGAGCCTCCAAAACACGGAGCTCTTCTGGCTGTTAAAAAAAAAACCAACTCTGTCCCAGCTAAAACTGGGACACAAGGGTTGAGTAGAGTGAGATGATCATGTTTCTATTTCTGATAATAATGCCCCTGCAGATGCAGCCCATGATCTGATTTGCCTTTGCTGCAGCAGCGGCACGCTGCTGAGTCATGTTCAGCTTGTCCACCAGCACACCCAGGTCCCTTTCAGCAAGGCTGCTCCCCAGTCACACGGATCCTAGCCAGTACTGGGCTTATTGGTTATATTGTCCCAGGTGCATGAATTGGCACGTCTTTTAAATTTCAAACTGACAATCTCTCTTCCCACACCTCTCGATTGGATGGACCATGAGATAGGAACTGGAGGAACAAAGTCCTTCCCATAGTAAGAGAAAATCCTGTTCGAGACCACCTGAGGAACCTGAATATGAAAAAGTCTATGGGACCTGACGAGATGCATGCCAGAGTCCTGAGGGAATTGGCTGATGGAGTTGCTAAGCTGTTCTCCATGATATTTGAGAAGTCATGGCAGTCAGGAGAAGTCCCCAATGACTGGAAAAAGGGAAACATTGCACCCATTTTTAAAAAGGGTAAAAAGGAGGACCTTGGGAACTACCGACTAGTCTGCCTCACCTCTGTGCCCAGGAAGATCATGGAGCAGATCCTCCTGGAAGATATATTAAGGCATACAGATGACAGGGAGGTGATTCGAGACAGCCAACATGGCTTCACCAAGGGCAAATCATGCCTGACTAATCTAGTGGCCTTCTATGATGGAGTGACTGCATGGCTCAATGTCCAAGTGGAAACCAGTGACGATTGTTGAAGATGGTCACCTGATTAATAGAGATGAAGAAAAAGCAGAGGCCTACAATGCTCTTTTTGCCTCAGTCTTTAATAACACTGATAGACCTTGGGCTGCCCGGTCCCCTGAGTCGGAGGACCATGACTGCGAGAACAGTGCCTTTCCATTTGTGGACACTGAAATTGTAAGGGACCAGCTGCATCAGCTGAATGTACATAAGTCCGTGGGGCCTGGTGGGATTCATCCCAGAGTACTGAAGGAGCTAGCACATGTTACGGCAGGACTCCTCTTGATCATCTACCAAAGGTCTTGGGAGTCTGGGGAGGTCCCTGCTGACTGGAAGCTAGACAATGTTATTCCACTTTACAAGAAGGGCATGAGGGAAGACCCAGGGAACTACAGACCTCTTAGTTTGACCTCAGTACCTGGAAAAATTATGGAGAAGATCATACTGGGTACTACTGAAAGGCACTTAAAGAATAATGCAATCATCAGGCACAGTCAACATGGATTCACAAAGGGAAAGTCCTGTCTAACTAATTTGATATCCTTCTATGATAAGGGCACCCATCTAGTGGATGAAGGGAACACGGTGGATGTAGTCTTTCTGGATTTTAGTGAGGCTTTTGATACTGTCCCTCAACAGCATCCTTCTGGACAAGTTCTCCAACTGTGAGATGAGCAGGTATGCGGTGCACTGGGTGAAGAACTGTCTGAACAGCAGGGCTCAAAGGGTTATAGTGAATGGGGCTACATCTGGCTGGCAACCAGTCATCAGTGGTGTTCCTCAGGGTTCAATTCTAGGGCGAGTTCTGTTCAATATTTTTATCATTGATCTGGATGCAGGAGTTGAATGCACCATTAGCAAGTTTGCTGATGATACCAAACTGGGAGGACCTGTTGACTCTGTTGAGGGACAGGAGGCCTTGCAGAGGGATCTAGATAGATTGGAGCATTGGGCAATCATCAATGGCATGAAATTCAACAAGTCCAAATGCCAGATTCTGTATCTGTGACAGAGTAACGCCGGGCACAAATACAGATTGGGAGAGGAGTGGCTAGAGAGCAGCCCTGCAGAAAGGGGTCTGAGGGTGCTGGTTGACAGCAGGCTTGATATGAGTTGGCAATGTGCCCTGGCAGCCAAGAGGGCAAACCGCATCCTGGGGTGCTTTAGGAGCAACCTGATCTAGTGAAAGGCATCCCTGCCCATGGGAGAGGGGTTGGACCTTTGTTGGACTGCATGAGCCTTGCATGAACATTTGCCTTGTTCCCTCCTCTCAGGATTCCCAGCTCCACCATCTCATGGTCAATGCAGCCCAGGCAGCCCCGCAACCTTCACACCACCAACTAGTTTGTAAGAATTGTAAGAAAAGCTTCCTTGTTTATAAGAATTGCGTCCAGCAGAGTGTCTCCCCTTCCGTCCTGTTTTGCTGATTACGAGTTCTCTCTTTTCCATAACACTCTGCATCCTTTGCTTGCCAACCCATTCCACCACTCCCTCTCTCGATTATGGGTCGTCATCTCCCTCTCCTGTCATTTCTAGTTTAAAGTTCTCCTCACCAGGTTGGCCAGTCTGTTGGCAAAGATGTTTTTGCCCCACTTGGTCAGGTGGATCCCATCTCTCTCTAGCAGTCTTCAATCCTTAAAGAAGGGTCCCCATGGTCATAAAATACAAATATCGATTGCCATCGCCAGCTGGGCAACCAATTGTTGACCCACAGGATCCTTCCATTCCTCCTCAAGCCCTTGCTTCTCTCTGGAAAGATCAAGGAGAACACTACCTGGGCCCCCATGCCCTTGACCATTGCCTCCAGATGCATGTAGTCACACTTGATATGCTCCAGGTCTCCGCTGGCAGTATCGTTGGCGCCCATGTGAAGATTCGCAAGGGGTAATAGTCCAAGGGTGAGACAAACCTTGGCAGTATCTCCACAGCATCCCAGATCCAACCCCCAGCAAGCGGTAGATCTCTCAACACAGCAGGTCAGGTTGGCAGATGTGGGCCCCCATTCCCTACAGCATGGAGTCTCCCACTTTATCACTTGCCACTTCCTTCTGGTGCTGCTGCGTGGCTCAGGCTTAGCTAGCTTGGATGCTTCGTTGGACAAAGTTCCCAGACCCTCATCTGCTGCGAGGGTACTGAACCTGTTCTTTAGTTGGAGATATGCAGGTGGAGCAGGAGCCTTCTTCCTGTTGCCAGAAGTCACAAGCTTCCAGCCTTTGCCATTTCCTAACCCAGTAAGCCCAGACCACCTGATCCTCCTTCAATACAGCTGAGGGATCAGGCTGCAGGGTCTTGAAAAAGATCCGGTTGATCTCTTTCTCACCATGTCTGATATCACACAGTCTGCTGACCTCTTCCTGCACCTCCTTGGCAACACAGATCCTGTACCACTGCACACCTTCTGCAGGCGAGGAAACTATCTTCCTCCGTCCCAGTCTCAGTGAGAGACCCCAGGCACTCGCTTTACTCAAAGAGCTGCATCCTCCCTTGGGAGTCCGGTCTGGATTGAGGCCTCTGACATTATAGAGATAGTTGCTCCAATGGCTGGAGGTGGTGCCCTGTGACACATTAACACTATTGCTCAGGACATGGATGCTGTTCTCTGCAAAGTTTCTGGCCCCCTTCTGAGCAAATTGCTGCATCTGTTGGCTGCCTCTGTTAGCTATGCTGTAAGAAGCAACTCAGGGAAATATTTGCAAGTACTGCTTTGTAGAAATATCCCATCATAGGCAGGCTTCTTTTTTTCTGGATAATCGGAAAGGTACCAACAGCAGCTGGCCAAAAAAAATGGGAAAATGTGTTTTAATTTAGCAAGGATGTAAACTGATAATTCTATTTTTATGAGTTTCATCTTTTTTCCTTTTCCTGATTTTCAGTATTTTGAGGGGGAGGGGGATAATCCCCAAAACCTACTCTGTCACATAGCTTCCTAATAAATATTGCCATAAAAGAAATTAACGGTGAGGAAAAAAATTTTGAAAAACAAGCTCTAAGTAAAATTTGGTCAGTTGAAATTTTTGTGAAAACTTTTAGTGCCCACAAACTGAATGAAAACTACTGTGTAGGAAAAAGCCAAATTTCTTTGTTTAAAAAGAAGTCAAACACTCTATACTTGAGTTGGGAGTAAAGTTGATTATTATCTAATGATTCTAGCAAAAGACCAGAGCCACTGTGTATTACTGGCAATAGATTCTTTCCCCTGAGAATGGCCTTTTTATCTCTTCACAAGTGACAGGATGGACAGTAACAAACTTGTTTGGGAGTTGCTATTCCAGACAGAGAAGTTATGTTCAACATATTTTTCACATTGTATTTCTCAATTTCAGCAATTACAAGTACCGGAAAGACTGCAAAATCTTATTTGTGAGATTTGTGTAGGAGAGAGATTTCAGATGAGAACCCAAGCTTTTTGAATGTTTATCCAAAAATAAATGTTCTCCTCAACTTTTTTTGCTACATCATTTAATGTATATTTAGTAACACTTTACAAACTGTCAGAATGAACTCAGGCCATTTATTTTGCACCAGATTGTTCTTAAGATTCTCTGGAAGAGGTTTTTGGCAATTTTGATGATAGTCAGATCAACTTGAAGAATGTTTGGAGCATGAAGGTACTTAGGCTTTTGGTAATGGCTGGGTATGTTAACCACTATTTACAGGACAGAAGACAACAAATTTTTTTAATTTAATGTATCATTTTCAGAGCTCATTAGAAATTTGTGATCACTCTATACATCGCTGTCCTCTAATAATATAGTGTTTAGCTAGAAAGAGGGAATATTATATCCTTAGAATTTAGAATTCCTCTTTCTTCATAGCTAAAGACATTTGGTTGGGTTTTTTTTAATCAGGAAGACACTGAGCTGCTTCTTTCCACACTTATTTTTTAAAACAGATCATCCTGTAATACAGTAGGGTGAAAAAGATCTTATGTTAGGTGTTTTACATAGCATTTACACGTTAGGTGTTTACATAGCATTTGTCCAGAAAAAAAAAATACTTTTCTTAAATAACTAAATATCGTTGATACATTATTCACAGTATTCCTTATACTTTGATTTTTTCTTATTCTGTGGGTAATAAATTAACATGAATGAATGCTTAGTTAATTAACACTGCACATTGCATTTTGCTCTTTGGAACTAAAATAAACCGTATGTTGGCAATGGTTTGAGCTTACTTGAAACTGCAGTGTTGCAATAATTGCCATTTCCTGCAGGGTTTTGCTCTTTAAAAGAAAAAGCACTTAGGCAAAAATTGAAGGCGGAAAATTCATGATGGAAGTTTTCAGGAGATAGGAATCAATTGTTGCAATTACTGATATACCTGTAGGAATGCCCAAAAGAATTTTCATGACTGATCATAAGTTTCTTAAAAGGATCTTAGGTGAAGTGGTCAGTTCTGCTTGTTAAATCAGAAACTAAATAATTGCTACATAATATAGAATCGAAGAATAATTCAGGTTGGGAGGGACCTCAGGAGGACTCTAGTCCAACCTCCTTTTCAAAGCATGGTCAATGCTGAATTCAGACCAGTTTGCTCAGGGCTTTACCCAGTAGGGTCTTGAAAACATCTAAGGACGGAAACTACACAAATCTCTCTGGGCAACCAGTTGCACTGCTTAACTGTCCTCCTGGGTTGCTTGTGCTCTGCTTTGTTGTCTCTCTAGCAGATATTGGGGTTGTTCAAGTCTCTCATGAGAACCAGAGCCTGTGAACGTGAGGCTTATTCCAGTTGTGTGAAGAAGACCTGCATTGGCTTTACATGACAAGGTTTTGGTAGACGTGGGGGGTGCAGGGATGGTTTCTATGAGAAGACACTGGAAGCTGTCCCCATGTCAGAAAGAGCAAGTTTCATCCGGCTCCAAGATGGACCTGCCACTGGCCAAAGCTGAGCCAGACATTGATAGCACCTCTGTGATAACATATTTAAGAAAGGGTAAAAATGGCTCCACAACAGTAGCTGGGAGAGAGGTTGTGAAAGAAACAACTATGCAGATACCAAGGTCAGTGAAGGAGGGGGAGGAGGTGCTCCAGGCACCAGAGTAGAGATTTCTCTGCAGTCCATGGTGAAGACCATGGTGAAGCACATTGTCACCCTGCAGCCCACAGAGGACCTCACGTGAGAGCAGGTGGTTGTGCTCTGAAGGAAGCTGCAGCCCGTGGAGAGTCCATGCTAGAGCAGGCTCCTGGCAGGACATGTGGCCCTGTGGAGAGGAGCCCATGCTGGAGTAGGTTTTCTGGCAGGACCTGTGACACAGTGGGGAGACTCACACTGGAGCAATCCGTTCTTGTAGGACTGCACTCCGTGGAAAGGACCCACGCTGGAGCAGTTTGTGAAGAACTGTAGCCTGTGGGAAGGAATCACGTTGGAGAAGGTCGTGGAGGGATGTCTCCTGTGGGTGGGACCTCACGCTGGAGCAGAGGAAGAGTGTGAGGAGGAAGGAGAGACAAAGTGTTATGAACTGATCCCAATCCCTATTCCCTGTTCCCCTGCACCACTCAGGGGGAGGAGGCAGAAGAGTCGGGAGTGAAGTTGAGCCTGGGAAGAAGGGAGGGGTGGGAGGAAGGTGTTTTTAGATTTGTTCCCACTCCTCATTATCCTAATCCGTTTAATTGGCAATAAATTAAATTAATCTTCCCCAAACCAAGTCTGTTTTGCCTATGACAGTAATTGCTGAGTGATCTCCCTGTCCTTATCTTGACTCACGAGCTTTTCATCGCATTTTTCTCCTCCGTTCTGTTGAGAAGGGGGAGTGATAGAGTGACTTGGTGGGCACCTGGTGGCCAGCCAAGGTCAACCCATCACAAGACTTGATCATAGAATCATAGAATCATTGAATGGTTTGGGTTGGAAGGGACCTCAAAGATCATCTAGTTCCAATCCTCCTGCCATGGGCAGGGGCACCTTCCACTAGACCAGGTTGCACAAAGCGATCTACTTCTTCCTGTTCAGGCAGTCTGTGTCAGATGCCCGCAACATCACCCATGTTGGTATGTTATCCAACTCGGACTCTTAAGCTCTCGACTGGCTTATCATCCATCTCTAGACAAAGCTTCATACATTCCAGCTCCTCTTTCATCTCCAGTGCCTTCTTGGCTTGATTTCCCTAAAGATTCTGTATCCATCAATGTAGCACTCCAGTTGTATGAGCCATCCCACAATATCTCTGTGATCCCTGAGGTCGTAGCCCTGCAAATGCCCACAGACGTCTAATTCCTCCTATTCATGTTTGTCATGGTTTTAGGCCGATCTGGCAACTAAACTCCACGCAGCCAGTCTCTCACTCCAGTAAAGTGAAGAGGAGAAAAATATAATAAAAGGACTGAGGGTTGAGACAAGAACAGAGGGAGCACCCACCAACCATGGTCCCGGGCAAAAGCAACTCGGCTTTCTTAAAACAAAACAATTTATTAACGATTACTTAAAAGGACAAAGGGAAACAAAACCGGTTACTTGAGAGGATAAGAAGAAACAAAGCCATATCTTAAAACCGACACCTTCCTTCCCCCCCCCTTTCTTTTTCCTCCCGGCTCTGCCTCCTCCCCCTAGCTAGCCTAAAGAGGAGACTGTTTAGCCTAAAGAGGAGAAGGCTTGGGGTGGTTGAAGTCCCTCATGAGGACCAGGGCTCATGAATGTGAGGCTGCTCCTATCTGTCTGTAGAGGGCCTCATCCACTTGGTCTTCCTGGTCAGGTGGTCTGTAGCAGACTCCCACTACTATGTCCCCTGTCCCTGCCCTCCCTTTAATCCTGACCCATAAGCTCTCAGTTGGCTCCTCATCCATCCCCAGGCAGAGCTCCATGCACTCCAGCTGGTCTTTGACATAGAGGGCGACACCTCCTCTTTGTCTCCCCTGCCTGTCCTTCCTAAAGAGCCTGTATCCTTCCATTCCAACACTCTAGTCATAGGATTCATCCCACCATGTCTCCATGATGCCAATAAGGTCATAGCCCTGCATGCGTGCACACACTTCTAACTCCTCTTGTTTATTCCCCATGCTACGTGCATTTGCATAGAAGCATTTAAGTTGGTCCCCTGATGAAGCTGACTTCCTGGCTGAAGAGGCTGGAATTCCTTTCTGCTGCTCTCCAGGTGCTCTCAGCTTGTCTTGATCAAGCCTGATATTATCCCGCTCCCCCTTCAAATCTAGTTTAAAGCCCTGTGAATGAGCCCTGCTAGCTCATGAGCAAAGACCCTCTTCCCTCTTTGAGAAAGGTGAATCCCATCTGGTGCCAGAAAGCCTGGTGCTGTGTAGGCCATCCCATTGTTGAAAAACCCAAAAGTGTGGCAGTGACAACAGCCACAGAGCCACGTATTAATAGACTGGGCACGTTTGTTTCTTCCAATGTCACTGCCCGCAGCTGGAAGGAAAGAGGAAAAAATAACCTGTGCTCCAAATTCCCTTACTGACCGTTCCAGGGCCCTGAAGTCTCTTTTGATCGTCCTTGGGCTACGCGTTGTAGCTTCATCACCACCCACATGGAAGAGCAATAACAGGTAATAGTCCGAGGGCTGTACCAGGCTAGGAAGTTTCCTAGCAATGTCCTTAACCTGGGCCCCAGGGAGGCAGAAGACTTCCCTAAGAGGAGGGTCTGTCTGGCATATCGGACCCTCTGTTTCCCTCAGAAGGGAGTCAACTACATCTATCATCTGTCTTTTCTTCCTCGTGGAGATGGTCGTGATACAGGAGGTAGGCCTTTCTGATCCTGGCAACACCTCTGAAGCAGATGGACGGTCATCCACATCATCCATTGACAGGCCTTCCACATCCAGAGCCTCATACCTGTTGTGCAGAGGCACCTGGGAAGGCGAGGTGGGCAAGGAGGGGGTTCACCTGCCACCCCGAGCATGGACTTGCCTCCGTTCACTCCTTTCCTTTAAGCTGCTGCCTTCAGCCTAGTCGGGGGAGGATACAGGATCCCTTTGATCTTGTTTTTTTTCTAGTGGCTGTTCCTGTTTCTGTCTCAGGGAGGGCAGAGCATGGTTCCATCAGTCTGTCTCTTTCTCAGACTCCAGATAGAACCTGACACTTCTCAGAGGTGCACAGCAATAGGACAGGAGGCAATGAATGCTTGTTGTAATATGGGAAGTTCTGATTAGATATTAGGAAAATACTTTTTTCTATGAGGGTAGTTAAATACAGGAACAGGTTGCCCAGAAAAGGTGTGGAACCTCTATCCTTGGAGATGTACACGACTTGATGGGACAAGTCCCTGAGCAACCTGATCTAATTAGACCTGCTTTGAGCAGAGGGTTGGACTTGATCACCTCTGGAGGTCCCTTACAACCTAAATTTTTCTGCGGTAAATTATCAACCATACTAAAATGCAGTTTACTGGTGGATAAATAGCACAAGTTATGTTGTGTCAGCCAGCTCCTCCTGCCATCTGCTTTTAAGGTGCTATCTACAAATTAAATCGTTATCAGTTATATCAGGAAAATCATATAGGCATCATCTCCTGTATGGAGACAACTTTTCTGGGCTATTTATCCAGTCAGTGTTTTTTTTGTTTGGTTTTGGTTTTAATGTTCTTTTTCCCAGACAGTCATGCATTTTGGCTGTTTGTTAGATTTGTATGTCTGCCACCATACTTTCTTCTTTCCACCCACTCTTGCCTTTTCAGTCACTTCCATCAGCTCTTTATCCTGCTTACTGGATCACAGTCCCAGTCTTCTTAACCAGCCAACTCATGTTTTCCTTTCCTCCTCACTGACTGGCCCTAGTTGCTGTTTTCATGTGTAAATGATCTCTTCAGAG
This sequence comes from Tauraco erythrolophus, assembly GCF_009769465.1. Classification (NCBI taxonomy): domain Eukaryota; kingdom Metazoa; phylum Chordata; class Aves; order Musophagiformes; family Musophagidae; genus Tauraco; species Tauraco erythrolophus. The sequence continues at coordinate 19,815,327 of NC_141497.1, forward strand.
GGCTTGAGGGTTGTGTTAGAATCAGGCTAGCACATGGCCATAAAAGGAGAATGAAATAATATCCATGTTAATAGTCATAGAACATTTTCCATTCCCACCACAGGTTTAGTACTTGCTCCTTTCTCTGTTTCAATAGGATAGCTTCCTTCAACCATATATCCTAGGCCTTGTATATGGAAAAGAATAGACTCTTTGTTCATAGATTAGGTACTAGAACCCAGAGTTGATATAATTAATAGCAGAAGCAGCAGCTGCAAGGAGATGCCCCATTTAGGACCACCTGGAGCACATCCATTGGTCTTTGGAGAATTTGACATATAAACAGGGTAAAACAAACATAATCTTCTGCTTAATATGTTTGAGCTATAAACTCAGGCAAAATTTCATGAACTGCAATAAACTACACACTCCCAACCTCACTTCTCAGTTTCAAGTCCATAATCAAAAGAGTAGAAGTACCAGAGCTTTTAAAAGAAAAACTTATACAAGTGTGGATGGAGAAATATGTTTTCTTTTGTCTCAACAGTTCGATGACTTTGGCTGACATTTTTCAAAAACAAGTTAGCCTGATAAGGCATTCTACATAGAAATTTTCAATGTTTGATTATAGCTTAACAACGCTATGAGTGACTTTCATTTTTTACAGTCTCTTAAACAAGGATGCATTGGTCATTCTTAATAATAAGCACGTCTTAATAGACCCATTTTTAAGATCGATTAGATATTATAAGAGCAAAGAAAATCAGGCAACAAAAGTGTGTGGGAAAAGGTTAACGGAAGAACGAATTTGGCAAAATACACCAGTGGAGAGGATGCAGCAAGTGTTCAGACTCTGAATTCAATAGTGTTGTTGACTTTTTGGTGTCAATGCCAGATTATCATCAATCAATACATATTTGCTGGCACCAAACAAGTTTTCTACATGCTTTTTGCTTCTTCCTTAACCTTATAACACATCAAAAGTGTCAAGGGGATATATTTAGAGGTAACTGGAAAAAGAAGGAGGGAAGATCCTCCTTGAGCAACTTCAAAGTTAGCCCTACTGTCCTAGTTTTAGCTGGGAGAGAGGGGTTTGTTTTTTTTTAACAGCTAGAAAAGCTCCATGTTTTGGTTTTACTCAGAGGCTCACTCTGAGAAGAACGCTGATAACAAGCTGCCAAGGACTTTTCAGTGTGCCGGAGTGCAGAAGCACGGCGGGATAAGGGGGGAGCATAGATGGGACAAGGGGGACACGATTCCCCTTGTGATTTGTGTGGAACTTAAGACTGAGGGCCAAACTGGCCAATCAGTATTCCATATCATGCAGCGTCATGCCCAGTATAAAAGCGAGGGTCAGATGGGAAGAAGGGCTTTTGCGCTTTGGCTTTTGCGCTTTTGCCGCTTTTGCTCTTTTGCGCTTGCTGTGGTTTTTTTTCGCTCTATTGCTTTTCTTTTTTTCCTTTCCTCTCTCTCTCTCCCAGTACTCCCACTCTCGGAGTACTATCTCTCCCTCTCTGCCCCTCTCTATTTCGGGGCCTCGCGTTCGTCCGGGATTTGCAGTTTTCGGGACGAGACGGGCTTCGCATATGAGGGGGTGGTGAGCACCTACATTGTATTAAATCATCTGTATTAAATCACTCTTATCTCAACCCACGGGTTTCACGTTTATCCTTTAATTCTCTCCCTCATTCCTGGGGGTGGGGGAGGGGGAGTGACCGGCTGTGTGTGTGTGGGGTGGTTCAACCTAACCCACGACAGTCTTAATTGGCGCCCAACGTGGGGCCCAAAGGGGTTGAGATAACGATGTGGCTGGCTGGAATGCTGTTTGTTATGCTTGCGTACATGTTACCGGACATTCATAATTTATTGTCTTATCTACCCTATATGATGTTAGGCGGAATGTTTATGCGGTTTTCTGGCTCTGGGTGTTGGACCGGCATGAAAAGTATGTTATCGGTAATTAAGGGTTTTGCTATACTGTACGGTGTAACTCTGATAAGATCATCGGTGCTGGGACCAGCTCAGTCTTTGTATTCAGCAGTGCAGAGGGGGATGGTGATGTGGAACTCGTTTATTAATTTTGAGCGTCACCTGGCGGATATCATCGCCAATTATACCGGTGACTTTTCATTCACAAAAGCTTACGTTGATTTTGATAATGCCGAACATCATTGGAATAATTTAACCGGTTTGATTGTCCTGCAAGGTCTCCTGAATATATGTTTAATTATCTATATATTCAAAATCAATCGGCCATTTAGGGGTGTATATCAATTTATTTCTCGGGTTATTGTGCTTGCCATCTCAACTCCCATGACAAGCACTATAGCTAGTCAGACTACAACGGTATCAGTTGCCCCCGTAAGGAAAAGAAAATGTATACAAAAGTTAGACGATGAAGAAGAGGAATCAGGGCCATCACAACAACCAAATGAGGAAGAGCAATCAGGGCCATCAGAGCAACCAGACAAAGAAGAGCAACCAGGGCCATCACAACGATTGGAGGAAGAGCAACCGAGGAAATGTGTGTGAAAGTCAGAACGCAGAGGAGAGGATGATGATGATGAAGAGCGACAAGGGCCATCACGAGAAATGAAGTGGGAGCGTTCTGTTTCGCCCCAGAGGAAATCTCAATGGAGGAGGAGTGACATCATAGATGAGAGAATAACCACCAGATCTCTAAAAATGAGCGAGCTGCGAGATATTCGAAAAGATCATGGCCGTCTTAAAGGTGAGCCCATTGTCTCTTGGTTGCTCAGATGCTGAGACATGGGAGCCAATAGTCTGGAGTTAGATGGTAGTGAAGCTAGGCAGCTGGGAGCCCTTGCCATGGATGGAGGCATTGATAAAGCAATTGGAAGGCAGACACAAGTCTGCAGCCTCTGGAGACGACTCCTGGCAGCCATAAAGGAAAGGTACCCCTACAAGGACGAGGTGCCATGTAATGTAAGCAGGTGGACCAACATAGAAAAAGCTATTCAGTATCTGAGAGAACTGGCTGTGCGAGAGTTGATTTATCTTGACTCGAGAAGCGGACCAAGACTCGAAGATCCAGATGACGTCCGGTGCACACGACCAATGTGGCAGAAGATTATACGGAGTGCGCCAGCAGCATATTCCACCTCATTGGCAATAATGGACTTCGGGGACGATGAAGCACCACTATCCGTAGGTAATCTGGTCACCTACCTCCGACGATATGATGATAATACTTCTATACGAACCTGTGTTGCGGCTGTGGAAAAGCTGTCTGAAGAGGTCCGAGAATTAAGAGAAAAAGTAGATTTCCCACCACCCGAACGTTCTAGAATTTCAGCTGTCAGAACCAGGCGTTACCCTCCTCGAGAGAGACAAGAGAGACGGTACAGATCACGGGGTGAGCTGTGGTTCTACCTCCGTGATCATGGAGAAGACATGAGAAGGTGGGATGGAAAACCCACCTCCGCTTTAGAGGCAAGGGTACGCCAGTTGGGAGGAAGAACCAACAGGAATAGAACTTTCTCCAATTCCTCCAGGACAGCGGTTGCCCCAGTCTACAGTGAGCAGTCCACTAGTCAAAATGGGAGGGCTGATCCTCCTAGCCACCCTGACTCCAATCCTGCTGACTCCTCTGATGAATATGATAACAGGCATTAGAGGGGCCCTGCCTCCAGCCAGGTGGAGGAGAGGGATAATCGAGTTTACTGGACTATGTGGATTCGGTGGCCTGGCACATCATGCCCCAGAAAATATAAGGCTTTAGTGGATACTGGTGCCCAATGCACCTTGATACCGTCGAACTTTAGAGGGACAGAATCCATCTGTATTTCTGGAGTGACAGGGGGGTCTCAACAACTGACTGTGTTAGAGGCTGAAGTGAGTCTAACTGGAGAGCGGTGGCAAAAACACCCTATTGTAACTGGCCCAGAAGCACCGTGCATCCTTGGCATAGATTATCTTAAGAGAGGGTATTTCAAAGACCCAAAAGGGTATCGGTGGGCTTTTGGCATAGCTGCAGTAGAGACAGAAGAAGGCAGGCAGTTGTCTACTTTGCCTGGTCTTTCAACGGACCCTTCTGCTGTGGGGTTACTGAGGGTCGAAGAACAACAGGTGCCAATTGCTAATACAACAGTGCACCGACGGCAATATCGTACCAACCGAGACTCTCTAATTCCTATCCATAAGTTGATTCGTCAACTGGAGAGTCAAGGAGTCATCACAAAGACCCGCTCACCTTTTAACAGCCCTATATGGCCTGTACGTAAGTCCAATGGCGAGTGGAGGCTGATGGTAGACTATCGTGGCTTGAATGAAGTTACACCACCATTGAGTGCTGCCGTGCCAGATATGCTGGAACTTCAGTATGAACTGGAGTAAAGGCAGCCAGGTGGTACGCTACAATTGATATCGCTAATGCGTTTTTCTCAATTCCTTTGGCACCGGAATGCAGGCCACAGTTTGCTTTCACTTGGAGGGGCATCCAGTATACCTGGAATCGACTGCCCCAGGGGTGGAAACACAGCCCCACTATTTGCCATGGACTGATCCAGACCACACTGGAACAGGGTGATGCCCCAGAACATTTGCAATACATTGATGACATCATTGTATGGGGCAACACAGCAGAAGAAGTTTTTGAGAAAGGTGAAAAGATAATCCAAATCCTTCTGAAAGCAGGCTTTGCCATAAAACAGAGTAAAGTCAAGGGACCTGTCCAGGAGATTCAGTTTTTGGGAATAAAATGGCAAGATGGGCGTCGTCAGATTCCGATGGACGTGATCAATAAAATAACAGCTATGTCCCCACCAACCAACAAAAAGGAAGCACAAGCTTTCTTAGGCATTGTGGGTTTCTGGCGAATGCATATTCCCGACTACAGCCAGATTGTAAAACCCCTCTACCAAATAACCCGAAAGAAGAATAATTTTGAATGGGGCCCAGAGCAAAAACAAGCCTTTGAACAAATTAAACAAGAAATAGTCCATGCGGTAGCCCTGGGACCAGTCCGGACAGGACAAGATGTCAGAAACGTGCTCTACACTGCAGCCGGGGAGAATGGTCCCACCTGGAGTCTCTGGCAAAAAGCGCCAGGGGAGACGCGAGGTCGACCTCTTGGGTTTTGGAGTCGAGGATACAAAGGATCCGAAACCAACTATACTCCAACTGAAAAAGAGATACTGGCAGCATATGAAGGAGTCCGAGCTGCTTCTGAAGTGATTGGTACGGAAGCACAGTTGCTCCTGGCACCCCGATTGCCAGTGCTCGGCTGGATGTTCAAAGGGAGCGTCCCGTCTACACACCACGCAACTGATGCCACATGGAGCAAGTGGATCGCGCTGATCACACAAAGAGCTCGGATAGGAAACCTCAATCGCCCAGGAATTTTGGAAGTGATCACTAACTGGGCTGAAGGTAAAGACTTTGGAATGTCATCAGAGGAGGAGGAGGTGACACGTGCTGAGGAGGCTCCACCTTATAATGAACTATCAGACAATGAGAAGAAATACGCTCTGTTTACGGACGGATCCTGTCGCCTTGTAGGAAAACATCGAAAATGGAAAGCTGCTGTATGGAGTCCTACTCGACGGGTCGCAGAAGCTACCGAAGGAGAAGGTGAATCAAGCCAGTTCGCAGAGGTGAAAGCCATCCAACTGGCTTTAGACATCGCTGAACGAGAAAAGTGGCCAATGCTCTATCTCTATACTGACTCTTGGATGGTAGCAAATGCCCTTTGGGGATGGCTACGGCAATGGAAGCAGAGCAGCTGGCAACGCAGAGGTAAACCCATCTGGGCTGCCCCGTTGTGGAAAGACATTGCTGCTCGAGTAGAGAAGCTGATTGTGAAAGTACGACATGTAGATGCCCATGTACCCAAGAGTCGGACCACAGAAGAACATGAAAACAATCAACAGGTGGATCAGGCCGCCAAGATTAAAGTGGCTCAGGTGGATCTGGACTGGCAACATAAAGGTGAAAAATTTCTAGCTCGTTGGGCCCATGATGCCTCAGGCCACCAAGGAAGGGACGCCACATACAAATGGTCTCGCGATCGAGTAGTGGACCTAACTATGGACACTATTGCAGAGGTGATCCATGAATGTGAAACGTGTGCTGCAATCAAGCAAGCCAAGCGGTTAAAACCTCTTTGGTATGGAGGGCGTTGGTTGAAATATCAATATGGAGAGGCTTGGCAAATTGATTATGTCACACTTCCACAAACTCGCAGTGGCAAGCGTTACGTGCTTACAATGGTGGAAGCGACCACTGGATGGCTGGAAACCTATGCTGTGCCCCATGCCACCGCCCGGAACACGATCTTGGGCCTTGAAAAGCAAGTCTTGTGGCGACATGGCACCCCAGAAAGAATTGAGTCGGACAACGGACTCATTTCCGTAACAATCTTATAGACACCTGGGCCAAAGAGCATGGCATCGAGTGGGTATATCACATCCCCTATCATGCACCAGCTTCTGGGAAGATTGAACAATATAATGGATTGCTAAAAACCACACTGAAAGCAATGGGTGGTGGAACCTTCAAACATTGGGATACACATTTAGCAAAAGCCACCTGGTTAGTCAACACTAGAGGCTCTGCAAATCGAGCTGGTCCTGCGCAATCAGAACTTCTACGTACTGTAGAAGGAGATAAAGTCCCTGTAGTGCACATGAGAAATATACTCGGGAAGACAGTTTGGGTTATTCCTGCCTCGGGTAAAGGTAAACCCATTCGTGGGATTGCTTTTGCTCAGGGACCTGGGTGCACTTGGTGGGTGATGCAAAAGGACGGGGAAGTCCAATGTGTACCTCAAGGGGATTTGATGTTGGGTGAAAATAGATGATAAAATGAATTGAATTGTGTGCACATTGTACTAATGTCATTATATTAAGAATCATCCAGGTTAATGAAGAATGAACTTCGTCAGAATCAGAACCGATTCCAAACACCCAGCAACTTCCTTGAGATCAACATCTTCAACCTGCAGACAGCAGCTGGATACACCAACTACGAGCTCCAGATGCCACACGCAACAAAGACTACATGTCATCCGTTCTACCGACTGAGCGAATTCCACGTCATCTTTCCTGCCCTGAGAGACTACTACAACAGATGAAGACACATTTAGGAGAGATGACCCATGGCTAAGGGAATAGTATATATGTAAGGTTTGAGCATGATGTGCATGGTATGGAATAAGGGGTGGATACTGTCCTAGTTTTAGCTGGGACAGAGGGGTTTGGTTTTTTTTAACAGCTAGAAAAGCTCCATGTTTTGGTTTTACTCAGAGGCTCACTCTGAGAAGAACGCTGATAACAAGCTGCCAAGGACTTTTCAGTGTGCCGGAGTGCAGAAACACGGCGGGATAAGGGGGGAGCATAGTTGGGACAAGGGGGACACGATTCCCCTTGTGATTTGTGGTGGAACTTAAGATTGAGGCCAAACTGGCCAATTAGTATTCCATATCATGCAGCGTCATGCCCAGTATAAAAGCGAGGGTCAGATGGGAAGAAGGGCTTTTGCGCTTTGGCTTTTGCGCTTTTGCCGCTTTTGCTCTTTTGCGCTTGCTGTGGTTTTTTTTCGCTCTATTGCTTTTCTTTTTTTCCTTTCCTCTCTCTCTCTCCCAGTACTCCCACTCTCGGAGTACTATCTCTCCCTCTCTGCCCCTCTCTATTTCGGGGCCTCGCGTTCGTCCGGGATTTGCAGTTTTCGGGACGAGACGGGCTTCGCATATGAGGGGGTGGTGAGCACCTACATTGTATTAAATCATCTGTATTAAATCACTCTTATCTCAACCCACGGGTTTCCCGTTTATCCTTTAATTCTCTCCCTCATTCCTGGGGGTGGGGGAGGGGTAGTGACCGGCTGTGTGTGTGTGTGGTGGTTCAACCTAACCCACGACACCTACTCTGAGTGTGTGTGAGGGTTGTACTATATAACCTCCAGAGGTCTCTTTTGACCTAAATTATTCTATGATTTTAAGTTTGCACATAGGAGAAAGTAACTTGATGGCAGGAAAGCATGTTCATTGAAGCAAGAAAAGCACAGAAAATAGAAGAGTCTGAGAGAAGCAAAAGGACATATTCTCATTCCTCTCCCTTTCTTCTTTCCTTTGGAAAAAAAAAATATGTATCTCATTGCACTAAACACAGTAAAGAAATTACATAATTGTTTTTCTGTAAGTAATGACTGCAGCTGCCTCAGCAATTTAGGAAATTGGCAGTAGAATTTCAACTAGAAGAATAGGAGGCCCACATTAAGACTTTATTACACAGATGATCATATTACGACAAATTTAGATAATCCTTTGTGGGAAACTACAGCGGGTCCATGGATCCCAGGACAGAAGATGAAGAAATTGACCTTGGAGAGATTGCTGTGTACCCCTGAAGATCTGGAGACTCCCTGAACAGAAGAAATGGAAACAACTTGCAGGTGCTGGGAGAGCCAGGGAACCGTAAGATAAGGAGGAACTGTAAGATAAGAAACTGGACTGTGTTTTTGCACTAATTGCATGATGGAATGAATTTGACTTGGGTTATATAGAGCGCGTGATCACCAATCATGTATTAGGCTAAGGCGCGTGAACAGCTATAGTTAACCAATCACCTAATTGCTTATGTCACGTGCACTGTTAGAATTAGTATAAAAGCATGCTGAAACCTGCAATAAATAGACATACACTGATGAATACTACTTGAACTTGTGTATGTCGTGTCCGTCTCAACAGTGACATACAGCGACAATCCTTCCTATCAGCATAACTTAAAGCTTGTCCATAAACAAAACTTGTCCATAAAGTTTTTTTCTCCAAACAACAAAATGCTGCATATATAGCTTCACACTATGTCTAACTGTAACAATTACCTGAATTCATTTTAGATAAATTCAAGTGATGTGAATTCAACTTGTTTTCACCCAAATAATGATTTAAAATTGCAAAAAATAAAGTTTTTGTTCAAACATTTTTCTCTGCTACTTAAAATACAGTAGCCCATATGATGTCATTAAAAGAATGTACATTTAACTTCATATTTTAGTAAACACTCTAATTTTTATCAATAACCAACTTACATAGTTCCATTTGTGTAGACTGTGTCACTTCCCTCCACATACTGAACCTGGGCTGGGTAGACATGCTGTACCTGTTGCACAGTCTGTACTTGCTGTACCTGTAAACAAGAACATCAGAAATATAGGATAGTTTACCTTATAAAAAGAATGACTAGTGCTTCAGTGCATCTAATGGTTTCTAAACAATACTCTCAGTCATGGGACATCTAAATAACACAGAATGTAATATTGTGCTGCAAGTCTGTAATATGCTAAGTGGAGTACTAACATTGGAGATGCGTGCCCTTGAGAGTATGGGTATTTTCAATGCCAAAGACAGAACCATCTGGAAAGCACAAGAACAAGAACTGTATGCTTCACACAAAGCTTAAGAACTATATTTAGTAAGGAAGAAAACTTCATTTGGTAATCTGTATGCTGCTTTTCTGGGGTTTATTTTACTCCAATTTAACTCTATACAATAAAAGCCTCTAAATCACAACTTACATGTGCTGTTAACAGGCAACCTTTGACCTGTCAGAGTAGGTCCTAAAAAAATTCAGTGTAATCCTAGAAGAATCTGGTTCTCATGCATGTGATGCATCATCTACAAGAGCTCTTTAAGAACATTTTAGTTAGGACACCTTCATCATCCTCACTACATTCAATTAAATTCCTACTCCTCCTTTTCCACCATTAACTCATATACTTCAAAACAAGATTCTAAACTTCATTGTTAACCTAATGTACTGATTTTGGCTGGGATAGAGTTCATGTTCTCCATAGTAGCTAGTATGGGGCTATGTTTTCGATTTGTGCTGGAAACAGTGTTGATAATACAGGGATGTTTTAGTTAGTGCTGAGCAGTGATTACACAGTCAAGGCCTTTTCTGCTTCTCACACCACCTCACCAGCGAGGAAGCTGGGGGTGCACGAGAAGTTGGGAAGGGACACAGCTGAGACAGCTGACCCAAACTGACCAAAGGAATATTCCATACCATAAGATGTCATGCTCAGCAATAAACTAGGAGGAAGGTTGGTTGGGGGGGGGGCTACTGCTCAGGGACTTGCTGGGCATGAGTAGGTTGGTGGTGAGCAATTGTTTTCATTTGCATCACTCGTCTTTCTTGGGTTTTATTTTTCTCTCTCTTTATTATTTTTTCCTTTTTTTCCTTGCAATTATTTATTATTATTATTAATAATTATTATTATTATTATACTTTTAAATTATTGAACTCTTTTTATCTCAACCCACGAGTTTTCTCTTTTACTCTTCCAATTCTCTTCTCCCATCCCACTGCGGGGGAGAGGAGTGAGTGAGCATCTGTGTGGTGCTTAGTTGCCAGCTAGGGTTAAACCATGACACCTAAGGAAAAATTTATATAAAACCCTTAATTCTGAAAAAAACCACATTTCTTTGAATAAGACTGTTCAAGTGTGACAGAAAAACAGATGTTTCTGTCAGTCAGCAGTAATGAAATGTACACTTTTTGATAGTTAAATAGAAAAATCAGCAGTTTGCTGATTGCCCATGTGAACCATTACATAAATTGACTTTTCAGTGTGCCATGTTCTGGCCGGAGTGCAGAGGCACGGCGGGATAAGGGGGGAGCATAGTTGGGACAAGGGGGCCACGATTCCCCTTGTGATTTGTGGTGGAACTTAAGACTGAGGGCCAAACTGGCCAATTAGTATTCCATATCGTGCAGCGTCATGCCCAGTATAAAAGTGAGGGGCAGCCGGACAGAAGGGCTTTTGCGCTTTGGCTCTTTCGCCGCTTTTGCTCCTTTGCGCTTGCTGCGCTGTTGCTCTATTGCCTGTTTTTTTTTCTCTCTCTCTCCCAGTACTCCCACTCTCGGAGTACTCTCTCTCTCTCCCTCTCTATTTCGGGGCCTCGTGTTCGTCCAGGATTGCAGCATCTACACTGTGTAGTACTTATCTGTATTAAATTGTTCTTATCTCAACCCACGGGTTTCCCGTTTCTCCTTTAATTCTCTCCCTCATCCCTGGGGCTGGGGGAGGGTGAGTGAGCGACTGTGTAGGGTTTGGTTGCCGGAGTGGCCTAACCCACGACAGTCTTATTTGGCGCCCAATGTGGGGCCCGAGGGGTTGAGAAAATGAAAGTAAATTGCTGTGATTGGCCATTGTGTTTTTCCTGGATGTTGCTGGCCGGAATGTTGTTTGTAATACTCTCATATATGTTACCAGAAATCTATAATTTAGTGCCTTATCTGCCTTATATGATATTAGGCGGGATGTTTACTCGGTTTTCTAGCTCTGGGTGCTGGACTGGTATGAAAAGCAGGTTATCGTTAATTAAGGGGTTTGCGAAACTGTACTGTGTAACGCTGATAAGATAATGGGTGTTGGGACCAGCTCAGTCTATGTTCGGTGGTGCAGAGGGGGATGGTGATGTGGAGCTCATTTATTAACTTTGAGCGTCACCTGGCTGATGTCATTGCCAATTATACCAGTGACTTCTCATTTACAAAAGCTTATGTTGATTTTGATAATGCTGAACATCATTGGAATAATTTAACGGGTTTGATTTTGCTACAAGGTCTTCTGAATATATGCTTAATTATATATATATTCAAAGTCAATCGACCATTTAGGGGTGTATATCAATTTATTTCTCGTGCTATTGTGCTTGCCATCTCGACCTCCATGACAAGCACTATAGCTGTTCAGACTACAACGGTATCAGTTGCCCCCATAAGAAAAAGAAGATGTGTACAAAAGTTAGAACATGGAGGAGACGATGATGAAGGAGAGACAGGGCCATCACAACAACCAGATGAAGAAGAGCAACCAGAGCCATCACAACAATTGGAGGAAGAGCAACCAAGGAAATGTGTACGAAAGGCAGAACGTAGAGGAGAGGATGATGACGATGAAGAGCAACCGGGGCCATCACGACAACGAGACATGAAGCGGGAACATTCTGTTTCGCCCCAGAGAAAATCTCAATGGACAAGAAGTGATGTCATAAATGAGACAATAACCACCCGATCTCTAAAAATGAGTGAGCTGCGAGATATTAGAAAAGATTATGGCCGTCTTAGAGGTGAGCCCATTGTCACTTGGTTGCTCAGATGCTGGGACATGGGGGCCAATAGTCTGGAGTTAGATGGTAAAGAAGCCAGGCAGCTAGGAGTCCTTGCTATGGATGGAGGCATTGATAAAGCAATTGGAAGACAGACACAAGTTTACAGCCTCTGGAGACGGCTCCTGGCAGCTGTAAAGGAAAGGTATCCCTACAAGGACGAGGTGCCATGTAACGTAAGCAAGTGGACCAACATAGAAAAAGCTATTCAGTATCTGAGAGAACTGGCTGTGCGAGAGTTGATTTATTTTGACTCGAGAAGCGGACCAATATGCGAGGATCGAGATGACGTCCGGTGCACACGACCGATGTGGCAAAAGATTCTATGGAGCGCGCCACCAGCGTATTTCACCTCATTGGCAATAATGGACTTCGGAGACGATGATACACCACCAACCATAGGTAATCTGGCCACTTACCTCCGACGATATGATGATAATACTTCTATACGAGCCTGTGTTGCGGCTGTGGAAAAGCTGTCTGAGGAGGTCCGAGAATTAAGAGAAAAAGTAGATTTCCCACCACCTGAACGTTCTAGAATTTCAGCTGTTAGAACCAGGCGTTACCCTCCTCGAGAGAGACAAGAGAGACGGTACAGATCACGGGGTGAGCTGTGGTTCTACCTCCGTGATCATGGAGAAGACATGAGAAGGTGGGATGGAAAACCCACCTCCGCTTTAGAGGCAAGGGTACGCCAGTTGGGAGGAAGAACCAACAGGAATAGAATTTTCTCCAATTCCTCCAGGACAGCTGTTGCCCCAGTCTATAGTGAGAAGTCCCCTAGTCAAAATGGGAGGGTGATCCTCCTAGCAACCCTGACTCTATTCCTGCTGATTCCTCTGATGAATATGATAAATAGGCATTAGAGGGGACCTGCCTCCAGCCAGGTGGAGGAGAGGGATAATCGAGTTTACTGGACTGTGTGGATTCGGTGGCCTGGCACATCATACCCCAGAAAGTATAAGGCTCTAGTGGACACTGGTGCCCAATGCACCTTGATACCGTCAAACTTTAGAGGGGCAGAATCCATCTGTATTTCTGGAGTGACAGGGGGGTCTCAACAACTGACTGTGTTAGAGGCTGAAGTGAGCCTAACTGGAGAGCAGTGGCAAAAACACCCTATTGTAACCGGCCCAGAAGCACCGTGCATCCTTGGCATAGATTATCTTAAGAGAGGGTATTACAAGGACCCAAAAGGGTATCGGTGGGCTTTTGACATAGCTGCAATAGAGACAGAAGAAGGCAGACAGCTGTCTACTTTGCCTGGTCTCTCAATGGACCCTTCTGCTGTGGGATTACTGAGGGTCGAAGAACAACAGGTGCCAATTGCTAATACAACAGTGCACCGACGGCAATATCGTACCAACCGAGACTCTCTAATTCCTATCCATAAGTTGATTCGTCAACTGGAGAGTCAAGGAGTCATCACAAAGACCCGCTCACCTTTTAACAGCCCTATATGGCCTGTACGTAAGTCCAATGGCGAGTGGAGGCTGACGGTAGACTATCGTGGCTTGAATGAAGTTACACCACCATTGAGTGCTGCCGTGCCAGATATGCTGGAACTTCAGTATGAACTGGAGTCAAAGGCAGCCAGGTGGTACGCTACAATTGATATCGCTAATGCGTTTTTCTCAATTCCTTTGGCACCGGAATGCAGGCCACAGTTTGCTTTCACTTGGAGAGGCATCCAGTATACCTGGAATCGACTGCCCCAGGGGTGGAAACACAGCCCCACTATTTGCCATGGACTGATCCAGACCACACTGGAACAGGGTGAAGCCCCAGAACATTTGCAATACATTGATGACATCATTGTATGGGGCAACACAGCAGAAGAAGTTTTTGAGAAAGGTGAAAAGATAATCCAAATCCTTCTGAAAGCAGGCTTTGCCATAAAACAGAGTAAAGTCAAGGGACCTGTCCAGGAGATTCAGTTTTTGGGAATAAAATGGCAAGATGGGCGTCGTCAGATTCCGATGGACGTGATCAATAAAATAACAGCTATGTCCCCACCAACCAACAAAAAGGAAGCACAAGCTTTCTTAGGCATTGTGGGTTTCTGGCGAATGCATATTCCCGACTACAGCCAGATTGTAAAACCCCTCTACCAAATAACCCGAAAGAAGAATAATTTTGAATGGGGCCCAGAGCAAAAACAAGCCTTTGAACAAATTAAACAAGAAATAGTCCATGCGGTAGCCCTGGGACCAGTCCGGACAGGACAAGATGTCAGAAACGTGCTCTACACTGCAGCCGGGGAGAATGGTCCCACCTGGAGTCTCTGGCAAAAAGCGCCAGGGGAGACGCGAGGTCGACCTCTTGGGTTTTGGAGTCGAGGATACAAAGGATCCGAAGCCAACTATACTCCAACTGAAAAAGAGATATTGGCAGCATATGAAGGAGTCCGAGCTGCTTCTGAAGTGATTGGTACAGAAGCACAGTTGCTCCTGGCACCCCGATTGCCAGTGCTCGGCTGGATGTTCAAAGGGAGCGTCCCGTCTACACACCACGCAACTGATGCCACATGGAGCAAGTGGATCGCGCTGATCACACAAAGAGCTCGGATAGGAAACCTCAATCGCCCAGGAATTTTGGAAGTGATCACTAACTGGGCTGAAGGTAAAGACTTTGGAATGTCACCAGAGGAGGAGGAGGTGACACGTGCTGAGGAGGCTCCACCTTATAATGAACTATCAGACAATGAGAAGAAATACGCTCTGTTTACGGACGGATCCTGTCGCCTTGTAGGAAAACATCGCAAATGGAAAGCTGCTGTATGGAGTCCTACTCGACGGGTCGCAGAAGCTACCGAAGGAGAAGGCGAATCAAGTCAGTTCGCAGAGGTGAAAGCCATCCAACTGGCTTTAGACATCGCTGAACGAGAAAAGTGGCCAATGCTCTATCTCTATACCGACTCTTGGATGGTAGCAAATGCCCTTTGGGGATGGCTACGGCAATGGAAGCAGAGCAGCTGGCAACGCAGAGGTAAACCCATCTGGGCTGCCCCGTTGTGGAAAGACATTGCTGCTCGAGTAGAGAAGCTGATTGTAAAAGTACGTCATGTAGATGCCCATGTACCCAAGAGTCGGGCCACGGAAGAACACCAAAACAATCAACAGGTGGATCAGGCCGCCAAGATTAAAGTGGCTCAGGTGGATCTGGACTGGCAACATAAAGGTGAAAAATTTCTAGCTCGTTGGGCCCATGATGCCTCAGGCCATGAAGGAAGAGATGCCACATACAGATGGGCTCATGATCGAGGGGTGGACTTAACTATGGACACTACTGCAGTGGTTATCCATGAATGTGAAACGTGTGCTGCAATCAAGCAAGCCAAGCGGTTGAAACCTCTTTGGTATGGAGGGCGTTGGTTGAAATATCAGTATGGAGAGGCTTGGCAAATTGACTATGTCACACTTCCACAAACTTGTAGTGGCAACCGTTACGTGCTCACAATAGTGGAAGCAACCACTGGATGGCTGGAAACCTATGCTGTGCCCCATGCACCACCCGGAACACTATCTTGGGCCTTGAAAAGCAAGTCTTGTGGCGGCATGGCACCCCAGAAAGAATTGAGTCAGACAACGGGACTCATTTCCGTAACAATCTTATAG
The DNA here is from genome assembly GCF_009769465.1 of Tauraco erythrolophus. Taxonomy (NCBI): domain Eukaryota; kingdom Metazoa; phylum Chordata; class Aves; order Musophagiformes; family Musophagidae; genus Tauraco; species Tauraco erythrolophus. Next base: position 19,831,059 of record NC_141497.1, read on the forward strand.
ACACCTGGGCCAAAGAGCATGGCATCGAGTGGGTATATCACATCCCCTATCATGCACCAGCTTCTGGGAAGATTGAATGATAACAGACTGCTAAAAACCACACTGAAAGCAACGAGTGGTGAAACTTTCAAACATTGGGATACACATTTAGCAAAAGCCACCTGGTTAGTCAACACTAGAGGATCTGCCAATCGAGCTGGTCCTGCCCAATCAGGACTTTTACGTACTGTAGAAGGAGATAAAGTCCCTGTAGTGCACATGAGGAATATACTGGGGAAGACAGTTTGGGTTATTCCTGCCTCGGGTAAAGGTAAACCCATTCGTGGGATTGCTTTTGCTCAGGGACCTGGGTGCACTTGGTGGGTGATGCAGAAGGACGGGGAAGTCCGATGTGTACCTCAAGGGGATTTGATGTTGGGTGAAAATAGATGATAAAATGAATTGAATTGTGTGATATTAATTGCTAAGTAACCTTGTCACTGCATACCATCATTGCTATGGTTGTCATATTATACTAATGCCATTGTATTAAGAATCATCCAGATTAATGAAGAATGAACTTTGACAGAACTGATTCCAGACACCCAGCAGCTTCTTTGAGATCAACATCTTCAACCTGCAGACGGCGGACATGGACTGTTGCTGGATACACCAACTACGAGCTGCAGACGTCACACACAACAAAGACTACATGTCATCTGCTCTACCGACTGAGCGAATTCCACATCATCTTTCCTGCCCTGAGAAACTACTACAACAGATGAAGACACATTTTGGAGGGATGACCCATGGACTAAGGGAATAGTATATATAGAAGGTTTGAACATGACATGCATGGTATGGAATAAGGGGTGGATACTGTCCTGGTTTTAGCTGGGACAGTGTTGGCTCTTCTTTTTAGCAGCTAGAAGAGCTCCGTGTTTTGGTTTTACTCAGAGGCTCGCTCTGAGAAGAATGTTGATCGCAAGCTGATGTTTGTGGTTGGAAGTGAAACTCCAAGGACTTTTCAGTGTGCTGTGTTCCGGCCGGAGTGCAGAAGCACGGCGGGATAAGGGGGGAGCATAGCTGGGACAAGGGGGCCATGATTCCCCTTGTGATTTGTGGTGGAACTTAAGATTGAGGCCAAACTGGCCAATCAGTATTCCATATCATGCAGCGTCATGCCCAGTATAAAAGTGAGGGGCAGCCGGACAGAAGGGCTTTTGCGCTTTGGCTCTTTCGCCGCTTTTGCTCCTTTGCGCTTCTGCGCTTTTGCTCTATTGCCTTCTCCCCCCCCCGCCTTCCAGTACTCCCGCTCTCGGAGTACTGTCTCTCCCTCTCTGTTTCGGGGCCTCGCGTTCATCCAGGATTGCAGCTTCGGGACGAGATGGGCTTCGGATAAGAGGGAGTGGTGAGCATCTACACTGTGTATTAAATCATCTGTATTAAATTGTTCTTATCTCAACTCACAGGTTTCCCGTTTTCTCCTTTAATTCTCTCCCTCATTCCTGGGGGTGGGGGAGAGGGAGTGAGCGACTGTGTAGGGTTTGGTTGCCAGAGCGGCCTAACCCCCAACATAAGGTCAGTGAGATTAATTTAAAATCCTTATAAGCTTGCTACCCCATGTTTAAGAGTGCATGTTAAAATAGAAATGATACATGAGTGGAAAATCATATTTGAGGAAACGTAAGAGTAAGAAAAATTCTGCAGGATGTTAAATGGCGTTTAATTATGCTCTTCACTTTTGGCCTTACTTTTGCTACTTTTTACTTGCACATGTATAGGTTTCTCCCTTCACCATTCAAGGTGCTAAATATGACAATTGCTGTGTTGCTTGAAAACACCTATGAAACCACTGTCACTACACTCAGAAGGGAATCTTAGTTTTTCATTAAGGACTTTTTTTTTTCTGCATCAGAGCACCATATTCAGACTTTCATTAAAGTCATAGTTATATTGTCAGTGTGCAAAGAAAAGATTTATTTTAGCAGAAAATAATTTAGACATTGAGAAATTATCCCCCCCCATAACTACAGGAAAGGATTTTTAAAAATACCTTATTTCTTCTGATATTTTCATCTTTACCTAAAGCAGTCTGCTCCTAAAGCATGTGTACACCAATTCAAATTTCAAATTTAAGCAAATATATAATATATATAGTTAATTTTTCAGAGAAAAACCACTCTTCTTCATCAAAGAGATTGTTTTAATGCCTGATAGCCCTTTCTTTTCCTACAGTGGAAAAACACCTATCTTACGCATATTCTTCATCACATTTCCTAGTGGTATACTAGATTCACATCTTTATTGTTCCTTTTCCTCACCCTACACATTAAATTCCTTTAAAATTCCTGACCTTTTCTCAACACTTTCATCATCTATCCTTTTCTCTCTAAACCAGCATCTCCTTCATACCCTGTCTCAATCACTGCAGAATCATCTGCATCGGCTTTCACAACATATGCATCACCTCTTCAGTCTGTACAAAATATTGTAGCAAACTTCTCTTCCTTGGCCAGGTTAATCCCCTAACTTTCCTTTCTGAAACCTTACATGACTTCTACTTTCAAAATAAGACTCAACTGAAAAAATACAATCCAATATAATCACAAAATATTCCAAAATACAGATGAAATATTCAGTGAAACAGAATTATTGGAAATAGTAACACTGAAAGATAAGTAATATCTTAGTGAAAATATATGCTGATATAAACTATATCTAGTTTTTAAAAGTTTTAAGCAAAGCTTAAAAAGAGCTAACCACACTAAGCTTCCTAGAAAGCTTAACTAAGTCCAAGCATCACAGAAGCTTCATTTACTAAGTCGGTATAATATTAGAAAGACCTTATCCTAATGGGCCCTAATAGGATTATCCCAGTTTTAGCTGGGACTGGGTTAGCTCTTCTTTTTAGCAGCTAGAAGAGCTCCATGTTTTGGTTTTACTCAGAGGCTTGCTCTGAGAAGAATGCTGATAGCAAGTTGATGTTTGTGGTTGGACGTGAAACTCCAAGGACTTTTCAGTGTGTCGTGTTCCGGCCGGAGTGCAGAAGCACGGCGGGATAAGGGGGGAGCATAGTTGGGACAAGGGGGACACGATTCCCCTTGTGATTTGTGGTGGAACTTAAGACTGAGGCCAAACTGGCCAATTAGTATTCCATATCATGCAGCATCATGCCCAGTATAAAAGTGAGGGTCAGCCGGACAGAAGGGCTTTTGCGCTTTGGCTCTTTCGCCTCTTTTGCGCTTGCTGCGCTGTTGCTCTATTGTTTTTCTTTCTTTTTCCTCTCTCTCCCAGTACTCCCACTCTCAGAGTACTATCTCTCTCTCTCTGCCCCTCTCTATTTCGGGGCCTCGCGTTCGTCTGGGATTGCAGCTTCGGGACGAGACGGGTTTCGCATACGAGGGGGTGGTGAGCACCTACATTGTATTAAATCATCTGTATTAAATTGTTCTTATCTCAACCCACGGGTTTCCCGTTTATCCTTTAATTCTCTCCCTCATTCCTGGGGGTGGGGGAGGGGGAGTGACCGGCTGTGTGTGGGATTCGACCTAACCCACGACAAGGATGCACCCATGAGTGCTGAGGGAGCTGTCTGATGTCATTGTGGCGCCATTCTCAATAATCTTTGAATGATCCTGGCAATTAGGAGAGGTGCCCAAGGACCGGAGGAAAGCAAAAATCACTCCAATCTTCAAGAAGGAGGACCTGGGTGACTACAGGCTGGTCAGCTTCACCTCTATCCCTGGGAAGGTGATGGAGCAACTAATCCTGGGAACCATTTCCCAGCACGTGAATGACAAGAAAATAATCAGGTGTAGTCAGCATGGATTCACCAAGGGAAAGTCATGCTTGAAAAACTTAATAACCTTCTACAATGAAATAACTGGCCTGGTAGATCAGAGGAGAGCAGTGGATATACTCTACCTAGACTTCAGGAAAGCCTTTGATGCTGTCTCCCATAAGGTCCTCATAGAGAAGTTGTTGAAATATGGGCTGGATGAGCAGTGAGGTGGATTGAAAACTGGCTGAATGGCTGAGCCCAGAGGGTGGTGATCAGTGGCACAAAGTCTAGTTGGCCAAGAGAGCTGGGGCTGTTTAGCCCAGAGGCTCAGGGGGAAATCTCATTATGTGTGCAAATACCTGAAGAAAAGGTGCATAGAAGATGGAGCCAGGCTCTTTTCAGTGGTGCCCAGTGAAAGCACAAGAGGCAATGGGCACAAACTGAAACAAAGAGGTTCCATCTGCAACATCAGGAAACACTTTTTCACTATGAGGGTGACTGAGCACTGGAACAGATTTCCCAGGGAGGTTGTGGATTCTCCCCCCTTGGAGATATTCAAAAGCCTTCTTGACGTGTTCTTAGGAAACCAGCTCTAGGTGACCCTGCTTGAGCAGGGTAGATGACCTCCAGTGGTCCTTTCCAACCTCAACCATTCTGTGATTCTGTAATAAAGATTTAAGTTAAAGGGAGAGATCTATATAAAAGTCTTAATTCAGCAAAAGCCTTTCAGTGGCACAAAGTCTAGTTGGAGGCCAGTGACTAGTGGTGTACCCCAGGAGCCAATACTGGGTCCAGTCCTGTTCAACATCTTCATTAATGATCTGGATGATGGAGCAGAGAGTACCCCCAGCCATTTGCTGATGACACCAAACTGGGAGGAGTGGCTGATACACCAGAGGGTCATGCTGCCATCCAGAGGGACCTCAAAAGGCTGTAGAAATGGGCTGACAGGAACCTCATGAAGTTCAAAAAGGGGAAAGAACAAATCCTGCACCTGAGGAAGAATAACCCCATGTACCAGTACAGGCTGAGGACTGACCAGCTGGAAAACAGCTTTGCAGAAAAGGACCTGGGGTCCTGCTACCTGCAGTCTGGAGGAAAGCATCATTTAAAGGTTAAAGGCATCACTCTAAATGCAACAGAGAAAAGATCAATTTTGAGGCACTGAGGGATCTTGTGTTGGATTACAGCATAAAGCCACACAGTGATGACCCTAAAAAGACTGTGATAAAGCAGTGCTCTATTGTCAGGAATAAGTAGAAATGGGCAATGGAAACCAAGTCCCTCCAGAAGATGCAAAAGGTGGTTTATGACAAAAGGGTACTATTTTAACGGTACTAAATTTTAACAGCCTCCCCTATGGCTTTTGATCATGGGCATGCATTAGAAGCACCCCTTTTCTGCTATTCTGGCAAGGCCTAGCAACTGCAGGAAAAGTTATTTTGTAAAAGATTTTTTGGAGAATGCCATTCAGAGAGATATCAACAGGCTGTAGAAATGAGCTGACAGGAAGCTCATGTACTTCAACAAGAAGGAGTGCCAAGTCCTGCCCCTGGGGAGGAACAACCTCATGCACTGGTACATGCTGGGGGGGGGGGCAGCCAGCTGGAAAGCAGCTTTGCAGAAAAGGACCTGTGGGTCCTGGTGGACACCAAGTTGAACATGAGCCAGCAGTGTGCCCTTGCCACAAAAAGGACTAATGGTATCCTGGGCTGCATTATGCAAAATATTGCCAGTAGGTCCAGGTAGGTGATCCTTCCCCTTTATTCAGCACCAGTTGAGTACTGTGTACGTGGAGTCCTGTGTCTAGGTCTGGGCTCCCAGCTGAGAGAGTTGGGACTGTTTAGCCTAGAGAGGAGAAGGCTTGGGGCAGGAGATGATCTTATCAATGTATATAAATGCCTTAAGGGAAGGTGCATAGAAGATGGAGTCAGGCTCTTTTCAGTGGTGCCCAGTGACAGGACAAGAGGCAATAGGCACAAACGGATGTGGATATTAAAAAGCTAGAAGCAGAGAAATTTTCCAGCTGCTGCAGCATCCTGTGAAAGTTCTCTTCCCATGCAGGCTAGTTAAGAAACACCTGTAGCTTGTTACACTGGGAAAGTTGTTTTGAAATGGGCGTCATAGCATTCAGCCAATCACTCTGGGAGGTGGATGGTCAAGTGACCAATAGCCTTGACCCTTCTTGCAAACCACATTATATATAGGGATTTGTAATTATTTAAGGTGAGGTATTTCCTCAAAAATGTGGGGTGTTTTTTCTCCCCCTGGGTGCTGGAGGTGCATCAACCTGTTTTGGAGCTGCAGCCTTCTCCTGAGTGACTTTTGGTGACCCTGATGTGATACAACTGCAACTGAATTTAGAAGGTATGTGCACCCCACTCTGGGGATGGAACTCTAGACTGAAAAAGATGGAGCAAAGCTCTGTGAAAGAAAGCATGGTATTTCCTGCCTTCAAATCTGTGATAACGATTGTGGCAGCTAACATAAGCAATGAAACTCTGTGAATTGCTAAATTGGGCAGCAGAACATGAGTGTGTAGCTGCTCTTAACACTGCCCTTAGCCTAGAAGCTTTGAAACTGCTAGGGGATAAGTTAATTCATGAAACCATGTTTGGACATAAGAATATAGCTGACCTGCTATGTATGTGGAGTTCCCTATATGATATAATGCAGAAGTGGACAGCAGGAAGAGAAGGAAAAGAACTACTGGGCTCTGATGAATCTGAGGGTGAAGGTTCTGAAGGGGACGATGAGTTATCTGAGGGGGGACTGACCCTGGACAGCACGGGCAGCGTACCTGCCGCATCTCTGCTGCCCTTGGAGACTAGGAAAGTTGTGGGGACTGCATGGGGGTCCTACCCCTTCCTGTGGGATTATGTTCTGCCTAAGCATCCTTCTCCATGTGATTTTGTGATGCAGGAATACCCTTCCGGACAAAGCAAAGTGTTGGAGCATCCCCCACCCTTTGACCCAGTGGCCCCCCCCTTCCTCTTCTGTGCTACGGCTGCCTGTACAGCCGGTTACTTCAGTTACTACAGTGGGATCTGTCCTTCCTACGGCTCTGCCATTTGCTCCTCAGCTGGGCCAGGTGGTGCTGCTTGCTGCTCTGCAATCGGCCCTGGCGGTGCCGCAAGGACTGTCTGCGCTGTTCCCGGATGTGACCATAGTGCCCTGGTCTTCTGCGGCTCTGTTTCCGGTGCCTTCGTGTCCCATGCCAACTCCCACAGCGCTCAGCTATCCGGCACATGCGCCAGCATCCGGGTGTTTTCCAGTGCAGGCGCAGCTGCTGATGGCGGATTTCTTGACGCACCAGTTTATGGCGGTTTTGCAAGAAATATCACAGCAACTAGTGGTACTGATGGAGGTGGTGCAGCAGGCTACTGCTGCTGGACCTGCGCCAGGACGACCTGGGCTGGCTGTGCCAACTGGCCCGGCAGTGTCCCCGGAAGTGGAACCGAGCATGGCGCTGGCAGCCCCAGTGGCAGCACCTTTGGACAGTGGTGCCACTGCAAGCCACAAGGCCCCAAGCTGAATTGCTGTGCCTAGTTCTGCAACTGTCCACAGCCTCTGCTGCTACACCGCCTGCTGGCCCGGTGCCTGTACTCTGCCAGCCTTCCTCATCCATGAGACCATCGACATACTCCTGCCTGATGATGCCAGTAGTGTTACTATGGACACGCTTACTACACTGCAGGAAACTGTGGTGGCGGTCAGACACCAGCAACCAGTAACACAGCTGGCCTACAACCGTCCTTGGACACTTCACGAATGTAAGGTGACTGTGTGTCCAAAATATTCAAAACGATTTTGGGAAGCGGTCAAGAGGTGGGCTCTGGAGGCTGGGGACTGGGATTTAATAGAGAAAGTAGGGATGCCTGAAGATGAAAAGGGACCTGAACAGGTTGTTATAGTGCCTCAAAGTGGTGTGCAGGTGGATTAAGGTGGTAGTGAACCCACAGAGGGTATCATCCAAGCCTTTCCTGTGCAGAAAGCTCTTCCTAACTCAGGTCAGTCTGACACACATGAAGTTATTGCTTGGAAAGTGGTCCAAGATCTACAATCCAAAGTGGCACAATATGGGCTGGGTTCTCCTGAAGTCATGCAGATTATTAGAGTGCTGAATACTGACCTGCTCCCTCCATCTGATATTAAGCATTTAGGTCAGGTATTATTTCAACCTGTACAATATTCAGTTTTTGAGGTCAATTGGAGAAGGATGGCTGAAAGAGCTGCAGCTGGGAATATGCAATTGCCTCCGAGTGATCCTGGATATGGAGTTCCAGCAGATGCTCTTATGGGAGCTAATGCCTTTTCTGATCCTGATCTTCAAGCCACCTGGCATTCTCAGGTCCTTGAGCAGGCTCAGAAGATTGGTATGGGAGCCCTATTAAAAGGCATGGACATGGCTGCTCCTAAAACACGGTATGTGAAAATAACTCAGGGGCAGAAAGAGCATTTTTTATCTTTCATGGAAAAGATTGGTGCAGCCCTCGAGAAGCAGGTCGAAGATGAGACCTTGAAGCAGCTGTTGTGCAGACAACTAGCAAGAGATAATGCCAATGATGAGTGTAGAAAGATCATAGATGCTTTGCCAGGGGAACCCACACTAACAGAGATGGTTGAAGCCTGTTCCAAAGTGGGATCTGAGAATCATAAATCTGCTCTGGCTGCAGTTCTGTGGTCTAATCAATTAAATTCTGATTATGGACTGAAAAGGCAACCTAAGGTTGAAAGCAAGCAGAAACAGACCAGACAAAAGAAAAATAAAGAGAACAGGGGAGTTGCTCGCTGTGAGAGATGCGATAGGCCAGGTCACTCTGCAAAATACTGTCAATCTATGTATCATGCCAATGGTCGACCCTTGACATGCTCGGGAAACTCGACCAGGAGTGCAAAGGGGATGTGCGCTCAGACACAAATACTTCCCCAGGGCATGGCACCGACACAGGCCTACTCAGCCAGCTTAGAGCCGGTACCCACACATCAATCGGAGTGGATGTGCACACCGCAGCAACAGTCATCTTAGAATCCTGTCATGTTTATAAGGTTCCCTTGGATGCATTTGGGCCCCTAGGACAGGGACTGAGTGCATTGCTGGTGGGAAGATCTAGTGTCACCACTCAAGGGATCTTGGTACACCCAGGAGTTATTGATGCTGACTTTACAGGCCAGATTTGTGCTATGGTTTCCACACCCACCCCCCCGTCACTATTCCTGAAAAGACTCAAATTGCTCAACTTGTGCCTTTCAAGTCGTGTGTTCCCAGGACAGAACAACGAAGTTGTGGAGATGGTGGCTTTGGATCTACGGGACTTCCGCAGGTCTTCTGGACCGCAGACATCTCTAGCCAAAAGCCGCAGATGACGTGTACCCTAATCCTGCCAAATGCTCAGCTGTCCAAGATTCAGCTCTGAGGTTTGATCGACACGGGTGCTGATGTGACAATCATCTCCTTCTCTGCGTGGCCTCCTACGTGGCCTTTAGCTCCTGTGGAGTCAGCCATTGCAGGGTTGGGGGGAACCACACAGAGCTATTTAAGCGAACGACCTGTGGTGGTGAAAAATGCAGAGGGGCAAACAGCTACGGTTTGGCCCTATGTCACTGCAGCTCCGCTTAACCTCTGGGGGCGGGATGTATTGGCAGCTTGAGGGGTACGGATTGGGACAAATTTTTGATGGGGGCCACTGTGCTGAAGGGCACAGAGTATCCTACACTGCCTTTGCAGTGGCTAGTAAGCAAATCCATCTGGCAACCCCAGTGGCCCCTACCAAAAGAGAAACTAGTCGCCCTTCATCACCTAGTTAAGGAACAATTACAACAGGGACACCTTGAGCCTTCCACTAGTCCCTGGAATACTCGTGTTTTTGTAATTAAGAAAAAATCAGGAAAATGGAGACTGTTGCAGGATCTCTGGAAAATCAATGCAGTGATGGAAAGCATGGGGGCATTCCAGCCTGGTATGCCCTCACCCACCATGATTCCAGCAGGGTGGGAAATCCTGATCATTGATTTGAAGGATTGCTTTTTCACTATTCCTTTACATCCTGATGACAAGCCAAAATTTGCTTTTACTGTGCCTGCAGTTAACAATGCCGAACCTGCGAAGAGGTATCAATGGAAGGTTCTACCTCAGGGCATGAAGAACAGCCCGACTATCTGCCAATGGTATGTTGCTCAAGCTTTGTCCGGAGTCTGCGAGCAGTTTCCTGAGGCATACTGCTACCATTACATGGATGATATCCTGGTGGCAGCATCCACCCAGGACGAGCTGCTGAGGATACAGCCTCGGCTGCTCGCTGCTCTGCATTCTTATGGATTGCAAGTGGCTCCGGAGAAAGTTCAACAGCATCCTCCTTGGAAATATTTAGGAGTCAAAATTCTGGATCAAACTATACAGCACCAAGAGGTGCAATTCTCGGGTTCTTTTAAGACCTTGAATGATGCTCAGAAATTGCTGGGCATCATCAATTGGTCACGTCTTTATCTAGGGCTACCCACAGCACAACTTTCCCTGCTCTCTAATATTTTAAAGGGAGGCTCCGAGTTGAATTCACCTTGGAAGTTGACTCCTGAAGCGTGATGAGTGCTAGAGGAGGTTCAACAGGCTGTTTCTGCTTGTCAGGTTTATTGAGTGGATCCCTCCATTGATATTACTGTTTTCATTACCACTCCAGATTTTAGAATCATAGAATCATAGAATGGTTAGGGCTGGAAGGGACCTTCAAAGGTCATCTAGTCCAACCCCCCTGCAAGGAACAGGGATATCTCCAACTAGATCAGGTTGCTCAGGGCCTTGTCCAACCTGGCCTTGAACGTCTCCAGGGATGGAGCATCCACCACCTCTCTGGGCAACCTGTTCCAGTGTTCTACCACTCTCATGGTAAAAAATTTTTTTCTAATATCCAACCTGAACCTACCTCTATTTTAAAACCGTTACCCCTTGTCCTATCACAACAGGCCCTCCTGAACAGCCTCTCCCCATCTTTCTTGTAGGCCCCCTTGAGGTACTGGAAGACCGCTATAAGGTCACCCCGGAGCCTCCTCTTCTCCAGGCTGAACAGCCCCAACTCTTTCAGCCTGTCCTCATAGGAAAGGTGCTCCAGCCCTCTTATCATCTTCGTGGCCCTCCTCTGGACCCTCTCCAACTGGTCCATGTCCTTCTTATGTTGGGGACTCCAGAACTGGACGCAATACTCCAAGTGAGGTCTCACGAGGGCAGAGTAGAGGGGGAGAATCACCTCCCTCGACCTGCTGGCCACGCTCCTCTTGATGCAGCCCAGGACGCGGTTGGCCTTCTGGGCCGCAAGAGCACATTTTCACCCTACAGGTATCATTGGCCAGTGGAATAAACAGTGGCCCGACCCTTTGCATATTCTGGAATGGGTCTTTTTGCCACATCAGCCAAAAAAGACAGCATCCACATTGTTTGAATTGATCGCTTGTCTGATAACTAAATGCCACCAACGGTGTTTGCAATTAATGGCAGCGGATCCTGCAACAATTGTTCTTCCAGTACAGCAGGAACACTTTGAGTGGAGCCTTACTAACAGTGCTCCGCTGCAAAGTGCGCTGCAAAACTTTTCGGGACAGATTGCTTATCATCTGCCCAGACATAAATTACTGCAATTGGCAAAATCGACAAGCTTTACCTTGCGGCCAAAAAATAGTCGAGTGCCAGTGCAAGGACCCACCGTCTTCACTGATGGGTCTGGGAAAACTGGGAAAGCTATTGTTACCTGGAAGGAGGAATCTGAGTGGCAGGTGCTGGAAGGCCATGAGTCAGGCTCAGCCCAGTTGGTTGAACTGAGGGCCGTTGCCATGGCTTTTCAGTGGTTCTCTCAGGTACCTTTGAATTTGGTCACTGATTCTGCTTACGTAGCAGACATAACCCAACGCTTAGATTGTTCACTTTTGAAGGAAGTGAATAATGCGGCTCTGTTTTCATTATTGAAAACTTTGTGGTGTGCAATTCATGCTCGATTTCATCCATATTGCATTTTGCATATCCATAGTCACACCAACTTGCCAGGCTTTATAACAGAAGGCAATGCCAGGGCTGACATGCCAGCTAACCCTGCATGGGTAGCGCCTCAGCCTGACAAAATTGCACAAGCCAAAGCATCGCATAGTTTCTTCCATCAAAGTGCACATACCCTGCAGAAGCAGTTCCACTTAACGCCCACTGAGGCTTGGGACATGGTCAGCACTGGTGCTGACTGCCACGGACTCACTGCACCTCTGCCATCAGGGGTAAACCTCAGAGGCCTAAAGGCCCTGCAGCTTTGGCAGATGGATGTAACGCATGTTCCTGAATTTGGCAGGTTTAAGTATGTGCACGTGTCTATTGACACTTTCTCCTCAGCTATGTGGGCATCTGCTCATACTGGGGAGAAAGGTCGCGATGTCATTGCCCATTGGAAACTCGCCTTCGTGGTCTTGGGCGTGCCTTTTTCTATAAAAACCGATAATGGCCCGGCCTAAGTCTCACAGAAGACGCGGCAGTTTTTACACCTATGGGGTGTAAATCATACTTTGAGTGTTCTGCATTCTTCTACTGGCCAAGCCATTGTTGAACGCGCTTATGGCACCTTGAAGCGTGTTTTAGAAAAACAAAAAGGGGGAATGCATGGAGAAACCCCACAGAGTTGACTAGAAAAAGCATTATATACAATTAATCATCTTACAGTGCCACCAAATTCAAATAATCCTGTTATTCTGAATCACTTTCTTTCGTTGCAGTCTTCAGGCGAGACGCACCTGCCTCGAGCGAAAGTCTGGGTACGGGACCTACTCACTAAGACGTGGGAAGGCCCGTGTGAGCTTATTGCTTGGGGTCGTGGGTATGCTTGCGTTTCCACAGATACTGGGGTACGATGGCTACCTGCAAGATGCGTTTGCCCTGACCTGCGGCACCAGAAGTTATATTAATGAAATTGAGACATTATGAATTGAGTCTGTATACCAGAAAAAAAAAATGAAATGTATGAGGCAGTGAAACAGCATTGCAAAGAACATGCAGAAAAATTCATCACCTTAAATTTTAAAACTAAACTTAACAAAATGCTAGAAATTCTTATTTAGACCAGTGATTCACTAGCACAGAAACACATAAGTTATTCTCAGTTCTAATATTGTTGATTTTGAAACCGTAAAACCAATTTATGTTTGAAAAGAACATCGGATTTTACCCAAAGAACATAAAACATTGAGACCTGAACAGAGGGGAAGTGGAGAAGGAGATGCTGATCTCTTCTCCCTGGTATCCTGTGGCAGGACGAGTGGGAATAGTTCAAAGCTGCATCAGGGGATGTTCAGACTAGATATTAGGAAACATTTCTTTAGTGAGAGGGTGGTCAAACACTGGAACAGACTTCCTAGAGAGGTGGTCGATGCCCCATGCCTGTCAGTGTTTAAAAGGTATTTGTACAATGCCCTTAATATGCTTGTGGTCAGGCAGTTGGACTAGATGGTCGTTGTAGGTCCCTTCCAACTGGAACAAAAAATTTAAAAAAACAAAACCCAAAAAAGCTAAATTACATGTACTAAAGGAGTCTTGGACTAAAGTCATGGCTTTTCATATTCAGTTTTCCAACTCCACTTCCCTTCTTAATCTCCCCATGCACCACTCCCTCTACTGTTGGTGGGGCTGCATATGTGATTAATCATGTCACAGAGGTGTGTGCTGAGCTGGCTGCTTCAGAAGCCCCTTTAATTCTCTGGAAAATCCAAATTATGCATTACATATGGTTTTACTTCAAATATCTTTCTGCAGTTGTGCAAGAACCTGCAGGGAGTCCAGCTTAGAAGTACAAAATGACATTGCTTTTGTATTTTACATCTATATTGTATTTGTTACCAAAATTCCATATTCCTTATTAACATTTCAAAGGAATAAATGTGACTATTCAATAACTTAAATAAATGTAATTTTTTATGAGATATTGCACATATTCCATAGTAATCTATTTTTAGGATCATGCATATGTACTTCTGGTGGTTGCTAGATATTCTAGTTCAAGGAATAAACCCTGAAAACTGCATGTCTGCTTATATAGCTAATTTAGTTCCAGCAAAATAAAATTGATTAAAGCAGTGAAAAAGAGTAGCTTTTGCAGCCTTGTACAAAATGAGTTCTTCACTAAACCTGTTGAAATGCATCATTTTGTCTTGCCAGGGTTTTTTGTTTTCCCAAAATTAACAGACACCTACCTGTTGCTGAACCGATACCTGCTGTACTACCTGTGTGGGCACTGCTGCCTGGCCAGCCACAGATGCCTGTAAAGTCACAGTCGAACCTGTGTCCGACCCAGTCTCTGATGTCTGCATCGTGGTCTCTGAATAAAATTAAAATGTAAAATTAAAAGTTCAGCACAAACTTCTTTGCTTTTTGTCACTTATCTCTATTCAGATCTTAAAAGAAGAATATTCACCCAAAATCCAATCTGGGATTAGCTAAAGATTGTATCATGTACTATTACATGAGTACATGGAGATACTTCATTTATTTTTCCTTTTTTAAAATGCTGCTTTGGCCTAAAATATTAGAAAATTCTTATTATATATTATTGCTTTCTCTAATCTAAGGTCTGCTTAGAGCTTGCAGCGCATTGAGAATACTATAAGCTTTGGACTTCATCAATTTTTTTCTAACAGTTTACAGTCTGCTTTATAACAGCAAATACATTTATCAAGTCGGAAGCAAGGTACACACAAACCTACTTCCTGCTTTGAGGTAAAGAACTTTTAGAAAAAAAAAACATTCACAGGCCTGATTCTTCTCTAACTACACTTGTATACGTTAGCTGCAACTATTATCACATAGAGATAATAAGTCTCACTGAGAGGAGACTCAAAACCTTATACCATATTAAGACAACACACTTGAGGCTACTTATATGCACAAACATAATTAATCCTATAAGTTGCACATATGAATGTTTACTTCTTAGTTAAGCATGCCTTCACAAAAAGACTTGCAATAATCAATGCAATTAAACTGAACACTGGAAACATTTCATATCAATTCATCACAATTCTAAAGAACTAAAAGAGTAATTTCTGTAATAATCACAATACAAGCAAATTACAGTACCTCCAATATTGTCAGCTTTCAGAAAGAACTAACATACACTGAATAAAGTGTACTGTAAGAACACAATGGGTAAAATATGCAATAACAGAAAGAAATTTCTCTCTTTGTTTTCTTCCCTGAAATGGTTCAAATCCCTATGTATAGAAATATTGAAAGTTTTCTCTTACCTTGCTTGCACTCAAAATATCTTATTTAATAATGTAAATTAACAGAAATTTCTCTCATTTATGTGACTTCAGGAACAACTCATAAAAATCAGAAATAAGTCAAAGTCCTCCCATCAGCTTGTAAATGACTACCTATTCTTCAAAGCTGTCCTTCCTCTGGTTTAATGAGTTGAACTATAAATTCTTCATATTCAAATACTGAGTTAAAGCTCTAGCAGGTGAAAGACGACCCTGAAAAGCATTTTAAAGGTCATAGTGAAAAAGTGACTCAAGTAAGCTTGCTTTAGCAGAAAGTGTTAATGTAATTGCTGGAGTTATAAACAAGGATTTTACCCCTATTAAAATAGTGAGGCATACATTAGAAAAGTACATGAGGTTGTGGCACTGACATTTTTAAGTGGAATATTCAAAATCTGGATAAAGCACAGAAATGGTCCAACAATGAAGAAAAATGCCTTACAAGGAAAACTTATTTAGAGTATCAGAAAGAAGACTGAGGATGACTTATACATACTAGGAATTAGAGAATACCTCAATTTTGCACAGAATCACAGAATCCTTTAAGTTGGAAGGGACCTCCTGAGATCACCTAGTCCAACCTCCCTGCTCAAAACAAGGTCACTGTTGTCGTTTAGCCCAGCTGGCAACTAAACACCACACAGCCACTCGCTCACACTCCCCCATCCCTGGGGAATGGGGACAAGAATTAAAGGGGAAAAGGGAAGAAGACTCATGGGTTGAGATAAGAACAATTTCAACGTAATAATAATAATAATATAAAATTAAAAGTAATAACGATAATAATAAATGAATATTATCAGAGGAACCAACGAGGAGAAGTACTTTGCTGGACCTTGTTCTCACCAACAAAGAAGGGCTGGTGGGGAATGTGATGCTCAAGGACAGCCTTGGCTGCAGTGATCATGAAATGGTGGAATTCAAGATACTTAGGGAAGCAAGGAGAGTGCACAGCAGGCTCACTACCCTGGATTTCGGGAGAGCAGACTTTGGCCTCTTCAGGGATCTCCTCACTAGAGTACAATGGGATGAAGCCCTGAAGGGAAGAGGGGCACAAGAAAGCTGGTTAATATTTAAGGATCACCTCCTCCAAGCTCAGGAGCACTGCATCCCAACAAAGAGAAAGTCAGGTAGGAACACCAGGAGGCCTGCATGGATGAACGAGGAGCTCCTGGACCAAGTCGGGCACAAAAAGAAGGCCTATAGGGGGTGGAAACAAGGACAGGTAGCCTGGGAAGAATAGAGAGTGATTGTCTGAGCAACCAGAGATCAGCTTAGGAAAGCTAAAGCCCTGATAGAGTTAAATCTGGCCAGGGACATCAAGGGCAACAAGAAAAACTTCTATAGATATGTAAGTGATAAAAAGAGATCTAGGGAAAATGTAGGCCCTCTCCGGAAGGAAACGGGGGACCTGGCTACCCGGGATATGGAGAAGGCTGAGGTTCTCAATGATTTCTTTGCCTCAGTCTTCACTGGCAAGAGCTCCAGCTGCACAGCCCAAGTCACAGAAGGCAAAGGCAGGGACTGGGAGAATGTAGAACCTCCCACTGTAGGAGAAGATCAGGTTTGAGACCATCTAAAGAACCTGAAGGTGGACAAGTCCATGGGACCAGACGAGGTGCACCCGCGGGTCCTGAGGGAACTGGCAGATGAAGTTGCTAAGCCACTATCCATCATATTTGAGAAGTCGTGGCAATCTGGTGAAGTTCCCAATGACTGGAAAAGGGGAAACATAGCCCCCATCTTTAAAAAGGGAAAAAAGAAGACCCAGGGACTACAAGCCAGTCAGTCTCACCTCTGTGCCCGGCAAGATCAAGGAGCAGATCCTCCTGGCGACTATGCTAAGGCACATGGAAAATAAGGAGGTGACTGGTGACAGCCAACATGGCTTCACTAAGGGCAAAACGTGCCTGACTAATTTGGTGGCCTTCTATGATGAGGTTACAGCATTGATGGATAGGGGAAGAGCAACTGACACCGTCTACCTGGACTTATTTGATACTGTCCCACATGACATCCTTGTCTCTAAACTGGAAAGACATGGTTTTGATGGATGGACCACTTGGTGGATAAGGAATTGGCTGGATGGTCACACTCAAAGAGTTGTGGTCAATGGTTCAACGTCCACGTGGAGGCCTGTGACGAGTGGTGTTCCTCAGGGGTCAGTACTGGGGCCAGTGCTATTTAACATCTTTGTTGGAGACATGGACAGTGGGATCGAGTGCACCCTCAGCAAGTTTGCAGATGACACCAATTTGTGTGGTGTTGTGGACACGCTGGAGGGAAGGGATGTCATCCAGAGGGACCTTGACAGGCTGGAGAGGTGGGCCTGTGAGAACCTCATGAAGTTCAACAAGGCCAAGTGCAAGGTCCTGCATGTGGGTCGGGGCAATCCCAAGCACAAGTACAGGCTGGGCAGAGAATGGATTGAGAGCAGCCCTGAGGAAAAGGACTTGGGAGTGCTGGTAGATGAGAAGCTCAACATGAGCCAGCAATGTGCACTGGCAGCCCAGAAAGCAAATCGTATCCTGGGCTGTATCAAAAGAAGTGTGGCCAGCAGGTCAAGGGAGGTGATTCTGCCCCTCTACTCAGCTCTCGTGAGACCCCACCTAGAATACTGTGTTCAGCTCTGGAGTCCCCAACACAAGAAGGACATGGAGCTACTGGAACAAGTCCAGAGGAGGGCCACGAAGATGATCCGAGGGCTGGAGCACCTCTGCTATGAAGACAGGCTGAGAGAGTTGGGGCTGTTCAGCCTAGAGAAGAGAAGGCTCCAGGGTGATCTTATAGCAGCTTTCCAGTACCTAAAGGGGGCCTACAGGAAAGCTGGAGAGGGACTTTTTACAAGGGTATGTAGTGACAGGACGAGGGGCAATGGCTTTAAACTGAAAGAGGGGAGATTTAGATTAGATATAAAGAAGAAATTTTTCACTCTGAGGGTGGTGAGGCAGTGGAACAGGTTGCCCAGAGAAGTTGTGGATGCCCCATCCCTGGAAGTGTTCAAGGCCAGGTTGGATGTGGCTTTGGGCAACCTGGTGTAGTGGAGGATTTCTCTGCCCATGGCAGGGGAGTTGGAACTAGATGATGTTTAAGGTCCCTTCCAACCCTAAACATTCTATGATTCTATGAATCCATGATTCTATGATTACATTTTGTACTGGGTCTGTCTGGGATAGTTAACTTTCCTTATAGCTGACCATATGGTGCTGTGCGTTGCATTTGTGGCTAGAACAGTGTTGATAACAGACTAATGTTTTGCCTATTGCTGAGCAATGCTTGCACAGCATCGAGGCTGTCTGTCCAACTCCCCACTCCAAGGCCAGTAGGCTAGGGATGAGCAAGAGGTTGGGAGGGGACATAGCCACGACAGCTGACCCCAAGTGATCAAAGATATATTCCATACCATGTGACATAGATTTCATAGATTTCATAGATTTCTAAGTTGGAAAAGACCTTAGAGATCATCCAGTCCAACCGTCCCTAATCCCCCATTAAACCAGATCCCTAAGTAGTTCATCCACCCTTTTCTTAAACACATCCAGGGATGGGGACTCAACCACATCCCTGGGCAGCCTATTCCAGTGGCTGACAACCCTTTCAGAGAAGAAATACTTTCTAACATCCAACCTGAATCTCCCCTGACTAAGCTTATACCCATTTCCTCTTGTTCTATCACCCATCACTAATGTAAAGAGCCCCTCCCCTACCTCCCCACCATCCCTTCTCAAGTATTTGTAGACTGTAATCAGGTCTCCCCTCAGCCTCCTCTTCTCCAGGCTAAACAGCCCCAACTCCCTTAGCCGCTCCCCATAAGTTTTATTTTCCAGCCCCTTGACCAGTTTAGTTGCCCTTCTTTGGACTCGCTCCAGGAGCTCAATATCTCTCTTAAAGCGAGGGGCCCAAAACTGGACACAATATTCCAGGTGCGGCCTCACCAGTGCCGAGTACAGGGGCAGGATCACTTCCCTATTCCTGCTGGTCACACTATTCTTGATACACGCCAGTATCCCTTGGCCTTTTTGGCCACCTGGGCACACTGTTGGCTCATATCAAGCCGGTAGTCAACCAACACCCCCAGGTCCTTCTCCGCCAGGCAGCTCTCCAGCCACTCTTCCCCGAGCCTATAGCGATGCTTGGGGTTTTTATACCCCAAGTGAAGGACTCTGCACTTGGCCTTATTAAAGCTCATGCCATTGGCCTCAGCCCAACGATCCAGACTGTTCAAATCCCTCTGAAGGGCCTCCCTACCCTCGAGCAGATCGACACAGCCTCCCAGCTTGGTGTCGTCCGCAAATTTACTGAGGGTGCATTCAATCCCCTCATCCAGGTCATTGATAGAGATGTTAATCAGAACCAGACCCAGCACTGAGCCCTGGGGAACCCCACTGGTGACCGGCCTCCAGCCGGATTTAGCCCCATTTACCACCACTCTTTGGGCCCGGCCATCCAGCCAGTTTTTAACCCAAAGGAGGGTGTGCCTATCCAGGCCAGCAGTTACCAGTTTCTCAACCAGAACACTATGAGAAACTGTATCAAAGGCTTTACTGAGGTCAAGGAAAACTACATCCACAGCCCTTCCCTCATCAACCAGGCGGGTCATCCCATCATAGAAGGTGATCAGGTTTGATTGGCAAGACCTGCCTTTCATAAACCCATGTTGACTGGGCCTGATCACCCGGTTAACCTGTATGTGCTCATTAATAGCACTCAAGATAACCTGTTCCATGACTTTGCCCGTCACCAAGGTCAGGCTGACAGGCCTGTAGTTCCCCGGATCCTCCTTCCGCCCTTTTTTGTAAATGGGGGTAACATCTGCCAACCTCCAGTCCAGCGGAACTTCCCCAGTGAGCCAAGACTGTCCAAAGATAATGGACAGGGGTTTGGCAATGACATCCGCCAGCTCTCTCAGGACTCTTGGGTGGATACCATCATGCTCAGCAAAAAAGAAGCTCACAGAAAGAAGGA
Organism: Tauraco erythrolophus; assembly: GCF_009769465.1. NCBI lineage: Eukaryota > Metazoa > Chordata > Aves > Musophagiformes > Musophagidae > Tauraco > Tauraco erythrolophus. The sequence continues at coordinate 19,851,067 of NC_141497.1, forward strand.
GGAAGTAAGGTGTACACTCATGGTTATGGCATTTGTCTTAGCAAGCAACCATTAAGCATGCTGAGGCTCTGCTTTCCAGGAAGTGGTTGGTCATCTCATGGCTGGCCAATGGGGAGTAGTGAATTAATTCCTCTTTTTACTTTGTTTGCACACACAGCTTTTTATTTCTTCTTAAACTGTCATTGTCTTGATCCACAAGTGTTTTCACCTTCCTTCTGTTTTCCCCCATCCCATGGGAGAAGGTAGTGAGCAAGAAGGAGGGTGGGTGTTTGGCTACTGCTCAGAGTCAATCCATGACATATTTAACCAAGTATAATTGAGAGGTAGACATTGATCACACCAACCCTAGAAAAACGCTTATTTGTTATTTCTGGAAGAAAGTAACACTTTTGATTTTTGTTGGCTTTGGGAGCTATGCTAAAAGTTTATACTGCCAAACCGATTTTAAAAAAGAAGAAAAAGAAAGTCCCAACTGACTAGAGAGAAGAGAGATGGAGCATAAACAAAATAGAGAGTGAGAAAGAAAGAGTACTGAGGAGTTGGAGAGATGATAGCATGACAAGAGAAATGAATTGTGAGACATGAGAGAGAAAGCTGATTATGAAATTCAAGACAGTTGAGACCAAGAGATGAGAGTGAAGGCCAAGAAAGTCAAGAGATGTGAGACCCAAGAGGGCCAAGAGAGGGAGTGCTAAGAGCAAGCCAAGAGGGGATAGACAAGAGACAGGGGGGAGATGGGAGAGACGAGACATGAGATGAGTGAAGAGATGAGAGGAGAGAGGCAAGATATAAGAGGGGCGTGAGGTGAGAGAGATGAGACACAGGTGAGTGAGACGAGACATAGGTGAGAGGAGAGACGAGAGGAGAGTTGAGGCGAGGTGAGGAACAAGGCAGACAAGATGGGACAAGATGAGTGGAGAGAGAAGCTAGAGGAGAGGGATGAGAGAGAGGCAAGAAAGGAGTGAGGCAGGGCCAAGAGAGGAGACAGACTAGAAAGGCCAGAGAAAGATGAGAGGTGAAGGGGGGGACACAAGGGGCAGGCAAGAGGGATGAGAGATGAGAGGCAAGAGAAACTACAAGAAAGAGAGAGACAGGAGAGGGAGAGAGAATAGACAAGAAACAGAAGAGGGAGAGATGAGAGACAGGTGAGGTGGATGATTGAGGCGAGAAACATAGGAGGCAGATGATAGAGATGGGGCAGACAAGATACAGACTAGAGGGAGCTGAGGCAAGATGAGAGAGATCATATATGGATGGGGAGATGAGATAAAAGAGGTACGTTGGGGGTAGGGGGGCAAGAGAGCAACAAGAAATGAGAGACACAAGAGATTAGAAAGCTGGGATGAGAGAGATGGGAGAGGAGAGGTGGACATGAGACTATGAGGGAGACAAAATGAGAGTACCAAAAAATAGAGGGGAGGATGAGATAGATGGATAAATGAGAGAGGGAGAGATGAGAGTTTCAAGGGACGGGAAAGACAAGAGAGACAGGAGAGACACAGGAGACCGGAGGGATGAGACAAGGAATGAGACATGAGATGAGACGATAGGGGGAGACAAGAGGGTGGCGAGAGGGGGGATAGAGAGAGACCCGGGGGGGGGGGGGGGGGGGGGAGGCACAGATGGCAAGATGAGTGGCAATAGACAAGAGAGATGAGACATGAGACAGGATGAGAGAGGAAGGGAGAGATGAGAGGTAGGACAAGACGATATGATGGGAGCGGAGAGACGAAAACGGATAGACAGGATGAAAGATACAAGAGAGGCCAGATGGGATGAGAGTAGAGGGGAAGGGGCGGAGAGGGGAGTGAGACAAGAGAGATGAGAGTTGCAAGGGACAGGAAAGACAAGAGAGATGGAAGAGAGAAGAGAGACAAGAGGAACGAGGTGAAGGATAAAACAAGAATTGAGAGGAGAGATGAGAAGATAATTGAGATGAGACAAGATGAGGCCAGAGATGAGACAAAGCAAGACAAGAGGAGAGACGGGGAAAAAAGAGGAAAGGAGAGACAAGATGAGAGACCAGAAAGGAGACGAGATGGGAGACAAGGTGACACGAGACAAGAGAAGAGACAAGAGAGATGTGAGATGACAGGGGAGGGGAGACTAGGCAACAGCAACAGATGAGAGATGAGATGAGGGATGGGATGGGATGAGGTGATAGAAGGAGATGAGAAAGTGGTGAGAGAGGGGCGAGAGAGGGATAAGACTGAAACAAGAGAGGGGAGATGTGTAATGAAAGAAGAGACAAGAGGAAAAAGATAGAGACTACAAGAGAGACGAGAATGGAGAGACAGGAGAGATGAGACAAGACGATAGGAGAGATGAGAATGGAGAGACAGGATGACAGAGAATAGAGGCAGGGGGCAGGAGGGGTGAGAGGGGGATAAGGGATGAGAGAGACAAGAGAGGGATGAGATGAGGGATGAGATGAGAGACGAGTAGGAACAAGAGATGAGAAGAAAGTCAAGGTGAGACAAGATGAGAGATGAGACGGAAGTGAGAGAAGAGACACAGCAAAAGACAAAATGAGATGAGAGATTATAGATGAGAGGCTATGGAGAGACAAGAAATGAGAGAGGAGATGACAGGAGATGAGAGACAGTAGTGATAAGAAACGGGGTTAGATAGATGGGAGAGAGGAGAGGCAATAGATGAGAGACAAGGGAGATGAGAGATGAGGTGAGGGGAGAGATGAGCGAGGAGAGAAAGAAGAGAGGGGGAGAGATGGGAGAGAAAAGAGAGGGGGGAGAGAACAGAGGGACAAGAGAGGGAGAAGGAGAGGAGAGGAGTTGGTACGAGAGAGGTGAGCTGAGAGACTGAAGGGAGGGGAGAGACGAGACAAGGAACGAGACGAGGGGCAAGCCAACCTAGACGGGGCAAGAGGGGGTAAGGTGGGTAAGATGAGGAGAGAGAGATGAGAGACCGAATGAGGTGAGAGAAACTGGATGAGAGATGCAAGAGAGACTAGCTGAGACATGAGAGAGAGGGGTGAGGGCCGGAGGGAGTGGGGCACAAGACAAGACAGTGGAGGAAGACTAGAGGCTGATGGGAGGGGGGGGGGGGGGGGAGTGCCACGTGGCAAATGATGAGGGGAGAGCGACTTGAGAGAGTAGAGAGACGAGGGAGACGAGAGATGGGGAAGAGGGAGGGAGCAGCAGGATAAGAGGTGGGAGAGGTGAGGTGAGGCGAGCGAGGAGAGGTGAGAGATGTGGGAGGAGATGAGAGATGAGATGAAAGATTAGACAAGACATGAGAGATGGGAGAGTGAAGAGGAAGAGGGGAGGTGAGAAAGGGGAAGCAAGAAAGGGGAGGCAAGTGACGACAGGAGAGATGAAGAGACTAGAGGCTAGAGGCTACAGGTGAGATAGATGTGACAGGAAACAAGTCGAGATAAGTTGACAGAGACAAGAGGAGGAGAGAGGAGGAGAGTGAGACCAGATGAGAAAGGTGAGAGAGACCAGATGAGATGAGAGGCAAGACAAGAGAGACCTGACAAGATGAGAGTGAATGAGTGACTGTGTGGTATTAAGCTGCCTACTAGGGTTAAACCACAACAGCTCTTTTTGATACCTGTGTTTGGTTTATGTGGCAAGGTTTTGGTAGCTGGGGGTGGGGGCTGCAGAGGTGGCTTCTGTGAAAAGAGATCAGGAGTGTTGGACAGCACAAGTTTTAGCCAGCTCCAAAATGGACCCACTGATTCCCAAGGCTGAGCCAGTCAGTGAAGCTGGTGGTGCTTCTGTGATAACATGTTTAAGAAAGGGTAACATGTCTCACAGTAGCTATGAGACATGAGGTAAGAAACAATGGGAAAAATGAGACGAGTGATGAGAGAAGATAAAAAATGAGAGGTGGGACACAGGATGAGAGACAAGCCGACAGAGACAAGATGAGACAAGAGATGAGAGGCCAGGCAAGAGAAGAGCAGCCAGATGAGAGACATGACAGACAAGGTGAGAGATCAGATGAGACCAGACGAGAGCACCAAGAAGAGAGAGAGGTGGTATGAGAGGAGGGAGGGAGAGGAAGGGAGGGAGAGAGGGAGGAGAGAGGGGGCAGAGGGAGGTGCAAGAGAGGCGAGGTGGGGCAAGATGGAAGAGATGGGGGGAGAGGGGAAGAGTAAGAAAGATGGGAGAGAGACATGAGAGGTGAGGATGAGACGAGAGGTGAGATGAGACGAGAGAAAGACGCAAGGCAAGATGAGAGGAGAGGATGAGACATGAGATGAGGACAAGATGAGTGATGAGGAGAGAAAAGAGATGAGAGGTGAGAGATGAGAAGAGACAAAGAGACAAGACACAGGAGAAACAGGAGAGAGACAGAAGATGGGGAGGTAGGTGGAGAGAGGGGAGAGAGAAAGGGGAGGTGAGAAACAAGAGGCGAGACGAGATTAAATAAGCAATGCAATGAGACGAGACAAGAGGATACAAGATAACAGGACATGAGGAGAGAGAGGATGTGAAGCAAGAGAGGGGAGGGGCAAGAGAGAGGTGACGGACAGATGAGAGGCAAGAGGTGGGCGACAAGCAGAGAGAGACAAGAGAGATTAAAGATATGAGGTATCAGGAGAGGGAAGGGTGGTAGGAGATGAGAGGCATGTGAGAGGTGAGGGGAGAGGGAGGGGACGAGAGAGGGATGACATTAAATGAGAAATGTGAAAGGAGAGAGGAGAGAGACTAGAGTATGTAAGGAGGTGAGGGAGAGGAGGAGGGGAGGAGGGGAGGGGAGGAGAGACAAGGGACAGGAGAGAGGGGGTCATAGGGGGTGAGAGAGAGGGACGAGAGGGGGCAGGAGGGAGGGTGAGTAGGGAGACGAGGTGGGGGAGAGATGAGAGGGAAGCAGAGAGAGGGGACAAGAGCTAAAAGGGAATGGGGGGGACAAGCGAGGGAGGGTGGAAGAGAGGAAGGGGTGAGAGAGAAGAGAGACTCATAGAATCATACAATAGTTTGGGTGAGAAGGGACCTCAAAGATCATCTAGTTCCATACCCACTGCCATGGGCAGAGACACCTCCCCCTAGATCAGGTTGCTCAAAGCCTCATCCAACCTGGCCTTGAACACTTCCAGGGAGGGGGCAGCCATAAATCCTCTGGTCAACCTGTGCTAGTGCCTCACCACCCTCAGAGTGAAAAATTTCTTCCTTATATCCAATCTAAATCTACTCTCTTGCAGTTTAAAGCCATTGCCCCTTGTCCTATCACTACATGCCCTTGTAAAAAGTCCCTCTACAGCTTTCCTGTAGGCCCCCTTTAAGTACTGGAAGGCTGCGATAAGATCACCCTGGAGCCTTCTCTTCTCCAGGCTGAAAAACCCATACTCTCTCAGCCTGTCTTCATAGGAGAGGTGTTCCAGCCCTCTGATCATCTTCGTGGCCCTCCTCTGGACTCACTCCAGCAGTTCCATGTCCTTCTTGTGTTGGTGAACCCAGAGCTGAACGCAGTACTCCAGGTGGGATCTCACAAGAGTAGAAGGGCAGAATCACCTCCCTCAACCTGCTGGCCACACTTCTTTGGATGCAGCCCAGTATACAGTTGGCTTTCTGGGTTGCAAGTGTACATTGTAGGGTCATGTTGAGCTTCTCATTAATCAACAATCCCAAGTCCTCCTCCTCAGGGCTGCTCTCAATTCATTCTTCGCTGAGCCCGTACTTGTGCATGGGATTGCCCCAACCCATGTGCAGGACCTTGCACTTGGCCTTGTTGAACTTCATGAGGTTCGTGCGGGCCCACCTCTCAAGCCTCTCAAGGTCCCTCTGGATGGCATCCTTTCCCTCCAGTGTGTTGACCACACCACACAGCTTGGTCTCGTCAGCAAACTTGCTGAGGGTGCATTCAATCCCACTGTCCATGTTGCTGACAAAGATATTAAACAACACGGGCCCCAATTTCTGTTTCAGTTTGTCTAGGAGCTCCTTGTTCATTCATGCAGGCCTCCTAGTGTTTCTGCCTGACTTTCTCTTTATTGGGATGCACCACTCCTGAGCTTGGAGGAGGTGATCCTTGAATATTAACCAGTTTTCTTGGGCCCCTCTTCCCTCCAGGGCTTTATCCCATGGTACTGTACCAAGCAGATCCCTTAAGAGGCCAAAGTCTGCTCTCCTGAAATCTATGGTAGTGAGCTTGCTGAGAGCCCTCCTCGCCACCCTAAGCATCTTGAACTCCACCATTTCATGGTCACTGCAGCCAAGGCTGCCCTTGAGTGTCATGTTCCCCATCAGTCCCCACCAGTCTTTCAACAGGTATGAGGCTCTGAATGTGGAATTCCTGTCAATGGATGATGTGGATGACAGTCCATCTACACTCGAGGTGTTGTCAGGATCAGAAAGGCTCCTGGGGGGGGGGCTCTTTGCTCCTCAGCGTTTCCCTGCTTCAGGAAAAGCTCCTGTGCACCAAGATCTACTGCTCTGTTGTGGAACAGGCTGGCTCCGGAGCAGTTCTCTTCAGCAACTGACTGAAAGACTAGAGTAGATGGTGGGGAGGCAAGAGAGGCACAAGAGAGGGACTGGAGTTGGGTGGTGGTGGCGAGACAGATATGGACAATAGATAGATGGATGAGAAAAAGTGGGTCAGCTGGAGAGGAACGAGATAGGTTCAAGAAAGGGCGAGGGAGGGAGGGAGGGCAGAGCAAGAGGAGGAGAGGAGAGGAGAGGAGAGGTTCAGGGTGAGGGTGCAGAGTGAGGGAGGGAAGACAAGAGGGGAACAAAAAAAGGATGGGGAGGGGAGAGAGAAAGGAGAGGGAGAGGAGGGAGGGTAGGGGGAGGAGAGGGGAGAGAGGGAGAGGGGGTACAGAAAAAGGGAGGAGAGAGTATAAAGGACTGAGAGAGAGCTGAGAGAGGAGTGATGGCTGAGAGACACGATGCCCGAGACATGGCTGGGAGAGAGACAAAAGAGGGGCAAGGGAGGAGAGAGCCAGGAGAGGAGCGAGGGCCAAGAGAGAGCCTGAGAGAAGCAAGAAATGAGATCGGGCCGAGAGAGGGGCAAAGGCCAAGAGAGAGATGAACGAGGCAAGAGAGGGCGGAGGGCTGAGAGAGGGATGAGGTCTGAGAGACCGCACAGAGAGAGATGGGGTAGGTGCAAGAGTCTAGAGATCCGAGAGAGAGAGGAACTGGAGAGAGCCACAAGAGGGGTGAGGGAGGAGGCAGCTGAGAGAGGGCCAAGAGAGGAAAATTAGAGCCATGAGGAAAACGGGAGCTGAGAGAAAAAGGAGGAGCAAGGGAGGAGTGAGGACTGAGAGAGAGTTGGGTAGTTAGGGTTCCCTATTTGGGCCTGTTGTGTGATTAGTGCTACCCACTTGCTCCACATAGCATCTGTTGCATGATGCATAGAGGGGACATTTCCTTTGAACATCCAATGCAGTACAGGCAATCGCAGTGCCAAGAGGAGCTGCGCTTCTCTACCTACTACTTCTGAAGTGGCTCGAATCCCCTTCAAATTAGTCTTTTCCCTTTTTTCAAACACTTCCTCTGCTGTGTAGCCCCACACGATGATGTCATCAATGCACTGCACATGTTCCGCAGCTTTGTCCTGTTCCAGGGCAGTTTAGATCAGTCCATGGCAAATGGTAGGACTGTGCTTCCACCCCTGGGGGAGGAGGAGGAAAGGTCTGATCAGGAAGCTGGTCCTTCAGCAAGGAAACAGGAGGAAGAAATGAGAGAAATCACCCAAGAGGCAGAAATTACTTGGTCCCTAACCCTAGAGCAAACTTCAAGATATGTGAAAAGATTACAGTTGCCAGACAGGTGAGTGGATTGCTAATTTGTTGCTCCAGTGCTGGGATAGTGAGGCCAGCAATCAGGAATTAGAGGGTAAGGAAGCCTGGCAGTATGGATCCCTCACTGGGGACCAGGGAACTGACAATGAAATCAGGAGAGAGGCAACAATCTGCAGCCTCTGGAGGTGGCTCCTGTCAAGTGTGAAAGCGAGATATCCCCTCGAGGATCATCTTGTAAATTACCGAGGGAAGTGGACCACTGCAGAGAAAGGTATCCAATATCTGAGAGAATTAGCAGTGGTGGAAGTCATCTACAGTGACCTGGATGACAATCATAGAATCACAGAATCATAGAATGGTTAGGGTTGGAAGGGACCTTAAAGATCATCTAGTTCCAACTCCCCTGCCACAGGCAGGGACACCCTTCACTACACCAGGTTGCTCAAAGCCTCATCCAACCTGGCCTTGAACACTTCCAGGGATGGGGCATCCACAACTTCTCTGGGAAACCTGTTCCACTGCCTCACCACCCTCAGAGTGAAGAATTTCTTTTTTATATCTAATCGAAATCTACCCTCTTTCAGTTTAAAGCCATTGCCCCTTGTCCTATCACTACATGCCCTCATAAAAAGTCCCTCTACAGCTTTCCTGTAGGCCCCCTTTAAGTACTGGAAGGCTGCGATAAGATCACCCCGGAGCCTTCTCTTCTCCAGGCTGAAAAACCCATACTCTCTCAGCCTGTCTTCATAGGAGAGGTGTTCCAGCCCTCTGATCATCTTCGTGGCCCTCCTCTGGACTTGCTCCAGCAGCTCCATGTCCTTCTTGTGTTGGGGACTCCAGAGCTGAATGCAGTACTCCAGGTGGGGTCTCATGAGAACAGAATAGAGGGGCAGAATCACCTCCCTCGACCTGCTGGCCACACTTCTTTGGATGCAGCCCAGGATACGGTTGGCTTTCTGGGCTGCAAGCGCACATTGCTGGCTCATGTTGAGCTTCTCATCCACCAGCACTCAATCAGGTCTCCAAAGATCTGAATGACATCCAGTGTACACAGGCCGTGTAGAGGAAGCTTGTCCAGGATGCACAGGTGTCATACTCCAACACCCTGGTGATGATGGACTGGCCAGACTTCAATACACCAACTATGGAGAGACCGTCCTGCTGGCTCTGCTGTTTTGAAGAGAATCTCTCTTCCTCCATGGGCCAGCGTCTTGGATGGCAGGGGCACCACACAGAGTCAGCCTCCCCTGGCCAGAAGGAAAGGGAGCCCCAGGCCCACGCCGCATGGCATCCTGTGGTTCTTCCTATGTGACTAGGGGATAGGGCATGAGGAAGTAGGATGTTGAGCCTACCTCAAAGCTAGAAACCTGCATATACAAATTGAGGGGAGAGACAGCTGCTAAGAAGGGGCCATCCAAGAAGACTGTCAGTCCAGCTGCTGTTGAGACAGTAGATGGCAATCAACGATCCCTCAGATGTAGAACAAGGACTGAGAATGCCTCTCCTCTTAATTTTGGTGAAGGGGCTTCTGGTGTGACACTGCAGGGGTCAGATAGTGAATACTCCAACAATGAATAGAGTGCCCCTGCCTCTGGCCAGGCAGAGGAAAAGAATGTGTGGATTTGATGGCCTGACACATTGGATCCACAGAAGTATAAGGCTTTCATTGACACCAGTGCACAGTGTGCCCTAATGTCATCAGGGTACAAGGAGGTGGAACACATCCAGATTTCTGGAGTGACAAGGGGACCCCAACAGTTGTCTGTCTTGGAGGCTGGGGTGAGCTTAACAGGGGACAAGTGGCAGAAGCATCCTATTGTGATCGACTTGGAGGCCCCATGTATCCTTAGCATAGACTACCTCAAGAGAGGGTACTTTGAGGACCCAAAAGGGTACCAGTCAGCCTTTGGTGTAGCTGCCTTGAGTACGGAGAAGATTAAACAGCTGTCTAGCTTGCCCGTCCTCTTGGAGGATCCTTCCATTGTGGGATTGCTGCCGGTCGAAGAACAGCAGGTGCTGATTGCTACCATGATGGTGCACTGGCAGCAATATTGCACAGACCAAGACTTCCTGGTTCCCATCCATAAGCTGATTTGTCAACTGGAAAGCCAAGGAGTGATCAGGAAGACTCAATCACCCTCTGATAGTCCAATATGGCCAGTGCAAAAGTCTGACGGAGGGTGGAGGTTAATAGTGAACTATCGTGGCCTGAATGAAATCATGCCACAGCTAACTGCTGCCATACCATAATATGACATGCTAGAGCTACAATATGAACTCGAGTCAAAGGCAGCCAAGTGGGATTCATAGATTCATAGATTCATAGATTCATAGATTTCTAGGTTGGAAAAGACCTTGTAGATCATCGAGTCCAACCATCCCTAATCCCCATTAAACCATATCGCTAAGTAGTTCATCCACCCTTTTCTTAAACACATCCAGGGATGGGGACTCAACCACATCCCTGGGCAGCCTATTCCAGTGGCTGACAACCCTTTCAGAGAAGAAATACTTCCTAACATCCAACCTGAATCTCCCCTGACTAAGCTTATACCCATTTCCTCTTGTTCTATCACCCATCACTAATGTAAAGAGCCCTTCCCCCACCTCCCCACCATCTTTTCTCAAGTATTTGTAGGCCGTAATCAGGTCTCCCCTCAGCCTCCTCTTCTCCAGGCTAAACAGCCCCAACTCCCTCAGCCGCTCCCCATAAGTTTTATTTTCCAGCCCCTTGACCAGTTTGGTCGCCCTTCTTTGGACTCGCTCCAGGAGCTCAATATCTCTCTTAAAGCGAGGGGCCCAAAACTGGACACAATATTCCAGGTGCGGCCTCACCAGTGCCGAGTACAGGGGCAGGATCACTTCCCTATTCCTGCTGGTCACACTATTCTTGATACATGCCAGTATCCCATTGGCCTTTTTGGCCACCTGGGCACACTGCTGGCTCATATCAAGCCGGTAGTCAACCAACACCCCCAGGTCCTTCTCCGCCAGGCAGCTCTCCAGCCACTCTTCCCCGAGCCTATAGCGATGCTTGGGGTTTAGGTTTAGGATGCCACAATTGATATTGCCAATGCATTTTTCTCAATCCCTTTGGGAGCAGAATGCAGGCCACAGTTTGCTTTCACTTGCAGAGGCGTCCAGTACACTTGGAATCAGCTGCCCCTGGAGTGGAAGCCCAGCCTTATCATTTGCCATGGACTGATCCAGACTGCACTGGAACAGGGTGAAGCCCCTCAACACCTGCAATACATCAATGACATCATCGTGTGTGGCAGCAAAGTAGAGGAAGTGTTTGTGAAAGGGAAAAGGATAATCCAGATCTTTCTGAAAGTGGTTTCACCATAAAACAAAGCAAAGTCAAAGGGCCAGCACAAAAGATCCAGTTTTTAGGACTAAAATAGCAACATGGGCGTTGTTACATTCCTATGGATGTGATCAATAAGATAACAGCTAACAAAAAGGAAAGCCAGGCATTCATAGGCATTGTGGGTTTCTTGAGGATATATATTCTGGGTTACAGTCAGCTTGTGAGCCCTCTCTGTCGAGTGACTCAAAAGAAGAACTATTTCAACTGGGGCCCTGAGCAGCAACAAGCCTTAGAACAGATCAAAGAGAAGATAGTTCGCGCAGTAGCCCTTGGGCCATTCCAGACAGGACCAGCTGTGATAAACATGCTGTACAGCAGTGGTCTCCAAAGTGGGGTGCGTGCACCCCAGGGGGGTGCACAAGATGATCCATTGGAGTGGGAGAAGAAAATACTAAAAATTATATTTATATTTATATTTATATTTATATTTATATTTATATTTATATTTATATTTATTTAAAACAAATAAGAAAGATTAAGCTTTACTAATACTTAATATATGGATTGAAACTGGTGCCCTCACTTGGTCCGTATGTCAGGCGGTCATGTGTCACATACACTACGCAAGGTATCCTTGATGGGAGCAGCCATAAAGATGATCTGGTTATAAGGGGAAAAGTACTGAACAGAAGATGTCTGTTGAAATATCGACAGAGAAAATGCCTGCCAGCTTTGGAAATGCTAGCCTGGGAACTACGCCTGTGAACCAGAAGCATCCTTGAGAAGTGCAACTGGCATCTTTGAAGTGCAGCTGAGTATCCAGAAACCAGAGACATCCTGAGATACCATCGATAAGCACAAAAACAAGAAACTGTAACAGCAACTTATTGTCTGGAAAGGTGAAAAACAGTTTGGAAAAGAGGGAAAACATCCTGAAAAAGAAGGAATCAGTAACTGCCATTGGCTGTTCTAACTGCAAGAACAGGAAACCAGTCTGGAAAAATAAAAGTTGGTCTGAGAGATTAGGGAAACATCATTACTTATTGATCGTCCCAGGTGAAAGACAGAAATTAGCAACATCTATTGGCTGCTCCAGGTGGTGGTGTCCTATACCCCCTTATGTCTTTGCGATTGTGGTGGGTTGACCTCAGCTGGCCAACAGGTGTCCACCAAGCCACTCTATCATTCCCCTTCCTCAACTGGACAGGGGGAGAAAAAAATATAACGAAAAGCTTGTGGGTTGAGATAAGGACAGGGAGATCACTCGCCAATTACTGACCAATCACTCCTGACTTTTCTATCTCCTTACCCAGAGCAGCACAGGGAGACGGGGAATGGGGGTTACGGTCAGTTCATCACATGTTGTCTCTGCCTCTCCTTCCTCCTCACACTCTTCCCCTGCTCTAGTGTGAGGTCCCACCCACAGGAGACAGTCCTTCACAAACCTCTCCAACATGGGTCCTTCCCACAGGCTGCTTCATGAACTGCTTCATGAACTGCTGCATGAACCCATGCTTCATGAACTGCTGCATGAACCCATGCTTCATGAACTGCTTCAGCATGGGTTCTTTCCCCAGAGTGCAGTCTTTCAGGAATGGACTGCTCCAGCAGTCTCATGGGGTCACAAGTCCTGCCAGAAAACCTGCTCCAGCATGGGCTTCTCTCCATGGGGACACATGTCCTGCCAGGAGCCTTCTCCAGCATAGACTTCCCATGGGATCACAGCCTCCTTTGGGTGCATCCACCTGCTCTGACATGGGGTCCTCCACAGGCTGCAGGCGGATATCTGCTCCACAGTGGACCTCCATGGGCTGCAAGGGGACAGCCTGCTTCATCATGGTCCTCTCCATGGGCTGCAGGGAAATCTGCTCTGGTGCCTGGAGCACCTCCTCTACCTCCTTCTTCACTGACCTTAATGTCTGTATAGTTGCTTCTCTCACATATGTTGCGCAGCGTTTTTTTCCCCCTTCTTAAATATGTACCACAGAGGCGCTACCACAGTCACTGATTGGCTCAGCTTTGGCCAGCGGTGGGTCCCTCTTGGAGCCAGCTGGAACTGGCTCTGTCGGACATGGGGGAAGCTCCTGGTATCTTCTCACAGAAGCCACTCCTGTAACCCCCTTGCTACCAAAACCTTGCCACACAAACTCAATACAAAAACCTCTGTATAGTGGACTACTAGTAAGAATCTGCCAGGAGTTCAAAGCTCGCATAGCCTTCTATAAGTTTCTTCCCCAATTAACATCACCATTTTGCCATTTGAGTTGTTTTTTAAGCAACCTGTTCCATCTTTCTACTATACCATTACTCTGAGGTCGATAGGGTAAGTGGAAAGGCCACTTAACTCCATGCTTAAGACGCCATTCCTGTACTATTTTATTTTTTAAATGTGACCCATTATTTGACTGTCTCTCTTGTGGCATTGGGTGCATAGCAAACCATCAGTTTAATCCTGCCATGGCTGTCAACATGGTGCATGTAGTGTAAACATTACCCAAACCTCTCAGTATTTCAACTCCGGTCACAATAAATTTCCATCTTTCAGATGTACGTGTCATGGGTCTCGTATAGTCTATATATATATATATACATAGTCTACTTGCCAAGTATATATATATATAGTCTACTTGCCAAGTACCCCAAAGGACTTTGCCTTCCCTAAGGTTTGCTTGTTGTTGATTTTTGTCAAGATAATCCTTCATTTCATTACAAAATCCACAGGTGGTCACTGGTTGAACTGGTTGTTGCTTAGTAATTGGCCCACCTCATCTTGCTGCATGCTGATACAGGTCTTATGCACCAGTGTGTCACAACCATTCATGCAGCCATTTACCCAGCCATTCAATGCTCAAAGTAGAGGAAAATCCTGCCGCATTTGAACTCGCTAAGTGGTCAACCATACCGTTCCATTTGGCTACCTGAGTGGTGTTTTTCTGGTGTGTGGCTATGTGCCCTATAGCAATAGTATGGGAGTTAGTGATATTGTATATTTGTTCCAAACATTCCCTTCCCCATACATCTCAGTTCCCTATGTGCCAGTTGTGTTTTGTCCAATTTTCTAGCCGTTGTGTAGCACCAGCCCATACAGCACAGGAATCAGTGTATACGATCCGTGCGCCATTTCTAAGAGCTAATACTATGGCATAGAGCTCTGCTAATTGAGCAGAACCTTCTACTCAGTTACTGCAAGTTCATCAGCTACAGATACAGCAGCAGCCATTCCTTGCCATTTACCCTGTATTTTGCAAGTGCTCCCATCAGTAAACCAGACACCATCTGATTGATGGGGATTGAATTCAGAGGCATGCTGGATAGGAGAGCACAGAGGGTCTGTGTATTCAGTGGGCATTCCTACACATTCCACAACTCCAGTAACTTTATTCTCCTTAGTTAAGCCATCTGTAGTTACACGATTATGGATATACAGTGCCCACCTTTGTACAGAGGTCTTATGTTCTGCACCTAAAGGCAGTGGTTTACCAGCAAGAATAGGCTTAAGAATAGATATTAGCACATGCAATTTTACACTTCTTCCCTGAGTCAAGGACTCAGTTGCTACTAGCCCTTCATAAGCTGCTAATAGCACCTTTTCAGAGTCCAGTAATTGTGCTGAGCATTCTGCCATGATTTGGAGCCAAAAGTAATAGGGAGTTCCTTGGAACCGGTAGGCCCTTGTTGCCATAGTCCCCAACAATATCCCTTCTCTCTCACCTGGATATGTAGTGAGAGGGGCCGCATAGGGTGCATGGGTCCCAGTGATTGATATAGTGCCACATATTCCTTAAAAAGCTCCAGGGCCTCTTCATGTTGTGGATTCTATTCCCAGACTGTATTTTTCTTTAGCAAGTTATAGAGTGGATGTGCTATTATAGTAAATCCTAGAATATGCGTCCTCCAAAATCCTAAAGTCCCTAGCACAGCACATAGCTTATTTTTATTCTCAGGATTGGGTAACAGTTGGATTTCTTGTAGCACCTCGTCGGGGACTGTTTTTCTCCCAACTATCTGTCTGACTCTGCACTGGGTCTGGCTAGGATGGAGTTATGAAGTTAACTTTCTACATAGCTGCACTTTGCATTTTGGGGCTAGAACAGTGTCGATAACACACCAATGTTTTGGCTATTGCTGAAGAGTGCTTGCACAGCATCAAGGCTTTCTCTCTCCTCCCTCCCAAAAGTCAGTAGGATGGGGATGGGCAAGAGGTTGGGAGGGGACATAGCCAGGACTGCTGACCCAAACTGACCAAAGGGATATTCTATACCATATGATGTCATGCTCATCAATAAAAGCTCATGGTTATGGCATTTGTTTTCCTAAGCAACTGTTACGCATCCTGAGGCCCTGCTTCCCAGGAAGTGCCTGCCAATGAGAAGCAGTGAACAAATTTGTCTTTTTGCTTTGCTTGAGCACACAGATTTTGCGTTTCTTATTAAACTGTCATTATCTACTAGTCTCTTCTCCTGTTTTTCTCTCCCAAAGAGAGAGTTTGGCTGCTGTCCAGGGTCAACCCACCACAGCCCCTTTTTAGTGCCCAACGTGGGGATCGATAATGATAACGACAGCTTTAATCTGAGCATGCTATAGCTGTTGCAGTTGTTAATTGGCAGGCTTCTGTGCAGATCATGGAGCTTGCTTGCTTTACTGTATAATAGTGTCTAGGGCTTGTTAGTGACTACTTTCAGCTCTTGCTGTTTGCTGCGCTGCTTATCTCTCTATTTTGCTGTGCCTGGGAACATTTTGATAAAAGCAGTGGCCATGCGCTTGGCCCTGGCATTGATGCCATTCCTGTTCTGGGTGGGCTATCTTGCAGCAAGAATGAGGGATTACACCTCCCTCTTCTCCTCTGGGACTGATGCGGCTGGCTTTGTTGCACAGGATCTCAAGGTTCTTGCACATTCTTATGTAAGTTGTTTGGTCCTGTCATATATCGTTGTCATTTTGCCGAGTGTGTGGAACCTGGTTTCATTCTGGCATAAGAGGAAACTACTTGTTGGTGAGGCCATAGAGAAATGTGCCCTGAGGCGGTCGATTCCTGGGTGGCAGGGTGTGTGGATGGCTTTGGGCAGACACCTAGGGTGTTTATCACCTCTGATAGCCTGGGATTTTACACCTGAACAAGCACGTAGCCCCGATGAATTGGCGCACCACTTGACAGAAGGGTGCCTTGCCTACCCCAATGAGACCCAGCAGCTCTTAGCACAGTACTGGGGCTTGGCCTGCACCTCTCAAGCCTCTGTTTGGCACCATCAGAGGAGCATGGTTGAGACAGGGACCCAAACCGCATCTCAGGACACCATGGTTCAGGGGACTCAACCCCCAACTACAGTAAACACCCCAGTAGTGAAAAAGAAACACTGGACATGGAAGTCGATGGGTCCACGTCATCAATTAGTAAGTGCAAATGTGTCGTCTATAAAAACTCTCATATTTGTGCACTTAAAAAAAATTTGGAAACAGAATTTTCTAACCTGTTTAAAAATCTTTCAAATGAAGATTTTCAGTAGGTTTTGAACTCATTTCTTAAAACTATAAAACTGTAACACCTTCCTACCAATTTGCAAGAACAACTGATTGACATTGGAGAAGACGGAAATTTACTAGCCGAATGCACAGACAGCTGAGAGAGGGCCAAGAGAGAAGAATGAGGGCCATGAGGAAAAGGGGGGCTGAGAGGAAAAGGAGGGGCGAGAGAGGAGTGAGGACTGAGAGAGAGCTGGGAGGGGAGGGGAGGGGAGAGCAGCAAGTGGAGAGAGTCTTGAGAGGGCTGAGAAAGAAAAGTAAGTGCCAAGAAGAGAAGGGCCGAGAGAGGCAAGAGAGGATCAAGGGCTGAGGGAAGAAGAAGGGCTGAGATGCGGGGGGAGGGGGGTGCAAGGCACCTTAGAGTGAGCCAAGAGCAAACCTATAAAGCCTGAAGAGGAGCTGGGAAGAGCCAAGAGTGGAGCGAGGGCCGAGAAATATGTGAGGGGGGAGAGAGAGCAGAGACTGAACCGAGAGAGGAGAGGGGAGCAGGGGCTGCAAGAATGCCGAGAGAGTAGTGAGGGCTGAGAGAGAGATGAGATCGGGGAGGGGGGGAGGGGGGCAAGAGAGAGTTGAGAGCAAGCCAGGAGAGGAGTGAGGGGCAAGGGAGAGCCAAGGGAGATTGCCAAGAGATGAGCAAGGACCAAGAAAGGAGCAAGGGCTGAGAGAGAGAGATAGAGGCAACGGAGACCTGGAAGTGAGCAGAGAGCAAGCTGAGAAAGACCAGAGAGGAGTGAGGAAGAGCCGAGGGAGGATCTAGATGCAAGGGCCAAGATGAACAAGAGCCAAGAGAGCATCGAGAGAACAATGAGGGCCTACAGAGATGTGACAGAGTCAGGAGAGGGGCAAGGGAGGAGAGAGCTGAGAGTGAGCCGAGGGCCAAGACAGTGGGAAGAGGACTAAGAAAATGCTGAGAGAGGAGCAAGGGCTGAGAGATGGGTGAGAGCTGAGAGAGAGCTGGGGGAGGGGGGAGAGAGGCGAGAGAGGTCAGGGAGAAAAATGAGGGCTGAGAGAGAGCTGGGGGAGGCCCGAGAGAGTGGCAAGAGCCTAAAGAGCCAAGACAGAGCCAGGATAGAGACAAGGGAGGAGAGAGCCGAGAGGAAGATGAGAGAGGAGCCGGGGAAAAAAAGAGCTGACAAAGAATAGAATATAATAGAATATAATAGAATATTTCAGTTGGAAAGGGACCTACAACGACCATCTAGTCCAACTGCCTGACCAATTCAGGGCTGACCAAAAGTTAAAGCATGTTATTAAGGGCATTGTCCAAATGCCTCTTAAACACTGACAGGCATGGGGCATCGACCACCTCTCTAGGAAGCCTGTTCCACTGTTTGACCACTCCCTTGGTAAATAAATGTTTCCTAATGTCAAGTCCGAACCTCCTCCGATGCAGCTTTGAACCGTTCCCATGTGTCCTATCACTGGATACCAGGCAGAAGAGATCAGCACCTCCCTCTCCACTTCCCCTCCTCAGGAAGCTGCAGAGAGCAATGAGGTCACCCCCCCAGCCTCCTTTTCTCCAAACTAGACAATCCCAGTGTCCTTAGCCACTCCTCATAGGACATGCCTTCCAGTCCTTTCACCAGCTTTGTTGCCCTCCTCTGGACACATTCAAGGACCTTCACATCCTTCTTAAATTGTGGGGCCCAGAAGTGCACGCAGTACTCAAGGTGAGGCCGCACCAACGCTAAATACAGCGGGATAATCACCTCTTTTGACCAGCTGGTTATACTGTGATGCACCCCAGGATGCAGTTGCCCTCTTGGCTGCCAGGGCACACTGCTGATGGATATTGAGCCTGCTGTCAACCAGCATCCTCGGATCCCTTTCTGCAGAGCTGCTCTCCAGCCATTCCTCTCCCAATTTATATTTGTGCCCAGCGTTACTCTGTCCCAGGTGCGGAAACTGGCATTTGGACTTGTTGAATTTCATGCCATTAATGATTGCCCAATGCTCCGAAGTATTGAACGCCTCTGCTTTTTCTTCATCCCTATTAGTCAGGTGACCATCTTCAACAAGTATCGGTCCAATGTTTTCTTTAGATCTCCTTGCTATTAATGTACTTAAAAAAGACCTTCTTGTTGTCTGGCACAACACTGGCCAGTTTCAACTCTAAATGAGCTTTGGCCTTTTGTGTCTTCTCCCTGCATATATGAAGGAGCAAGAGCCTAGAGGAGTGAGGGTAAAGAGAGACGTGAGGGCTGAGAGAGAACTGAAGGCCAAGGGCTGAGAGAGACATGAGGGGTGAGAATGCGCATGAAAAAAGCAAGAGAGACCTGGGAGCGAGCAGAGGGTAAGCCGAGAAATCCTAAATGGGAGCGAGGCAGAGCCAATAGCGGAGTGAGGACAAGAGGAGTGAGGGCCAAGAGAGAGCTGAAAGAGGAGCCAGGGTCAGAAGAGAGCAAGGTGAGAGCTTCGAGAGAGTCGGGATCTCTGAGAGATCACTGAGAAAGGAGTGGGATCTGAGAGAGCTGAAGCATGAGAGAGGGGCGAGAGCCAATCAGGAGAGGCGTGAGGGCCAAAAGAGCCGAGAGAGGGTCGAGGTCGCTGGGAGAGGGCTGAGAGGGGCAAGGGCCAAGAGAGAGCGAGAGGAGGGAGGGGGGGGGGCCTAGAGAGCCAAGAGGGAGCCCAGAGAGAGGAGAGGGAGGGGAGAGCCAGGGGAGGGGCGAGAAAGAGTCAGGAAAGGGATGAGGGATGAAAGCCCAGAGAGGGGAGAAGGCTGACAAAGGGACATGAGAGGTCCCAGGGAGGGGAGAGGGAGGGGAGAGAACACTGGGTACATGGCAAGGGCCACTGGGTATGTGGCAAGGGCCAAGAGCAAGTCAATAAGGGGCAAGGGCTATGAGAAAGCCAAGAGGGGTGAGTGCCAAGAGAGGAGCAAGGGCCAAGAGAGAGACAGAAGCATGACGAGGGTCTGCAGAGCTGAGACAGAGCTGGGAGAGGGGCAAGCTAAGAGAGAGACGTGAGAGGTTTGAGAGCAAAGAGAGGGGAAGGTTGAGAGTGGAGAGAGTATCAAGAGCAGAGTGTGAGTTGAGAGAGGAAAGAGAGGGGGGAGGGCCAAGAGAGGATGGAGAGAGGAGCACATCTCAAGAGCAGAGTGAGGGGCAGGAGCTGAGAGAAAGGAGCGAGGAGCAAAGCGCAAGGGGCCTACAGGAGTGAGCTAGAGGAATGAGGCATGAGAGAGAGGATTGAAGAGCACAGGCAAGGGATGAGAGGAGTAAGGAGCAGAAGAGAAGGGAGCAAGGAGTGAGAGATCTCCAAGGGTGAAGGGAGGGGAGAGAGAGAGCTGAGAGCAACAGGATCAAGGGATGAAAGCCAAAAGAGGGGGGCGAGAGGGGAGCAAGGAGGAAGAGAGGGGATAGCGATGGGCAAGAGAGGGTTAAGGTCCAAGAAATAGCTGTGAAAGAGATGGGAAGGGGACAAGGACTGAGAGACAGCTGAGAGAGGGGAAAGGGGCAAGAGAGGAGTGAGGAACGAGGAACGAGGAACGAGAGACTGAATAGAGCTGGGAGAAGGGTGAGGGCCCAGAGAGCCAAAAGAGCCAGAACAGGGGTGAGGGAGGAGAGAGCCAAAAGAGAGCCAAGAGAGAGACCAGAGAGGAGAAAAGGTTGAGAGAAAAGAGAGGGCTGAGAGAAAAAGGAGGGCTGAGAGCTGAGCAAAGTCTTAAAGAAAACTGAGAAAGGAGCGAGGGCCAAGAGGAGAGAGGGCCAAGATAGAGGCGAGACCTAAGAGAGCCAGGAGAGAGACAAGGGAGTGCTGGGAAAGGGGGGAAGGGCTGGGGAGGGGAGCAAGAAGAAAGGGACAGCAGCTGAGAGAGAGGAGCAAGGGATGAGAGCTAAGAGACGGGAGCAAGAGGGAGGAGTGAGAGTCAAAAGGGGGGAACGAGAGGGGAGAGCCAAGACAAAGGGGAGCAAGGGGCAAGAGCCAAGAAAGAGGGGAACAAGGAACGAAGGGCAAGAGCAAGGGTAGCAAGAGGAGAATGGAGCGAGGGGAGAAGGGAGCACGAATGAGGAACGAGGGCAAAGTGGCAAAAGCCACGAGCAAGAGGAGCAAGAGCAGTGAGATCCAAGAGCAAGGGGCGTGAGAGCAAGGGGAGCAATAGAAGCAAGGGGAGCAAGATATGCGAGATACCTAGATATCTACTGAATAGAGACAGTATTAAAATGAGTAAAATAATTTTAGGGAACCCACTGAAATGTCTGCAATATGCCGCTGATTTCTACCATAATTAGTCCGACTGAATCTGAACCAATGATTTAAGATAAAGTAGAGATAATTGAAATTGTGCAAAAGTCTTTTTAAGGTTTGAACCAAAAGAAAAAAAGATGGTATTCTAAATCCACTGTGCAAATTCTTACTTGTTGCTATCCTTTTTCTACTACTTGAAATTGGTCTCAATTATACAAGAACCTCATGCACCTCAATAGACTGGCGGCTATAGAATTTGTGCTGACAACTGTTCTTTTTTGCCTGGAGATCATTTTTCACATAAACAGTATGCTATATATTGATGAATAAACCTACTCTTAAGCTAAAAGTCACTTAGGTAATAGGGGTCCAGCTGCATTTATAGAAACATGGCTTTATACTTCCTTCTTTGATCCCTAACACCAATGTGTTCAGTGAGGTAAATGCTATGCTCAATGGTTCTGTCGTGACTTAGCCCCAGATGGCAACTAAGCACCACACAGCCGCTCACTCACTCTCCCCACCCGCAGTGGGATGGAGGAGAGAATCAAAAGGGTAAAAGTGAGAAAACTCGAGGGTTGAGATAAAAACAGTTTAATAATTGAAAACAACAACAACAAAATAATATCAATAAGTTGCAAGGAAAAGGAAAATAACAAAGAGAGAAAAATAAAACCCAAGAAAGACAAGTGATGCAAATGAAAACAATTGCTCACCACCAACCGGCCAATGCTCACTCACCAACCTTCCCCCTAGTTTTATTGCTGAGCATGACATCATATGGTATAGAATATCCCTTTGGTCAGTTTGGATCAGCTGTCCCAACTGTGTCCCTTCCCAACTTTTTGTGCACCTCCAACCTACTTCCTGGTGGGGTGGTGTGAGAAGCAGAAAAAGCCTTGACTCTGTGTAATCACTGCTCAGCACTAACTAAAACATCCCTGTATTATCAACACTGTTTCCAGCACAAATCCAAAACATAGCCCCATACTAGCTACTATGGAGAACATGAACTCTATCCCAGCCAAAACCAGCACATTCTCCACGCCTTATTCCATACCATTTATGTCATGCTCAGTTCCCACACTATCCAATACATCCTCATTAACCTCATACTATGGGTGGCCATAATCCTCATACTATGAAGAAAATTAACTCTATCTCAGCCAAAACCAGCACAAGTTCAAAGGGCAAAAAGAATTGAGCATGCCAATTGCATTAGTCCTCATTCTACTTTCACATCATTATGTGAATTCCAGCAGGACATTTATCCCTCAGGCACAAGCTGAAGCCAAATTACTTGCTCTAATCAGTTTTTCTTGCCTTTCTGAATGAAGTTGTGATGTCTTGTACTTTCCCTGTCTGAATTGTGGCTCTATGAAAAAGCATTGTTTGAGTTAAAACACAGGATGAAGACAGAGAAACATCCCACTTAAGCTATGACTAGAAGCCATCTTCATGTTCCTTTGAACCTGGGGCTTGCAAACATTGGGCCTACTAGTCGCACAAATTAGGGCATTCTGAAGCCTGAAGGGTTGCTATGACAAGTTGTCCTGGTTTTAGCTGGGACAGAGTTAGCTCTTCTTTTTAGCAGCTAGAAGAGCTCCGTGTTTTGGTTTTACTCAGAGGCTCACTCTGAGAAGAATGCTGATAGCAAGCTGATGTTTGTGGTTGGATGTGAGACTCCAAGGACTTTTCAGTGTGCCGGAGTGCAGAAACACGGCAGGATAAGGGGGGAGCATAGCCGGGACAAGGGAGCCACGATTCCCCTTGTGATTTGTGGTGGAACTTAAGATTGAGGCCAAACTGGCCAATTCCATATCATGCAGCGTCATGCCCAGTATAAAAGTGAGGGACAGCTGGGAAGAAGGGCTTTTGCACTTTGGCTCTTTCGCTGCTTTTGCTCTTTTGCGCTTGCTGTGCTTTTGCTCTATTGCCTTCCCCCCCCCCCCCCCCCTTCCAGTACTCCCACTCTCGGAGTACTCTCTCTCCCTCTCTGCCCCTCTCTATTTTGGGGCCTCGCGTTCGTCCGGGATTGCAGCTTCGGGACGAGACGGGCTTCACATACGAGGGAGTGGTGAGCATCTACACTGTGTATTAAATCATCTGTATTAAATTGTTCTTATCTCAACCCACGGGTTTCCCGTTTCTCCTTTAATTCTCTCCCTCATCCCTGGGGGTGGGGGAGAGTGAGTGAGCGGCTGTGTAGGGTTTGGTTGCTGGAGAGAGTCTGAGTCCGAGAGTCCAAGAGAGATCAAACTTCCTGGCCAATCCTCATCTATATACTGAGCATGACATTGTACGATATGGAATATTCCATTGGCCAATTTGGCCCTCAATCCTAAGTCTAAGTTCAAATCATAAACTAGAAGTTGTGGACCCTTTGTCCCAGCTATGCTCCCCTGCAGCCTGTTGTGCTCCTGCATGCTGGCAAAACATGGAAAGCTGAAAAATTCTTGCAATCTCAGTACCAACTATAAGCATCAGTGCGCTATCGACACTCTTCTCATAACAAATCCCATACTAAATCCAAAACGCAGCGCTATTCTAGCTACTAAAAAGAAACTAACTCTGTCCCAGACAAAACGAGGACACTGAGACAGCAGCAATGCAGGGTCAGAATACCAGATTAGGCTCTCAAGGCCATTGCTTTTAACATAGCTGGAGCAGGTCTATCTCTGAAGGCATTGCGGCCCATGGAGAAGGCCACGCTGGAACAGGTGCACCTCAAAGCGACTGCGGCTGTGGATAAGTCAATGCTGCAGCAGGGTCAAGGGGAGGAGTTCATTGCAATGTTAAACCCTATGGTCTGGTCCAAAGAGACCAGGGGTGGAGATTGTAATGGAAATACCTTTAAATTGTTGCAACCCATGATTTGAGTTGCGTCTTATAGGAATTACTATAGCAGGAACCACCTGAACCAATGGATGACAAGTCTTAAAAGAAGCAGTGCAAATGCAGCAGTGACCCGACCTAAGCTGGCTTTGGTGCCCAGTAACTCCATGCAATGCACCTGAGTTGTCTCCTGTCCTGAGTGACCACCATAACAGATGGAGTCCAAAGTCATGGACTAAATGAACTCAATGGACATTTTGTGGACATTTTATGGACGTTTCACAGGCAAAACAAAACAAAGTGATAAACAACAAAACAGCAAAATTTGAAAACAGTCATTAACAATTCCTGGAGTTTGTTGTACAGCAAGAAAGGGATCAAGCACCATGTACTGGTTTTGGCTAGGATGGAGTTAATTTTCTCCATAGTAGCTTGCATGCTGTTATGCTTTGGATTTGTGATGAAAGCAGTGTTGATAATACACTGATGTTTTATTTATTGCTGAACAGTGGTTACACAGAGTCAAGGCCTTTTCTACTTCTCACGCTGCCCCACCAACAAGTAGGTTGGGGGTGCACCAGAAGTTGGGAGGGGACACGGCTGAGGCAGCTGATCCCAAATGACCAAAGGGATATTGAAAGTCAAGAACTCCATCTGTAAAATTATCCTTTCTGGCACCCACTATGTCTTAACTCAGTCAAAGATTTTTGACTAAAGGTCTTTTATAGAAGCATAACTTACTAAAAGCTCCCACAGAAAGACGCAGCTGTCCAGGTCTCAGGCTGCAGGGAGTGCCTGAGCCTTTCCCTGGTAAGGGAAGGCAATGGTGAAAACAACTGTGTGAGGTGTGACCAGGCGAACAATCTGCTCAGCATGGTGGCAGAGCTGAGAGAGGAAGCAGAAAGGTTAAGGAGCATCAAGGAGTCTGAGAAAGAGATAGACTGGTGGTGTCAGGCTCTGCCCAACCTGAAGCAGCAACAGGAAGAACCACAAAAAGAACCCCAAGACAAAAGGGATTCTGTATCCTCACCCCATCAGGCAGAAGACCTGCTTCTAGGAAAGCAATGAATGGAAGCAAGTCCGTGCTCGGGGCAACAGGTGAACCTCCTCCTTGCCCATCTCGCCTCCCCAGGTGCCTCTGCACAACAAGTATGAAGCTCTGGAGGTGGAAGGCCCATCAATGGATGATGTGGCTGAGGGTCCGTCTGCACTGGAGGTGTTGCCAGGGTCAGAAAGGCCTACCCCCCCTGTAGGGGAACAGAAGGACCGATATACTGGGCAGACCCTCCTCTGAGGGAAGTCTGCTGCCTCTGAGGGAAGTCTGCTGCCTCCCTGGAGCCTGGGTTAAGGACATTGCTAGGAAACTTCCTAGCCTGGTACGGCCCTCGGACTACTACCCGTTATTGCTCTCGTGGGTGGTGATGAAGCTGAAACACGAAGGCCAAGGGCGATCAAGAGAGACTTCAGGGCCCTGGGAAAGCTGGTAAGGGGATCTAGGGCACAGGTTATCTTTTCTTCTATCCTTCCAGTTGCGAGCAGTGACACTGGAAGAAGCAGATGTGTCCATTCTATTAATATGTGGCTCCGTGGCTGGTGTCATTGCCACAATTGTGGCTTTTTTGACAATGGGATGGGCCACATGGCACTGGGCTTCCTGGGGCCACATGGCACTGGGCTTCCTGGCACCGGATGGGATTTGCCTTTCTCAAAGGGGAACGAGGGTCTTAGCCCAAAAGCCAGTGGGGCTCATTCACAGGGCTTTAAACTAGATTCAAAGGGGAAGGGAGATAATATCAAGCTTGATCAAGATATGCTGGAAGTACCCAAAGAGCAGTAGAAAGGAATTCCAGCCACTCCAGCCAGGAAGTCAGATTCTTCTGGGGTCTAACTTAAATGCCTCTGTTACTGATACTTAGAATTTTTGGTAATTAAAATTTAACTAATAGTTTGTAATTAGTAGTTAGTAGTTGATTTTAATAATATAGAGTTTTAAGAAATATTTTAATGAAAAGTGTTGCTACGGAATTCTTGTATAGCACCGTACCAGGACCAAAGGGGATACAATAACCAGATGCTGCTATAAAAATTCCTGTAAAGCACTGTACCAGGACCAAAGAGACAGGTCAGAATCATTTAGTAGAAACGTGCAGTACAAAGCACAAGTTGATTTATAAACTGATTTATGATACCTACATAGAATTAGAAGAATGCATGTAGCTATCAAGGTTTAGATTAATGGAGATGAAGCAAACCAACCGAAATAGTTTCGTAATGGTTTATAGGTACCTGCCAGAAACCGTGAACTTAAGCAAAAGGTAATTCTGGCAGGGGGAGATCGCGACCACCGACTCACAGACCACCTACCCATATTACACCCCAGACTCATTTCTCGATGATTCTAACTTTTATTGCGCAGAATCGGAAATGGGAGGAGAATATGCTAATGATTTTCGGGAATTTGTATGTTTATGTATGATTTCCTAATGGATTTGCATATGTCAGCTCTATATAAGAAGTTTGATTTCGGTGCAAGGGGCGCACGCTAGGAGGAGATATCCCCCGTGCACCCGGCGCCGCAATAAAGAAGTGTCTGCTTATCTACATCCCATTGGTGTTGATAAGTTTCTTATTCCGGATTTTCGGTAACACCTCTATGCAAATGCACGCAGCATGGGGAAAAAGCAAGAGGAGTTAGAAGTGTGTGCGCGCCTGCAGGAATATGATCTTATTGGCATCACGGAGACGTGGTGAGATGAATTCTATGACTGGAGTGTCAGAATGAAAGGATACAGGCTCTTTAGGAAGGACAGGCGGGGAGACGAGGAGGAGGTGTTCTCTATGTCAAAGACCAGCTGGAGTGCATGGAGCTGCACCTGGGGATGGATGAGGCGCCAACTGAGAGCTTATGGGTCAGGATTAAAGGGAGGGCAGGGACAGGGGACACAGTAGTGGGGGTCTGCTACAGACCACCTGACCAGGAAGACCAAGTGGATGAGGCCCTGTCGTGGTTTAGGCCAATCTGGCAACTAAACTCCACACAGCCGCTCTCTCACTCCTTCCCCAGTGAAGTGGAGAGGAGAAAAAATATAATAAAAGGACTGAGGGTCGAGACAAGAACAGAGAAGGAGAACCCACGGACCATGGTCCCAGGAAAAACAGACTCGGCTTGAGAGAAAGCAAAACAATTTGTTAACAGTTACTTGAAAGGATAAAGAGAAACAAAACCAGTTACTTGAGAGGATAAAAAGAAACAAAGCCAGATCTTAAAAACAACACCTCCCCCCCTTTCCTTTTCTTCCCGGCTCTACCTCCTCCCCCAGCAGTGCAGGGAGACAGGGAATGGGGGAGTGCAGGTCAGTTCATCCCATGTTGTTACTGCCGCTCCTTTTCTTAAAGGAGGAGGAGTCCTTACACCCTTTTTCCCTTGCTCCAGAGGATCCCCTACTCACAAGGAAAATCCACAGACTTCTCCAGCGTGAGTCCTACCCACAGGATGCAATCCTTCCCCATCGGATTGCTCCAGTGCAGGCTTTCACCACAGTCACAGATTCTTAGGGAGTTGCCACTCACTCCTGCGTGGGTGATCCTATGGACTCTAGATGCATCTCTACCTTGTCGTGCGTCCCATTCTCCACGACCGTCCTCAGGCTCAGGCATCTTTTCTCTAACGTGGGCTTCTCCACAGGCTGCAAGTGGATCTCTGCTCCACCGAGTCTGTCCTGGCTGCAGGGGGGCCGCCTGCTGTCTCGCCACTGGTTGCAGGGGAAACTCAGCTCCGGCACACCTCGTCCTGTTCCATCTTCACTGACCTGGTGTCTGTGTGGCCATTTCTCTCAGATCTTAGTCCTCTCTGTGTGAATTCAGCCCAGCGGGCACCTCAGGAGTGGGGTGCCCTCCGAGTTCCTCAGGCGGCTCTGCTGTGGCCATCCTCAGCAGGTGGCGCCGGCCTGGCTTGGGCAGCCACCCGGCCAGGAGCCGGGGAGCGGGGCAGTGCCCTCCTCCCTTCTCTCCTCATTCCTGGGCAAAGCACCTTTTCCGGTTCCTTTGTTCCGACTTAAATAGGGCAATTCACAGAGGCGCCGATTGGCTCAACCCCGAGGGGGATGGGAGTTCAATCTGGTGGCCAGAACCGTGTCTGACCTGGTTCCAAAACCAGGGAAGTCACAGGGAGCAAATCCCCTCTCCTGCCACCAGAATTCCTTTACATCAACCCATCACAGGCCCTCTACAGACAGACAGGAGCAGCCTCACATTCAAGAGCCCTGATCCTCATGGGGGACTTCAACCACCCCGATATTTGTTGGAGGGACCACATAGCAGGGCAGAAGCAATCCAGGAGGTTCCTGGAAGGCACTGATGATAACTTCCTTCTCCAAGTGACAGAGGAACCAACGAGGAGAGGTGTTTTCCTTTACCTTGTTCTCACCAACAAAGAGGGCCTGGTGGGGAACATGACGCTCAAGGGCAGCCTTGGCTGCAGTGACCATGAAATGGTGAAGTTCAAGATCCTTAGGGCAGCGAGGAGGGCGCTCAGCAAGCTCACTACCCTGGATTTCAGGAGAGCAGGCTTCAGCCTCTTCAGGGATCTGCTTGGCAGAGTACAATGGGATGAAGCCCTGGAGGGAAGAGGGGACCAAGAAATCTGGCTAATATTCAAGGATCACCTCCTCCGAGCTCAGGAGCAGTGAATCCCAACAAAGCGAAAGTCAGGCAGGAACACCAGGAGGCCTGCATGGATGAACAAGGAGCTCCTGGACCAACTCAAACACAAAAAGGAAGTCTACAGAGGGTGGAAGCAAGGACAGGTAGCCTGGGAAGAATACAGAGACATTGTCTGAGCAACCAGAGATGAGGTAAGGGAAGATAGCCCTGACAGAGTTACATCTGTCCAGGGACATCAAGGGCAACAAGAAAAACTTCTACAGGCATGTCAGTGATAAAAAGAGAACTAGGGAAAACATGGGCCCTCTCCGGAAGGAAACGGGAGACCTGGCTACCCAGGATATGGAGGAGGCTGAGGTACTCAATGAATTCTTTGCCACGGTCTTCACTGGCGTGAGCTCCACCCGCACTGCCCAAGTCACAGAAGGCAAAGGCAGGGACTGAGAGATGAAGAATTGCCCACTGTAGGAGAAGATCAGGTTCGAGACCATCTAAAGAACCTGAAGGTGCACAAGTCCGTGGGACCTGATGAGGTGCATCCGCGGGTCCTGAGGGAACTGGCAGATGAAGTTGCTAAACCATTATCCATCATATTTGAGAAGTCGTGGCAGTCCGGTGAAGTTCCCACTGACTGGAAAAGAGGAAACATAGCCCCCGTTTTTTAAAAAAGGGAAAAAGAGGAAGACCCGAAGAACTACAGGCCAGTCAGTCTCACCTCTATGCCCAGCAAGATCATGGAGCAGACCCTCCTGGAAACTATGCTAAGGCACGTGGAAAACAAGGAGGTGATTGGTGACAGCCAACAAGGCTTCACTAAGGGCAAATCCTGCCTGACTGATTTTGTGGCCTTCTACGATGGGGTTACAGCACTGGTGGATAAGGGAAGAGCCACTGATCTCATCTACCTGGACTTGTCCAAAGCATTTTACACTGTCCCACACGACATCCTTGTCTCCACGTTGGAGAGACATGGAATTTCTGGATGGACCACTGAGTGGATAAGGAATTGTCTGGATAGTTGCACTCAAAGAGTTGCAGTCAACGGCTCAATGTCCAAGTGGAGGCCAGTGATGAGTGGTGTTCCTCAGGGGTCAGTCCTGGGACCAGTGCTATTTAACATCTTTGTTGGAGACATGGACAGTGGGATCGAGTGCACCCTCAGCAAGTTTGCAGATGACACCAAGTTGTGTGGTGTTGTGGACATGCTGGAGGGAAGGGATGCCATCCAGAGGGACCTTGACAGGCTGGAGAGAAGGGCCCGTGTGAACCTCATGAAGTTCAACAAGGTCAAGTGCAAGGTCCTGCACGTGGGTCGGGGCACAAATACAGGCTAGGTGGAGAGTGGATTCAGAGCATCCCCGAGGAAAAGGACTTGGGAGTGCTGGTTGATGAGAAGCTCAACATAAGCAGGCAATATGCACTGGCAGCCCAAAAAGCCAACCGAATCCTGGGCTGCATCAAAAGAAGCGTGGCCAGCAGGTCGAGGGAGGTGATTCTGCCCCTCTACTCTGCTCTCATGAGACCCCACCTGGAATACTGCATTCCACTCTGGTGTCCCCAACACAAGAAGGGCATGGACCTGTTGGAGCGGGTCCAGAGGAGGGCTATGAAGATGATCCGAGGGCTCGAGCCCCTCTCCTGTGAAGACAGGCTGAGAGAGTTGAGGTTGTTCAGCCTGGAGAAGAGAAGGCTCTGGGGTGATCTTACAGCAGTCTTCCAGTACCTGAAGGGGGCCTACAAGAAAGCTGGAGAGGGATTTTTTACAAGGGCGTGTAGTGATAAGACAAGGGGCAATGGCTTTAAACTGAAAGAGGGCAGATTTTGATTAAATATAAGGAAGACATTTTTTACATTGAGGGTGGTGAGGCACTGGAACAGGTTGCCCAGAGAAGTTGTGGATGCCCCATCCCTGAAAGTGTCCAAGGCCAGGTTGGATGAGGCTTTGAGCAACCTGGTGTAGTGAAGGGTGTCCCTGCCTGTGGCAGGGGAGTTGGAACTAGATGATCTTTAAGGTCCCCTCCAACCCTAACCATTCTACGATTCTGTGATTCTATGAAAATTCTCATTAACTAATTCCCTTCTTTTCTTCAGCCGCCTCATTATCAACATAGTCCAGAAACCTCACAGTGGGATCACAGTGAAACGTCTTTCTGTAGCTATGCACATTCTGACATCAAAGTTTTTTTCCATGACAAATATACAAAAAGTTCTAAAACCTTTTTAAAGCTAGTACATAGAATTAAAAAAACCCAGAAAGGTCATTAAAATCTTGA
The DNA here is from genome assembly GCF_009769465.1 of Tauraco erythrolophus. Taxonomy (NCBI): domain Eukaryota; kingdom Metazoa; phylum Chordata; class Aves; order Musophagiformes; family Musophagidae; genus Tauraco; species Tauraco erythrolophus. Next base: position 19,881,563 of record NC_141497.1, read on the forward strand.
GGCATCCACAGAGACAATATGATTAAGTAGTCCTAAAATTAACAACTGGGTGACTATTAAACATATATTAGTTTATATCAATAGGTTTTATTTCAAGTTAACTTGCAAAAATGAATATGAAGTACAGAAGTTGGAGTCCAACTGAATTATATATTGAAATGGAACTTCAAGGCTTTTACAGGACATCATACTGATTCCAGAATAGTTAGCTGGAGATACACGCTCATGCTTTTTCTCCTCCTAAATGGATCAATTCCTGCTAGAAACTAATTAAACTAGATTTTGTTATTTTTTATGTATATCCCAAGAAGAGCAACTAAGGACTGTATCTTTTCCTCTTGCTGAGTTGCATATGACAATTCAGGTAGAAAGATAAAATATGAGATAAAAACTGCTGCAACAAAGAAGAAATGTCGGGTCATTGTCATAGGTGACTCTCTTCTGAAAGGAACTGAGGGTCCAATACACAGACCTGACCCACTGCACAGGGAGGTCTGTTGCCTGCCCGGGGTCCGAGTTAAAGATGTGGTGAGGAAGCTTCCAACTCTTGTGCAGCCTACTGATTATTACCCACTACTAACATTCCAACTAGGCAGTGATGAAATTCCCCAAGCAAGAAGTCTGAGAAAAATCAAAAGAGATTTCAGGGCCCTTGGGAGACTGCTTAAGGGATCAGGAGGGCAAGTGGTGTTCTCCTCAATCCCTTTAATGGCAGGGAATGAAGAGGGAATAAACAGAAAGACCCACCAGGTCAACACCTGGCTTAGAGCCTGGTGTCTTGCACAGGGCTTTGGGTTCTTTGATCAGGGGTTGCTTTATACCACACCAGGTTTGCTGGCATCTGATGGGGTACACCTGACACATAAGGGGAGGAGGATCCTTGCACAGGAGTTGTCAGGGCTCATTGATAGGGCTTTAAACTAGATTTGAAGGGGGAAGGGGATACAGTCTGGCTTGCTGGGACTAAACCTAAGAGCTGCACAACATTGTTAATCGGACAATGTCCCAGAGAGTTACGTGGGTATGGTGCACCAGCAGAGATTGAGTGCACTATGTTCGGAGATAGGTCAGACCCAATGGTCACTGGCCTGCCAGGTGTCGAGGCAGTGACAGGGAGAGGTCAAGCAGGAGTCAGGCCTTCTCCCTTCAAGGAAAAGGCAAAGAGATCACTAGCCCAGTTAAAGTGCTTCTACACCAATGCATGCAGCATGGGCAACAAACAGGAAGAGCTGGAAGTCATTGTGCAAAAGGAAAACTATGATATAATTGCCATCACGGAGACATGGTGGGATGATACACACAACTGGAGTGCTGTGTTGGATGGCTACAAGCTCTTCAGGAGAGATAGGCCAGGCAGGAGAGGAGGGGGAGTGGCGCTGTACGTTAGGGAGGGTTTTGAATGTCTGGAGATCAGCAATGGTGATGAAAGGGTAGAATGCTTGTGGGTCAAAATAAGGGGGAAGGCCAATAGGGCTGGCATCACAGTAGGAGTCTGCTATAGACCACCCACTCAGGATGAAGATGTAGATGAAATATTCTACAAACAATTAGGGAAAGTCTCACAATCACAGCCACTAGTTCTTGTGGGTGACTTCAACCTACCAGATATTTGCTGGAATTTGAATACAGCAGTGAGGAAACAGTCCAGGAGCTTCCTAGAGTGTCTGGAAGACAACTTCCTGATACAGCTGGTGAGGGAACCAACCAGGGAAGGCTCCCTGCTGGACCTGCTGTTTACCAACAGAGAAGGACTCATAGACGGTGTTAAGGTTGGAGGCTGCCTTGGACATAGTGACCATGAAATAATAGAATTTTCAGTCACAGAAGCAGTAGGGAGAGGGGTCAGCAGAACTGCTGCCTTGGACTTCCGGAGGGCAGACTTCAACCTTCTTAGGAGACTGGTTGGAAGGGTCCCTTGGGAGTTGGTCCTGAAAGGCAAAGGGGTCCAGGAAGCCTGGACAATTCTCAAGAGGGAAATCTTCAGAGCCCAGGAGCAGGCTGTCCCAGTGAACCGCAAGACGAGCCGGAAGGGCAGAAGACCAGCCTGGCTGAACAGAGAGCTCTGGCTAGAGCTCAAGAAGAAAAAGAAAGACTATGACCTATGGAAGAAGGGGCAAGTCACTCACGAAAACTACAAGGATTCTGTGAGACGATGCAGGGAGAAGATTAGAAAGGCAAAAGCCCAGCTGGAGCTTAATCTGGCAGCTAGCATAAAAGACAATAAGAAAGGTTTCTACAAATACCTTAACAGTAAAAGGAGGGTTAGGGAGAATCTCCACCCCTTGCTAAATGCAATGGGAGAAATAGTGACTGGGGATGAAGAAAAGGCTGAGGTACTCAATGCCTTCTTTGCTTCAGTCTTTAATGGCCAGACTCACTCACTGGGTGATGTGCCTCTAGAACCAAATGGTGGAGATGGAGAGCTTTATCAAGGTTTTGTTCAAGAGGAAACAGTAAGTGAACTGCTGCACAGCTTAAATGTGCAGAAGTCTATGGGGCCAGATGAGATCCACCCAAGAGTGCTGAGGGAGCTGGTGGAAGTGCTCACCAAGCCACTTTCCATCATTTACCAACAATCCTGGCTAACAGGGGAGGTACCAGCTGACTGGAGGTTGGCAAACATGATGTCGATCTACAAGAAAGGTAAGAGGGAAGACCCAGGCAACTACAGGCCTGTCAGTCTGACCTCAGTGCCAGGTAAACTCATGGAGCAGATCATCCTTAGTGTTATCGTGCATCATGTACAAGACAGATGATGAGGCCCAGTCAACATGGATTTATGAAGAGCAGGTCTTGTTTGACCAACCTGATCTCCTTCTATGATAAAATGACCCGTTTAGCGGATGAGGGAAGAACTGTGGATGTTGTTTACCTCGATTTTAGCAAAGCCTTTGACACTGTTTCCCATAACATTCTTCTGCAGAAGCTGGCTGCCTAGGGCTTGGACGGGTGTACGCTTCGCTGGATCAAAAACTGGCTGGACGGCCGGGCCCAGAGAGTGGTGGTGAATGGAGTTAAATCTAGCTGGCGGCCGGTCACCAGTGGTGTTCCGCAGGGCTCAGTGTTGGGGCCTGTTCTCTTTAACATCTTTATCAATGATCTGGATGAGGGGATCGAGTGCACCCTCAGCAAGTTTGCAGATGACACTAAATTGGGAGGTAGAGTTGATCTGCCTGAGGGTCAGGAGGCTCTACAGAGGGACCTGGACAGACTGGATCGATGGGCTGAGGCCAACTGTATGAAATTCAACAAGACCAAGTGCCGGGTCCTGCACTTGGGCCACAACAACCCCCTGCAGCGTTACAGGCTTGGGGAAGTGTGGCTAGAAAGCTGCACAGCAGAGAAGGACCTGGGGGTGCTGGTCGACAGCCGATTGAACATGAGCCAGCAGTGTGCCCAAGCAGCCAAGAAAGCCAACGGAATCCTGGCATGTATCAGAAACAGTGTGGCCAGCAGGAGCAGGGAAGTGATTGTCCCCCATACTCAGCACTGGTGAGGCCACACCTTGAGTATTGTGTCCAGTTTTGGGCCCCTCACTTCAAGAAGGACATTGAGGTGCTCGAGCAGGTCCAGAGAAGGGCAACAAAACTAGTGAAGGGTTTAGAGAACTTGTCCTATGAGGAGCGGCTGAGGGAGCTGGGACTGTTTAGTCTGGAGAAGAGGAGGCTCAGGGGGGACCTTATCGCTCTCTACAATTACCTGAAAGGAAGTTGTAGGGAGATGGGGGTCGGTCTCTTCTCCCACGTTATGAATGACAGGACGAGAGGGAATGGCCTCAAGTTACGCCAGGGGAAATTTAGGTTAGATATCAGGAAGAATTTCTTTACAGAGAGGGTTGTGAAGTATTGGCACAGGCTGCCCAGGGAGGTGGTGGAGTCCCCATCCCTGAAGGTGTTTAAAAAAACGTGTAGATTTGGTGTTGAGCAACATGGTTTAGGGACCCTGACAGTGCAGGGTGAATGGTTGGACTCGATGATCTTGAAGGTCTCTTCCAAACAGATGATTCTATGAGGTCAACAAATGCCTACAAAAACTTATCATAGAATCATACAATGGTTTGAGTTGAAAGGGACCTTAAAGATCATAGAATCATAGAATCATAGAATGGTTAGGGTTGGAAGGGACCTTAAAGATCATCTAGTTCCAACCCCCCTGCCCCTCTCCCGCCACCAGAACCCCTTCACACAAACCTAGCACACATGGGCAGGGACATCTTCCACTAGATCAGGTTGCTCAAAGCCTCATCCAACCTGGCCTTGAATACCTCCGGGGATGGGGCATCCACAAATCCTCTGGGCAACCTGTTCCAGTGTTTCACCACTCTCATTGCAAAAAATTTCTTCCTTATATCTAATCTAAATCTACCCTTTTGCAGTTTAAAGCCATTGCCCCTTGTCCTACACGCCCTTGTAAAAAGTCCCTCTACAGCTTTCTTGTAGGCCCCCTTCAGGTACTGGAAGACTGCTATAAGATCATCCCGGAGCCTTCTCTTCTCCAGGCTGAACAGCCCCAACTCTCTCAGCCTGTCTTCATAGGAGAGGTGCTCCAGCCCTCGGATCATCTTCGTGGCCCTCCTCTGGACCTGCTCCAACAGCTCCATGTCCTTCTTGTGTTGGGGACTCCAGAGCTGAATGCAGTACTGCAGGTGGGGATCTCACAAGAGCTGAGTAGAGGGGCAGAATCACCTCTCTTGACCTGCTGGCCACACTTCTCTGGATGCAGCCCAGGATACGGTTGGCTTTCTGGGCTGCAAGAGCACATTGCCAGCTCATGTTGAGCTTCTCATCCAGCAGCACCCCCAAGTCCTTCTCGTCAGGGCTGCTCTCAATCCATTCTCCGTCCAGCCTGTGCTTGTGCTTGGGATCGCCCCGACCTGTGTGCAGGACCTTGCACTTGGCCTTGTTGAACTTCATGAGGTTCTCACAGGCCCACCTCTCAAGTCTGTCAAGGTCCCTCTGGATGGCATCCCTTCCCTCCAGTGTGTCCACCACACCACACAGCTTGGTGAACTTAATCAACTTTCCATTAAAGACATCACAAAATTTAAAACTCTAGGAACAGTTTAAATGCATTTTAGATCTGAAAATAGAAGGGAGTAGAAAATCACTGCAGAACATGCTAAATAAGAGGAATGAAATCAGGAAAAAAAAAAAAGTCTTTTTCAGGTAACACAGGAAGAACTCACTCTAGAATTAAAATAAGTAAGTCCACAAGGTGGCAGAAAAGAGACAGAAAAAAAGCCAACAAATTTTCTTTAGTTATATTAAGACAAACGTCTAGCTTTAATATCACTTCACCTACCAACATGACAAAAGACAGTCAGAAATAAAACTTGAAAGAAGATACTAATTCATCCACTATAGCTCATTCTATATGCTTACAATCTTGTATAAGGATGTATTCACGTGTTTAAAATAGTAATCATGCAGCTTAAAATATTTCCTATGTACTTTCTACATAGTATCTGAGTATTTTATAAATAATTAAATTAATATTATTTTTTTAAGTCTATACTAATTCACCTTTAACAATAAAAACACCCATTCCTAAACTCCACTTGTTTCTGATTATTTTTTTTTTAATGAACAACGACATAATAGTATAACTTAGTAGTATTTTAATAATACCTAAAATCACTGGGGTCTGTTTCAAGCAAAATCAAATAAGAAATGATTTTTACATATATAGTTTGGGGTTTTTTTAAATATATATATTTATTCACCATAGTACCTAAGTGCTACAACTATAGTAGAAGCACACAGAAAGAAAAGTAGACATTTAAATAAGTAATCCCTAAATCATTTATGGTGTAAAAGCTAAAAAATAAGTCTTTAAACTCTTTGAAACCCACCTTAATATCTATATATTGAGTGTTGAAAGCAGACATAATGGGCTAACAGAGAGATTTTACTCAAGAAAGGGCTGCTACATCAAGCTTCCTATCTCTTTGGTTTTAAACATTATTACCTGTTAACCATCTGTTTTAATTTCAAATATATGCCTATAGGAAATCTTTTGAACATCTCATTACTAATTACTGGCAGAGACAGAACAATACCTGTACAATACAATACAATACAATATAATACCTATGCAAAACTTGAAGTCATATGATAAATGCTTATTTAATTTGGGTCACACCTTTCATTTTATTGTGGCAGTAAGCAGTGTTGGGAAATGTAGTAAAAAGATCATAAATTACTAAGAAAATACTAAACCAGCTGAGATATTAGCCAAATATATTTCAGAATGGATTTGATCTTTTACTTATAAATAAACGAATAGACTACACTGACAACTGCATGGATACCAAATTTAGAAGAGATCACTCAAAATATGTACTGTGTCTGGCTGGGATAGAGTTAATTTTCTTCATAGCAGCCCATATGGGTTTTAAAACATATGAATTAGACCTAAATACACCAAGAATGCAGATAAACTGCAGGTTTGACTGTGACCTGCAAATCCTAGTTCCTTCCAAGTATATGCTGGCTGCTTACTGACTTCATGTTAAGACAACTTCTGGCTGTTTACCTGCTTCAATAGATTTGCTGGTCCAGATGACTGAGGATCATTAACGCAAGGGTGTGCTGTGGATATTTATTTTTTTGATGTTACAACTAACTTATAGACATTCAGATTATTTTAACCAGTTCATTCAGATTGCAACTAATAGAATTAACCCTCAAAGGGAAGAGAAGGTCTCTGGATCTGACAACAAATGACAGGCACTGCATCTACTCCAACCCCCATTAAAGGCACTACAGCTGAACCAGAGAATCAACCTGTTCTGATATCAGTCGCCCCTATACAGAAGAAGTAGTACACAAAGAAATCAGTTTGCTTAGTGAGGGATGAAGATGAACCAGGGTCATCACGAGAACAGGAGGAGGAAGAGGCAGAACCCACAAACGAGACGGTAACCACCCGATCCCTATCCCTGAGTGAGCTGCGAGATATGCAGAAGGATTTCAGCCACCATCCAAATGAGAACATTGTTACCTGGTTGCTCCAATGCTAGGATAAAAGAGCCAGTAGCTTGGAATTAGAGAGTAGGGAAGTTAAGCAGTTGGAATGCCTGTCTAGGGAAAGGGGCATTGACAAGGCGATTGGAAGAAAACCACGAGCCCTCAGCCTCTGGAGGTGACTCCTGTCAGGTGTGAAGGAAAGGTACCCCTTCAAGGATGATATTACATGTCATCCAGGCAAGTGGACCACCGGAGAAAGATGTATCCAGTACCTGAGGAAGATAGCCATGCTGGAGGTGATTTACAATGATCCAAATAATGGGCAGTTGCCCACAGATCCAGATGAAGTCCAATGCAATCAATCCACGTGGCGGAAGTTTCTATAGAGTACACCAGTGTCGTATGCCAACTCTTTGGCAGTGATGTCCTGGAGGGAAGGCAAGGGACAAACGGTGAATGAATTGGCTGGTCAACTGTGGCAATATGAAGGAAGTCTCTCTTCCTCCCTATAGACCTGCATTGTGGCTATGGAGAAACTGCCCCAGGAGTTCCACCAATTCAAAGAGGATATGTCCTACTCCTCGCCTGTATGGACCTGTGGGAAAATAACCAAAATCGGGGGAATGGAGAAACACTGCTTCGCAAAGTTCAGCTCAAAAGCTGTAATATTAAAGGTAGCTTTGAGGCAAGGCGCAATTGCTGCTCCCAGGAACACAATGCAGTTGGCATGGCCAACAGAACGTACAATGACCTTGAAATGGGGAGCAGAGCGGTACGAAGGTATCACGGCTCGTCCCTGTTCTCAGGGATAAAAGAATGGCTGCCAAAGGTAACCGCACAGCTGTCAAGGAAGACGGATCGCAACCCTGGCCTCAACAATGGTGATAGATAGAGTACCTAGCCAAGCATTCACCTAGGCCATTTGAGCATGTCGATATTTAACAAATTCCCAAATGGCTGGCCTTTTGAGTGAACTTTGCTCATTATAATATCATTATAATAGCAAAACACACCTCCATCCCAAAAGCTACCCGCCTCCAGGTAGCAACCACCCCCCCACTGAGCATGTGCCCTGAATTTCTTCTTGTCTATACCTTTAAATCAAAATGAGGAAAATTTGTACCAACCCTGACAAAGATACGCTTGACTGGAGTCACTCAAGCCTCATCTAAAAGTATAAAAATGGCTTAAGAGAAGGGGGGTGTTGGGCGAAGACCTCCATCGGAACGTCTGGGATCAGTCGACGGGCTGGACCTCTTTTCTCCCCCCCATAGGGACGCCTATTGGGTAAGAGCTCTGTGTTATGTGCGCTTAGTTATTAACATTTTGCTGGCTATTTAGAATTATTATTGATAAGTTGTGTTTTCGCAGTCAGTACCTATCACCGGCTATCTTATAAGGGGCACCTGGTGAAGATAAAGATGAATCACAACCGCTGTCTCAGCAGTGATGGTGAAATTGTGTCCTTTAGCTACTGAATCACACCTCCACCCGCCTCCGAGCTGCGACCACCCCTCACGAGAGAAATTTACACCAATCCTAATCAAGTTATGTATGACTAGAGTCACTCGAGCTTCACCTAAAAGAAATGAAAAAGTATAAATTGGCAAAAGACAAAGGGGATGTTAGGGAGAAGCCCCTCCATCGAAACGTCCGGGATCAGTCGACGGGCTGAACCTCTCTTCTCCCCCCCATAGGGACACCTATTGGGTAAGAACTTTGTTATGCGCATTTGCTTACTAACACCTTGCTAGCTATTTAGTATTATCACTGTAGTATTTTAATCAAAGTTGTTCTTGTAGTCAGTCACTATCACCAGCTATCTACGAATCTATATTGTCACGAATAAAATATATATTATATATATACACGTTTCCGGGAACGTGTCTCCTTATTAGGAGTTTGGGCCATAGTATTACTGTTGTTGACCTATAGGTGGGCGAACACCCTCCGACTAACTGTGGCTGCCAAGGGAGGGCAGGGGGAGTCGGGCTCAAGGGTCTCGTGGCATTTGGGGAAACCGGTATACTAGCCAGAATTATCTCCTCGTCTATTGGTATTGAGTCCCACGCTCTGACTTGGGGCGCTGATAGACCAGTCTTTGACCGCTTAACATGACAACATGTAATAAAATTCGTCATATATATACAAATATAAGCTTCCGGAAACTTCAAAACTGATATAGAGAATATAAGGGATTTAGCTCGATGCGCTGCCCGTGGGGTCCCTGAATAGGTTAGGCAAACACCCTCCAACTTAGCGGGCTGCCCAAGGGGGGCAGGCGGGTCGAGTACAAGGGTCTCGTCTTTCTTGGGAAACTGGCAGACTGGTCAAATTGAAAAGGGCTCAAGGTAGCCCCCCCTCCCTGTCCTCTATTGGCCTGACCTTGTGTCATAACGTGACAGGACCCATATCTCAGTTATTAGGAGTAAGCGTTCCCCTGCTCAAGAGATAGAATATAGAGGGTATGCAGCACGAGGTACCCTGTGGTTTTACCTGCGCGACCACGGACATGAGGAAGTGGGCTGGAAAACCTACCTCGACCCTAGAGGCAAGGGTACGGGATTTGCAAGGAAAAACAATCACAAAAGGGGATTCTTCCAGGGAAAATGCCGCTCCAGTTTCCAGCGGATAGTTCCCCAGACAGTGTAGAAGGGCTGATCTCACTTCTGATCCTCTTGAAGGGACTTTAAATTCATTTTTACAAAAAGTGTGTAACGAATATTATGACCAGGACTAGAGGGACCCTGCCTCCAGCCAGGTGGAGGAAAGAGATAACAGGGTTTATTGGACTGTGTGAATTCAATGGCCTGACACATCAAACCCACAACAGGAGTATAAGGCTCTAGTGGACATCAGTGCTTAGTGTACCCTAATGCCATCAAGCTATAAAGGGGCAGAACCCATCTGTATTTCTGGAGTAACAGGGTGATGCCAAGAGCTAACTGTATTGGAAGCTGAAGTGAGTCTAACTGGGAATGAGTGGCAAAAGCACCCCATTGTGACTGGCCCAGAGGCCCCGTGCATCCTGGGCATAGACTACCTCAGGAGGGGGTATTTCAAGGACCCAAAAGGCTACCAGTGGGCTTTTGGCCCAGCTGCCTTGGAGATGAAGGAAATTAAACATCTGTCTAACATGCCCAGTCTCACAGAGGACCCTTCTGTTGTGGGATTGCTGAGGGTTGAAGAACAACAGGTACCAATCGCTACTACAACAGTGCACTGGCAGCAATATCACACCAATCAAGACTCTCTAATTCCCATCTATGAGCTGATTCATCAACTGGAGAGCCAAAGGGTGATCAGCAAAACTCGTTCCCCCTTCAACAGTCTCATATGGCCAGTGTGCAAGTCTAATGGAGAGTGGAGACTAACAGAAGACTATCGTGGTCTGAATGAAGTCATGCCACCACTGAGCACTGCCATGCCGGATATACTAGAACTTCAACACAAAGCGGAGTCAAAGGCAGCCAAGTGATACGCCACAATTGATATCACTATTGCATTTTTCTCAATCCCTTTGGAAGCAGAGCACAGGCCACAGTTTATTTTCACTTGGAGGAGCGTCCAGTACACCAAGAACCGACTGCCCCAGGAGTGGAAACACAGCCCTACCATTTGCCATGGACTGATCCAGACTGCACCAGAAAAGGGTGAAACTCTGGAACACCTGCAATACATCGATGACATCATCATATGGGGCAACCCAGTAGAAGTTGTTTTCAAGAAAGGGAAGAAAATAGTTCAAATCCTTCTGAAGGCCAGTTTTGCCATAAAATGAAGTAAGGTCAAGGGATCTGCACGGGAGATTCAGATCTTAGGAATAAAATGGCAAGATGAGTGCTGTCATACCCCAATGGAAGTGATCAAAAAAACAACACCTATGTCTCCACTGACCAGTAAAAAGGAAACATAAGCCTTCTTAGGCAGCGTGAGTTTTTGGAGAATGCATATTCCAAATTGCAGTCTGATTGTAAACCCTCTCTATCAAGTGACTCGGAAGAAGAATGATTTTAAATGGGGCGCTGAGCAATGACAAGAATTTGAACAAATTAAACAAGAAACAGTTCATGCAGTAGCCTTTGAGTGAGTCCAGGCAGGACAAGATGTCAAAAACATGCTCTATATAGCAGCCAAGGAGAATGGTCCTACCTGGAGCCTCTGGCAAAAAGCACCAGGGGACTCTCTAGGTCGACCCCTTGGGTTTTGGAGTTGGGGATACGGAGGATCCGAAGCCCACTATACTCCAACTGAAAAGGAGATATTGGCAGCATATGAAGGAGTCCGAGCTGCTTCTGAAGTGATTGGTACGGAAGCACAGTTGCTCCTGGCACCCCGATTGCCAGTGCTGGACTGGATGTTCAAAGGGAGCGTCCCGTCTACACACCACGCAACTGATTCCACATGGAGTAAGTGGATCGCACTGATCACACAAAGGGCTCGGATAGTCACCCAGGAATTTTGGAAGTAATCACTAACTAGCCAGAAGGCAAAGATTTCAGAATGTCGCAGGAGGAGGAGGAGGTGGTAATGTGTGCTGAAGAGGCCTCACTGTATAATAAACTACCAGATAACAAGAAGCAATATGCCCTGCTCACCGATGGATCCTGCCACATTGTAGGAAAACATCTGTCCCAGTTTTAGCTGGGACAGAGTTTTTTTTTAACAGCCAGAAGAGCTCCCTGTTTTGGTTTCACTCAGAGGCTCACTCTGAGAAGAATGTTGATAGCAAGCTGATGTTTGTGGTTGGAAGTGAAACTCCAAGGACTTTTCAGTGTGCGGAGTACAGAAACACGGCAGGATAAGGGGGGAGCATAGCTGGGACAAGGGGGACACGATTCCCCTTGTCATTTGTGTGGAACTTAAGACTGAGGGCCAAACTGGCCAATCAGTATTCCATATCATGCAGCGTCATGCCCAGTATAAAAGCGAGGGTCAGCCGGGAAGAAGGGCTTTTGCGCTTTTGCTCTTTTTGCATTTTTGCTCTTTTGCGCTTGCTGCGCTGTTGCTCTGCTGTTTTTTTTTTTTTTTCTTTCTCTCTCTCTCTCTTTCTCTCCCTCTCTGCCCCTCTCTATTTCGGGGCCTCGCGTTCGTCCGGGATTTGCAGTTTTCGGGACGAGACGGGCTTCGCATACGAGGGGTGGTGAGCACCTACATTGTATTAAATCATCTGTATTAAATCACTCTTATCTCAACCCACGGGTTTCACGTTTATCCTTTAATTCTCTCCCTCATTCCTGGGGGTGGGGGAGGGGGAGTGACCGGCTGTGTGTGGGGCGGTTCAACATAACCCACGACAACATCGAAGGTGGAAAGCTGCTGTGTGGAGTCCTATACGACAAGTCACAGAAGCTACTGAAGGAGAAGGTGAATCAAGTCAGTTTGCAGAGGTGAAAGCCATCCAACTGGCTTTAGATATTGCTGAATGAGAAAAGTGGCCAGTGCTCTATCTTTATACTGACTCACGGAGCGTGGTAAATGCCCTGTTGGGGGATGCTTACAGCAGTGGAAGCAGAGCAAACGTCAGTGCAGAGGCAGACCCATCTGGGCTGCCTCGTTGTAGCAAGATATTGCTGCATGGGTAGAGAAGTTAGTTGTGAAGATACGTCATGTAGATGATCATGTACCCAAGAGATGAGCTACTGAAGTAGATCAAAACAACCAGTAAGTGGCTCAAGTGGATCTGGACTGGCAACATAAGGATGAAATATTTATAGCTTGCTGGGCCCATGATGCTTCAGGCCGTCAAGGAAGGGATGCAACATACAGATGGGCTCGTGATCAAGGGGTGGACTTAACCATGGACAGTATTGCACAGGTTATCCATGAGTGTGAAACCTGCGCTGTAATCAAGCAAGCCAAGTGGTTAAAACCTCTCTGGAATGGAGAACAATGGTTAAAATAGAAGTATGGGGAGGCCTTGTAAATTGACTATATCATGTTCCCACAAACCCGCCAAGGCAACCACCATGTGCTCACAATGGTGGAAACAACCACTGGATGGTTGGGAACCTATGCCTTGCCCCATGTCACTGCCCGGAACACTATCCTGGGCCTATGGCAGCATGGCACCCCAGAAAGAATAGAGTCAGACAACAGGACTCATTTCTGAAACAACTTCATAGACACCTGGACCAAAGGACATGACTTTCAGTGGGTACATTACATCCCCTATCATGCAACAGCCTCTGGGAAAATTGAATGATAGAATCACAGAACAGTTTGGGTTGGAAGGGACCTTTCAAGATCATCTAGTTCCAAACCCCCTGCCACGGGCACGGACACTCTCCACTACATCAGGTTGCTCAAAGCCTCATTCAACCTGTCCTTGAACACTTCCAGGAATGGGGAATCCACAACTCCTCTGGACAACCTGTTCCAGTGCCTCACCATCCTCAGAGGGAAGAATCCTTATCTCTAATCTAAATCTGCCCTCTTTCAGTTTAAAGCCATTGCCCCTTGTCCTATCACTACACACCCCTGTGAAAAATGCCCCTCTCCAGCTTTGCTGTAGGCCCCCTTTAATACTGTGTCGTGGGTTAGGTTGAAAACTTCCTCCCTCTACGTACTGTAGAAGGAGATAAAGTCCCTGTAGTGCACATGAGGAATATACTGGGGAAGACAGTTTGGGTTATTCCTGCCTCGGGTAAAGGTAAACCCATTCGTGGGATTGCTTTTGCTCAGGGACCTGGGTGCACTTGGTGGGTGATGCAGAAGGACGGGGAAGTCCGAGGTGTGCCTCAAGGGGATTTGATGTTGGGTGAAAATAGACGATAAAATGAATTGAATTGTGTGATATTAATTGCTGAATAACCCTGTCCCTGCATACCATCATCGCTATGGTTGTCACATTGCACTAATGTCATTATATTAAAAATCATCCAGGTTAATGAAGAATGAACTTCGTCAGAATCAGAACCGATTCCAAACACCCAGCAACTTCTTCGAGATCAACATCTTCAACCTGCAGAGGGCGGCTGGATACACCAACTACGAGCTCCAGATGCCACACGCAACAAAGACTACATGTCATCCGTTCTACCGACTGAGCGAATTCCACGTCATCTTTCCTGCCCTGGGAGACTGTTGTAACAGATGAAGACACATTTTGGAGGGATGACCCATGGCTAAGGGAATAGTATATATGTAAGGTTTGAGCATGACGCTGCATGATATGGAATACTAATTGGCCAGTTTGGCCCTCAGTCTTAAGTTCCACACAAATCACAAGGGGAATCGTGTCCCCCTTGTCCCATCTGTGCTCCCCCCTTATCCCGCCGTGCTTCTGCACTCCGGCACACTGAAAAGTCCTTGGCAGCTTGTTATCAGCGTTCTTCTCAGAGTGAGCCTCTGAGTAAAACCAAAACACGGAGCTCTTCTGGCTGTTAAAAAAAACCCTCTGTCCCAGCTAAAACTAGGACATACTGGAAGACTGCTGTAAGAGCATCCCGGAGCCTTCTCTTCTCCAGGCTGAACAACCTCAACTCTCTCAGCCTGTCTTCACAGGAGAGGGGCTCGAGCCCTCGGATCATCTTCATAGCCCTCCTCTGGACCCGCTCCAACAGGTCCATGCCCTTCTTGTGTTGGGGACACCAGAGTGGAATGCAGTATTCCAGGTGGGGTCTCAGGAGAGCAGAGGAGAGGGGCAGAATCACCTCCCTCGACATACTGGCCATGCTTCTTTGGATGCAGCCCAGGATACGGTTGGCTTTCTGGGCTGCAAGTGCACATTGCTGGCTCATGTTGAGCTTCTCATCAACCAGCATTCCCAAGTCCTCCTCAGGGCTGCTCTCAATCCATTCTCCATCCAGCCTGTATTTTTGCTTGGTATTGCCCCGACCCACGTGCAGGACCTTGCACTTGGCCTTGTTGAACTTCATGAGATTCACATAGGCCCACCTCTCAAGGTTCCTCTGGATAGTATCCCTTCCCTCCAGCGTGTCCACAACACCACACAGCTTGGTGTCGTCAGCAAATTTTCTGAGGATGCACTCGATCTCACTATCCATGTCACCAACAAAGATGTCGGTTCCAGTACTGACCCCTGAGGAACACCACTTCTCACTGGTCCCCACTTGGACATCAAGACATTGACCACAATTCTTTGAGTGTGACCATCCAGCCAATTCCTTATCCACCGAGTGGTCCATCCATCAAATCCATGTCTCTCCAATTTAGATACAAGGATCTTGTGTGGGGCAGTGTCAAATGCTTTAGACAAGCCCAGGTAGATGACATCAGTTGCTCTTCCCTTATCAACCAATGCTGGAACCCCATCGTAGAAGGCCACCAAAATTGTTCAGGCATGATTTGCCCTTAGTGAAGCCATATTGACCGTCACCAATCACCTCCTTTTTTTCCATGTGCCTTAGCATAGTCGCCAGGAGGATCTGCTCCATGATCTTGCCGGGCACAGAGGTGAGACTGACCGGCCTGTCGTTCCCAGGTCTTCCTTTTTTCCATTTTTAAAAATGGGGGCTATGTTTCCTCTTTTCCAGTCAGTGGGAACTTCACCAGACTGCCACAACTTTTCCAATATGATAGATAATGACTTAGTAACTTCAATCTGCCAGTTCCCTCAGGGCCCGCGAATGCATCTCTGTTGTGGGTTAGGTCGAATCCTACACACAGCCGGTCCCTCCCCCTCCCCCACCCCCAGGAATGAGGGAGAGAATTAAAGGAGAAAACGGGAAACCTGTGGGTTGAGATAAGAACAATTTAATACAGATGATTTAATACAATGTAGATGCTCACCACCCCCTCGTATGCAAAGCCCGTCTCGTCCCGAAGCTGCAAATCCCGGACGAACGCGAGGCCCCGAAATAGAGAGGGGCAGAGAGGGAGAGAGAGAGAGTACTCCGAGAGTGGGAGTACTGGGAGAGAGAGAAAAAAAAGAGGCAAGCGCAGCAAGCGCAAAAGAGCAAAAGTGGCGAAAGAGCCAAAGCGCAAAAGCCCTTCCTTCCAGCTGACCCTCACTTTTATACTGGGCATGACGCTGCATGATATGGAATACTAATTGGCCAGTTTGGCCCTCAATCTTAAGTTCCACCACAAATCACAAGGGGAATCGTGGCCCCCTTGGCCCGGCTATGCTCCTCGCTTATCCCGCCGTGTTTCTGCACTCCGGCACACTGAAAAGTCCTTGGAGTTTCACGTCCAACCACAAATATCAACTTGCTATCAGCATTCTTCTCAGAGCGAGCCTCTGAGTAAAACCAAAACACGGAGCTCTTCTGGCTGCTAAAAAGAAGAGCTAACTCTGTCCCAGCTAAAACTAGGACAATCTCATACAACAGACTGCTAAAAACTTGTCGTGGGTTAGGCCAATTTGGCAACTAAACCCCACGCAGCTCTCCCACTCCAGTAAAGTGGAGAGGAGAAAAATATAATAAAAGAGCTGAGGGTCGAGACAAGAACAGAGGAGCACCCACCAACCACGGTCCCGGGCAAAAGAGGCTGTTTTCTTAAAGCAAAACAGTGTATTAACAGCTACCTACAAAGAGAAAAGCAAACAAAAACGGTTACTTGAGAGGATAACAAGAAAACAAGGCCAGATCTTAAAAACAACACCATTCCCCCCCTTTGCCTTTTCTTCCTGGCTCTACCTCCTGCCCCCAGCTGTTCACGGGGGCAGGGAATGGGGGAGTGCAGGTCAGTTCATTCCATGTTGTTACTGCCACTTCTCTTAAAGGAGAAGGAGTCCTTACATCATCATCGCTGGGAGGCAATCCTTCCCCAACAGATTGCCCCAAGTGCGGGCTTTACCAGTCCTGGACTTTTAAGGAGTTGTTGCCACTCGCTCTGGCGTGGCTTGTCATATCGACCTTAAATGCGTCTTCATACAGACTTAGATGTGTAAATGCGCCTCGACCTGTGCCCATGATTCACAATAGTCTCAGGCTCAGGCATCTCCTTTAACAAAACACCTCCCCATCGGCGGGGGTCATCCCACGGACTGTAGATGCGTACCGTACTCAGGCTCTGGCATCTCTTCTCAACGTGGATCCTCCACGGGCTGCGAGTGGGTCTCTGCTTGCTCCACCGAGGACTGGTTGCAAAGGGGCCGCTTGCAAGGGGGACTCAGCTGTGGCATACGTTGTTCCGTTCCATCTTCACTGACCTGTTATCTGTGTGGCTGTTTGTCTCAGATCTCAATCTTTTCTGGGTGAACTTGGTCTGGTGGGCATCCCGGGAGCAGGGCTCTCCCCGAGTTCCCCAAGCAGCTTCGTCGGGGCCATTCCCAGTGGATGGCCCCAGCCCGGCTCGGGCTGCCAGCCCGTCCGGGCGCCGGGGAGCAGGGGCCGTGCCCCTCTCCCTTCTCCTCGCTCCTGGGCACAGGCACACACCTTTCTGGTTCCTTTGTCCCAACGTAAATAGGGCAATTTGCAGAGGCACTGATTGGCTCAAGCCCCGAGGGGGATGGGAGTCCGGTCTGATGGGCAGCTTCTGCCACCCGGACCTCCCCCCCCACTTCAAACCATGACAAAACTACACTGAGAGCAATGGGTGGTGGAATTTTCAAACATTGATATACTCATTTAGCAAAAGCCACTGGCTAGTTAACACTAAAAGATACGCCAATCGAGCTGGCTCTGCCCAATCAGACCTTCCATATACTGTAGAAAGTGATAAAGTCCCCATACTGCACATTAAGAATATGTTAGGGAAGGCAGTCTGGGTTATTCTTGCCTCAGGTAAAGGCAAATCCATACGTGGGATTGCTTTTGGTCAAAGACCTGGGTCCACTTGGTACGTGATGCAGAAGGATGGGGAAGTCCAATGTGTACGTCAAGGGGATTTGATGTTGGGTGAGAATAGCCAGTGAATTGAACTGTATTATGTTAATTGCTAATTTAACCTGCTACTGTATGTCATCGCTACTACAGTTGCTATTTGCTATATCAATAACATTACAGTAAGAATCACCCAAATTAATGAAGGATGGACTTTGACAAAACCAAGTAAAGTGCAGCAGTGATGGAACTAGTATTGGCTTCAGCAACTGGTGTCCAGCAACTTCCTCAAGACTGACATCTTCAACCTGCAAACCATGGGCATGGACCGTGCCAGATACACCAGTCATGAGCTCGGGATGCAGCATGCAACAATCTAACACCACACACCATCTCTCCTGCCCTGAAAGACTGTTATGACAGATGGAGCTCCAAAGTCATTGATTAAATGAATTCAACGAACAGGTTAGAGGGATGCCACATAGACTAAGGGAATGATATCTGTGTGTGTGTGTGTGTGTGTGTGTATATATATATATCAGAGACAGAAAAAGTGGTGGGGATTAATTGGAAAATGTATCATCTGGGCATGATGTAGGTGGTATAGAATAAGGGGTGGATAATGTTCTAGGTTCGGCTGGGATAGAGTTAGTTTTCACAGGAAGCTGGGAGGGAACACAGCTAGGACAGTTGATCCAAACTAGCCAGGGAGATATTTGATACCATATGACGTCATGCTCAGAATATCTATTGGGGAAGCTAGCCAGCGGAGGGCCGTTGTAGATTGAGAGTGGGCTGGGCATTGGGTTCCAGGTGGTGAGCAACTATCACTTGTTTTGTATTGTTCTTTTATTAGTATTACTGTTGTTGTTACCCCTTCTCTCTTTGTGCTGTCCTATTAAACTGTCCTTATACCAATCCACAAGTTTTACCTTTTTTTTTCCTTCTGATTTCTTCTCCCCATCCCACTGAGGGGAAAGGAGTGAGTGAGTAGCTGTGTGGTAGCTTAGCTGCCGGCTGGGCTAAACCACGACAACTTTATAGAACATCACTATATAGAACATCTTTCATATATCCCTTACTAGGGATATAACTAGGGGTTCAAATATTCAACTTGCAATAGAAAGGACTATATTCTTTTTAGTGCTTGTCTCCAATGTATACACAATAACTATTGATATTCCTTTCCATATATTTTAACTGCCAATATTATGAATTTCACCTTTTTTTAAAGGATTTACAATTCTATATAGCATATCAAACATTTTTTTCCTTAATTCTGAGATTCTTTGTGCTAGGCAGACCAAAATCTTACTACTGAGAGGAATGCTGGTCTATGCAGTGAAGACAGTTGTCTAAGAATCTGGAGATTTAAATTCAGCACTCTGATTTCCCAGTCTTCCTTTCATGACCTTGATTAAGTCACTTTCCTTGCCCAAGTTTTCCATCTATAAAATTGAGACAATTTTCGTTCTCAGCCTTGTAGGCATAAGAGGAACTACACTTAAGTTTCCAATCTGCTGAGATACAATGGTAAAAGGATAATAGTACACAGTACATTAAACAGATTAGTACTCTAATATCCGTGCCTGCAAGCACTGACTGGAACAAATAAACTGTCAGAACTTGTTACCTATCCACATATACTCTGGTCAACAGGAGTAATAAATCAAACCCCATGTCTTGTCACTTAACCCCAAACAGCCTTACATCGGATACAAAACACTAATAGTAATTATCTAAACTTACACTTAGGCATCCACTACAGGCCAGTCAGTCTCACCTCTGTGCCTAGCAAGATCATGGAGCAGAGCCTCCTGGAAACTATGTTAAGGCACATGGAAAATAAGGAGGTGATTGGTGACAGCCAACATGGCTTCACTAAGGGCAAATCGTGCCTGATAAATTTGGCGGTCTTCTACAACAGGGTTACAGCCTTGGTGGATAAGGGAAGAGCAACTGATGTCATCTACCTGGACTTGTCCAAAGCATTTGACACTATCCCACACAACATCCTTGTATCTAAATTGGAGATACATGGATTTGACGAATGGACCACTCGGTGGATAAGGAATTGGCTGAATGGTTGCACTCAGAGAGTTGCAGTCAATGGCTTGATGTCCAAGTGGAAGCTAGTGATGAGTGGCATTCTTCAGGGATCAGTATTGAGGCCAGTGCTATGAATCTATGAAAAATATCCAGCACCATTCTGGAAGTTCCATTTTTTTTTTTTTTTAAACAACAAATCATAGAATCATAGAATGGTTAGGGTTGGAAGGGACCTTAAAGATCATCTAGTTCCAACCCCTCCTGCCTCGGGCAAGGACACCTTCCACTAGGCCAGGTTACTCAAAATCTCATCCAACCTGGCCTTGAACGCTTCCAGGGATGGGGCAGCCACAACTCCTCTGGGCAACCTGGTCCAGTGCCTCAGCATCCTCATAGTAAAGAATTTCTTCCTTAGATCGAATCTAAATCTCCCCTCTTTCAGGTTAAAACCATTACCCCTTGTCCTATCACTACACGCCCTTGTAAAAAGTCCCTCTCCAGCTTTCCTGTAGGCCCCCTTTAGGTACTGGAAGACTGCTAGAAAGTCTCCCCAGAATCTTCTCTTCTCCGGGCTGAACAACCTCAACTCTCTCAGCCTGTCTTCACAGGAGAGGTGCTCCAGCCCTTGGATCATCTTTGTGACCCTCCTCTGGACCTGCTCCAACAGCTCCACGTCCTCCTTATGTTGGGGACCCCAGAGCTGAACACAGTATTCCAGGTGGGGTCTCACAAGAGCAGAGTAGAGGGGCAGAATCCCCTCCCTCAACCTGCTGGCCACGCTGCTTTGGATGCAGCCCGGGATACAGTTGGCTTTCTGGGCTGCCAGCGCACATTGCCAGCTCATGTTGAGCTTCTCATCAACCAACACCCCTGTCGGGGAAGTCTTCTGGCTGCTGTATGGGTTGAATAGAGGACACTTGTGGCTCGTTGGAGCAGGTGCGGTGAGTCATGTTGGTCAGCTGGAAACCACGTGACCCATGGATGGTTAAAGGTGGGGCACTCCCTCCTGGGAGTGGGGTGTTTTCCTCCTGGGTATTGGAGAGGTAGGAGCTCTTAGAGAGTGGTGACTTGGAGCTCTGTTGGATAGATTTCTGATTAAGGTAACATTGAGATTAGAACAGCCTTCTGATTGTGGAATACATTGTGATTGTAATGGCTGTTTGGTTGTGATTCACTGAGAGAAGATACAGGCAGTTTGTGACATCTGGTGACCCTGATGTGATTTGTCAGGACATGAACTGCCTGGACTGCAGGGTGAAGTGTGGTAGAGATAGAGCCCAGCGAAGCTTGAGGGTGGCAGAAGCTGCAGATTGACCTAGACACCTGGAACAAGGTGAGCCACTGAGAATGGAAAATGGGACAGAACTTTGTAAAAGAAAACCAGACCTTTGTATTCCTTAAATCTGTGATAATGGCTGTGAGGATTGATATAAGCAATGAGGATCTATATAATTTACTTAACTGGGTGGTGGAGTGTGAAGACCTAGTGAATCTCAATACCTCCTTTAGCCTTGAGCTATGGAAAAAGCTGGGGGATAAGTTACTTTGTGAAGCAGTATTTGAGAATAAGGACTTGACTGAAATCGACCTGCTGCGTACATGGGGGGGCCCTAGATAATATAATTCAAAAGGGGATGGCAGTAGAAGAGGAAAATGAATTAACAGATTATGTATCTGTGGGTGAAGGTTTCGAAGGAGATGATGGACTGTCTGAGGGAGGATTGACCCCAGACAGTGTGGACAGTGAATCTGATACATCTTCACTGTTCACGGAAATTAAGAAAGTTGCGGGGACCGTGCAGGGACTCTGCCCCACCCTGCAGGAGGTGCTGAAGCGTCCCCCACCCTTTGCCCCAGCAGCCCCCCCTTCCCCCTTTATTATGCCTACGGCTCCGCCACTTGAGCAATTGGCCCCACCACCGGCAACTTCATATCCCGCAGTATCTGGTTATCCGGCCCAGATACAGATGGCGCAGCCAATAATACTACAGCAAGTTATGACACTATTACAAGGAATGTCCCAGCAGCTAGCAGTGGTGATGGAAATGCTGCAGCAGGCCCTAACCCCCCCTGCAGTAAGTGAGATCGTGAAAGAGACCTCTAAAATAAGTGACAGTTCTGCTGGGAAGTTGCCGCCGGTATCCAAGCTGAGGAAAAGGTCGCCGAAATCCGCCCGTTTAGTGCAACCAGACCCCCTGGGAGCGTCTACAGTGATAGTTCAACCTCGTGACCCAGTACGTTTCTGGGACGAGGTTAGAATGAAAGCAATAGAGGTCGGGGACTGGAATTTGGCTGAAGCTCTGGGGGTACCAATCAACAATGAAGATTCATCTATAACAGAAATGGGGGGAGGGCCGAGTGCATTCCCAGTGGTACTAGACCTCCTGGGCTCCCTGTGTGTTAGGAAGCAGAAGTGTTATAGATGTGGAAACCTGGGACATATAAAATCAGAATGCCCAGGACGGAAAGGCCAAAGGCGGACAATAAATGCCGGAAAAGTTAATGGCTCAGTTACTTACCATAAATGTGGAAAAGAGAGATGCCATAAATGCGGGAAAATAAGCCATCTAGCTAAAAACTGCAACCCAAAGGTTTACACTAATGGCCGGTCAAATCGGAGAAATAGGAAAGACAAAATGAAGAGACGTGTGTCCTACAGTCCGGAAAAAACCTTTGTGGGAACGTTGTGGCAGCCGCAGGCCAATCCAGTAATAGATCAACAGGAAAAGCAGCCAGAACGGCCGGGGTGGATGTATCCAACATCACCAGAGCAATGGATATATCCACCACCGTCATGGTACGGTAAAAAACAAGAACGATTCCCCCATGATTTTGTCCCAAGGTATTTGACAAATTGCGGCGGAAAGCGGAATCAGAATGACGGAACCCCTAAGGTTATTAGGCGTTTTTTGAAAAAAGAAAGGGGGAATTGTTGGGGAAGTCTTCTGGCTGCTGTATGGGTTGAATAGAGGACACTTGTGGCTCATTGGAGCAGGTGCGGTGAGTCATGTTGGTCAGCCGGAAACCACGTGACCCATGGATGGTTAAAGGTGGGGCACTGCCTCCTGGGAGTGGGGCATTTCCCTCCTGGGTACTGGAGAGGTAGGAGCCCTTAGAGAGTGGTGACTTGGAGCTCTCTGTTGGATAGATTTCTGATTGAGATAACATTGAGATTAGAACAGCCTTCTGACTGTGGAATACATTGTGATTGCAATGACTGTTTGGTTGTGATTCACTGTGAGAAGATACAGGCAGTTCGCAACACACCCCCAAGTCCTTTTCCTCAGGGCGGCTCTCAATCCGTTCTGCACCCAACCTGTACTTGTGCTTGGGATTGCCCCAACCCATGTGCAGGACCTTGCACTTGGCCTTGTTAAACTCATATACCTCAGATTCACAACTGACATTCATTTTGACATGCATCTCTTTCTTCTAGCATTATCTGTCACTTTTGAACCAATATAAATTTATGGACTTGAAAACTCCATGTCTCTTAAAAGAGCCATCACCAAAGATTATTTTCTTGGTTTTGTTCACTCCAGATAAAACAGCACTGATTCACAGAAATACTGCATTGTAGTCTCTTGCATCTACCTTTCCTGCATAAGCCATTTCAGCATTAAAATCCCCAGTGACATTTCATGAAAAGAGATGCAACATATTCAAATATTGCTTTGCCATGGGCAAAACCGTCTTGATTTGGGGAGTTTTTACTTAATATACTGTTAAGTAACACAAAGATCTTATCACTGATGAAAGGGGGAATAAAAGAGAGAACATAAACAAGCACAGAAATAAATACCTTTCCTCTCCATTTCATAGACTTGACTTCAGCCAAACACCTATCCTCCCCTTTCTTAGTCTCAACTTCCCTTATGTTCATTACAAATTACACTCAGTCCATCTCAATTCCTTTGGTGAGGCGATAAGCAGGACAGGAGGTCAGGGTCATTGTGTAACAGGTTTTGTCTATCACTATGCTGCTTTACTTATTCTCCTCTGCTGCACTTCATATCCTATACTCTTTTCCCTCTGCTCCAGCATGGGTTGTCCACGGGCTGCAGTCTTTCACAGGCGACTTTACGCCAGCATGGGCCCTCTGTGAACCATAGTCCCCCTCCAAGGTGTATCCCTTTGGCATGGAGCATCTGAGCATCTCCTTCCAAGAACATATCTCTAGTCATGTTTCCAACAGCAAGTCTTTAGCAGCATATCTCCAGCAGTGTCCTCAGCAGTGTGTCTCTTGCTGTTAGTGGCTTCAGCTTTCTTAGATATGTTCGTGTCCTGGTTTCAGCTGGGACAGAGTTAGCTCTTCTTTTTAGCAGCTAGAAGAGCTCCATGTTTTGGTTTTATTCTGAGACTTGCTCTGAGAAGAACGCTGACAGCACACTGATGTTTATAGTTGGCACTGAGGTCTCAAGGACTTTTCAGCTGCCGTGTTCTTGCCAGTGTGCAGGAGCACAACAGGATAAGGGGGAGCATAGCTGGGACAGAGGGTCCACGACTCTCCTTATGATTTGTACTTAGATTTAGGATTGAGGGCCAAACTGGCCAATTAGTATTCCATAACATGCAGTTCATGCTCAGTATAAAAATTAGAGTCAGCCAGAAAGAAGGGCCTTTGCTTTTCTGGGACTCTCACTTTCAGACTCTCAGAGTGCTCTCTCTCTCTCGCTCTCTATTTTCGGGCCTCTTGCTTGTCCGAGATTGTGATATTGGGACTTATCTGTTTCGGGATTGTTAGTTCGGGACGAGACAGGCCTTGGTCAAGGGGTGGTGAGCAATTGCACCGTACATCACTCGTTTGTATATATTTATCATTGTACATATCTGTATATATTCATATATTAGTAGCAATAGTATTAAATTGTTCTTATCTCAATCCACAGGTCTCTTTCCCTTTTCTCCTTTGTGATGGTTTGATGTAGGGGGGTTCTGGTGGCAGGAGAGGGGATTTGCTCCCTGTGACCTCCCCGGTTTTGGAAGCGTGTCAGACCCGGTTCTGGCCACCAGATCAGACTCTCATCCCCCTCAGGGATAAGCCAATTGGCGCCTCTGCGAATTGCCCTATTTAAGTTGGGACAAAGGAACCGGAAAAGGTGCTTTGCCCAGGGGTGAGGAGAGAAGGGAGGAGGGCACTGCCCCTGCTCCCTGGCTGGGCAGCTGCCTGCGCTGGGCCAGCGCCACCTGCTGAGGATGGCCGCGGCAGAGCTGCCTGAGGAACTCAGGGAGCGCCCCGCTACTGGGGTGCCCACCGGGCCGAGTTCACCCAGAGAGGACTGAGATCTGAGAGAAACGGCCACACCGACACCGGGTCAGTGAAGACGGAATAGGACAAGGTGTGCCGGAGCTGAGTTTCCCCTGCAACTGGTGGTGAGATGGCAGGTGCCCCCCTGCAGCCAGGACAGACTCGGTGGAGCAGAGATCCACTCGCAGCCTGTGGAGAAGCCCACGTTGGAGAAGAGATGCCTGGGCCTGAGGACGGTCGTGGAGCATGGGACGCACGACAAGGTACAGACACATCTAGAGTCCGTGGGACGACCCACGCAGGAGTGAGTGGCAACATCTCCCTAAGAATCTGTGACTGTGGTAAAGCCCACACTGGAGCAATCTGTTGGGGAAGGATTGCATCCTGCGGGTAGGACTCACGCTGGAGAAGTTTGTGGATTTTCCTTGTGAGTAGGGGATTCACTGGAGCAAGGGAAAAGGGTGTAAGGACTCCTCCTCCTTTAAGAAAGGAGCGGCAGTAACAACATGGGATGAACTGACCTGCACTCCCCCATTCCCTGTCCCCCTGCGCCGCCGGGGGAGGAGGTAGAGCTGGGAAGAAAAGGAAAGGCGGGGGGGGAGGAGGTGTTGTTTTTAAGATCTGGCTTTGTTTCTTTTTATCCTCTCAAGTAACTGGTTCTGTTTGTCCTTATTATTTTAAGTAACTCTTAATAAATTGCTTCGCTTTAAGAAAGCCGAGTCTGTTTTGCCTAGGACCATGGCTAGTGGGTGCTCTTTTTCTGTTCTAGTATTGCTGGGGGAGGGGGAGCACAGTTCAGCCCACCGCTGTCAGCATGGCGCCAGTGCCAGCACCAAGGGTTCAGAGGCTGAGGAAGGATCACAGGTATGTTCAAATGAACTTACGCTGCCACCCAAGAGAACCCCTGTCGCTCCAGCCAGCGAGTCGGCTTTGTCAGGAGCCCAGCTGAAGTGTATGTACACCAACGCACGCAGCATGGGAAATAAACAGGGTGAGCTGGAGATGCGTGCACATGAGCAGGGCTACGACCTTATTGGCATCACGGAGACGTGGTGGGACGACTCCTATGACTGGAGTGTCAACATGGAGGGGTATAAGCTTTTTAGAAAGGACAGGAAGGGGAGACGAGGAGGGGGTGTCGCTCTCTACGTCAGCAACCGGCTGGAGTGCGTGGAGCTTCGCCTGGGGTCGGAGGACGAGCTGACAGAGAGCTTATGGGTCAAGATTAGAGGACGGGGACGGATAGGGGATGTTACGGTAGGGGTCTGTTACAGGCCACCTGGCCAGGAGGATAGAGCAGATGAGGCGCTTTATAGCCAGATAGGAGCAGCCTCGCGGTCACAAGCCCTGGTCCTCATGGGGGACTTCAACTACCCTGACATCTGTTGGAGAGACAATACAGCAGGGCACAGGCAGTCCAGGAGGTTCCTGGAATGCGTGGATGACAACTTCCTCCTGCAGGTGATAGAGGAGCCGACAAGGAGGGGTGCCATGCTCGACCTTGTGCTCACCAACAGAGAGGGACTGGTGGGCGATGTGAAACTTAAGGACAGCCTTGGCTGCAGTGACCACGACACGGTGGAGTTCAAGATCCACGGGGCAGCAAGGAAACTATACAGCAAGCTCTGTGCCCTAGACTTCAAGAAGGCGGACTTTGGCCTCTTCAAGGACCTGATGGGCAAAGTGCCGTGGGAGGCAGCCCTGGAGGGACGAGGGGCCCAGGAAAGTTGGTCCACATTCAAGGAGCACCTCCTCCAAGCTCAGCAGAGGTGCATCCCGATGAAGAACAAGTCGGGCAAAAAGACCAGGAAGCCCGCGTGGATGAGCAAGGAGCTCCTGGACCAACTGAAAATGAAGAGGATAGCCTATAGAGGGTGGAAGTGGAGACAGATAGCCTGGGAGGAATACAGAGAAACTGTACGAGTGACCAGGGATCAAGTGAGGAAGGCTAAAGCCCTGAAGGAATTGAATTTGGCAAGGGATATAAAAAGCAATAAGAAATGCTTCTATAGGTATGTAGGGGACAAAAGGAAGTCCAAGGAGAATGTAGGCCCCCTCCGGAAGGATACTGGTGCTCTGGTCACCCGGGACATAGAGAAGGCTGAGGTACTCAATGACTTTTTTGCCTCAGTCTTCAATGGTAAAGCCTCTTGTCTTACCACCCAAGCTGTGGAAAGAACTAGCAGGGACTGTGAGGATGAACCACCGCCCACTGTACTTGAAGAGCAGGTTGGGGAACAGCTGAGGAACTTGAAGGTGCACAAGTCCATGGGACCTGATGAGATCCATCCGCGGGTCCTGAAGGAACTAGCGGATGAAGTTGCCAAGCCACTGGCCATTGTATTTGAGAAGTCGTGGCGGTCTGGCGAGGTCCCCGATGACTGGAAGAGAGGGAACATAACCCCCATTTTTAAAAAGGGGAACAAGGAGGACCCGGGCAACTACAGGCCGGTCAGCCTCACCTCTGTGCCTGGCAAGGTCATGGAGCAGATTCTCCTGGGAACCATGCTAAGGCACATGGAGAGCAAGGAGGTGGTGGGTGACAGCCAACATGGCTTCACCAAAGGCAGATCGTGCCTGACCAACTTGGTGGCCTTTTAGGATGGGGTGACAGCATCGGTGGACAAGGGTCGACCAACGGATGTCATCTACCTGGACTTGTGCAAAGCTTTTGACACTGTCCCGCACGACATTCTTCTCTCTAAACTAGAGAGGCATGGGTTTGATGGATGGACCACTCGGTGGATAAGGAATTGGCTCAATGGCCGCACTCAGAGAGTAGTGGTCAACGGCTCGATGTCCATGTGGAGACCGGTCACGAGTGGCGTCCCTCAGGGGTCCGTGTTGGGCCCGGCCCTCTTCAACATCTTTGTCGGTGACGTGGACAGTGGCATGGAGTGCACCCTCAGCAAGTTCGCCGATGACACCAAGCTGTGTGGTGCCGTCGACACGCTGGAAGGGAGGGATGCCATCCAGAGGGACCTCGACAGGCTGGAGAGGTGGGCCCGTACCAACCTCATGAAGTTTAACCAGGCCAAGTGCAAGGTCCTACATCTGGGTCATGGCAATCCCAGGCACAAATACAGACTGGGCGGAGAATGGATCGAGAGCAGCCCTGAGGAGAAGGACTTGGGAGTACTGGTGGACGAGAAGCTCAATATGAGCCGGCAATGTGCTCTTGCGGCCCAGAAGGCCAACCGCGTCCTTTTACTATATTTTTCTCCTCTCCACTTCATTGGGAAAGGAGTGAGAGAGAGCAGCTATGTGGAGTTTAGTTGCCAGATTGGCCTAAACCATGACATCCTTTAAATCCCTTCGTCATCCTCGGGGGGGGGTGGGGGAGGGTGAGTGAGCAGCTGTATGGAGTTTAGTTGCCGGAGTGGCCTAAACCATGACAGTTTGATGAGAGGAAACAGTCTCACATTGCACCAGGGGAGGTTTAAATTGGATATTAGGAAAAATTTTTTCACTGAAGGAGTTATCAGGCATTGGAACAGGCTGCCCAGGGAAGTAGTTGTCACGAACCCTAGAGGTATTTAAGATGTGTATGTGTGGCACTTAAGGACATGGTTTAGTGGTAGACTTGACAGTGTTAGGTTACAGTTGGACTCGATCTTAAAGGTCTTTTCCAATCTAAATGATTCTATGATTTGAGCAGGAACACCACATGCTCCTCTGTTTAGCTGAAGTTTTTGCACAGGATGAGTTGTTTCCATCAGTTTCAGAGCTGTCTGGAATCAGTCATGATTGGCACAGGGCAGTTCATGGCCTCGTCCCACACAGGTCACCACTACAGCCCCTCTGCTACTGAATCTCTATGATTTATGCCCAAGTTTCAATCCACAACCATACAAAAGTAGAGACTGCTATTAAAGTACTATGGATTTATGGGATACAGGTCCATAAAATTGGGCCCTCGGTATTTAATTAACATAAAACCAGCTCATTCATGTTCTTTGCTCTGCTGAGCAGATAATTGTGCCATAAACACAGCATATGACCCCAGAGTGAATACTGTATATGGGTGAATTCATTCAAGGAGGCTATCATACATGCTGCAGTAGTATAGAAATAGCAGATGAGCCCCAGAAAATTGTCTTGTATTCATTCACAGAACTACATTAGTGCCAATGTAGATTTTTACTGATAAAACTTTAGTGTTTTAAGATTTCCTTCACACATAAAATATGGTATATTTTTAAACATTCTGTAATATTATTTAGCCTTACATTAACATCCGTTAAATAGATTTTATTAGTTTTGTCATGGGACACTGTATTGGGTGTACATGGCAAGTTTTTAGCAGTATGATGGGCTGCGTGGGTTTGGCCTCTGTGAGAAGAGGTAAGGGGCTGCCCTGTGCCAGGCAGAGCCAGTTCCAGCTGTTTTGACAATGGACCAACTGCTGGCCAAAGCTGTACCAATCAGCAAAGCTAGTGACATCTTTGTGGTAATATATTTAAGGGCAAAAGGACACATAGGCAGTGGAAGGAGTGAGAAACAACACTGAGAATGTCAAGGTCAGAGAAGGAGGGGGAGGAGGTACTCCAGGAGCTGGAGTAGATATTCCCCTGCAGCCCATGGAAGAGACCATGGTGGAGCAGGTATCCACACTAGAGCTCATGGAGGACCCCATGCCTGAGCAAGTGGATATGCCCTGAGGGAAGCAGCAGCCTATAGAAAGCCCATGCTGGAGCAGATTCTCCTGACAGGAACTGCAACCCATGGAGAAGACCCACACTGGAGCAGAGGAGAAGCATGAGGAAGAAGGGGTGGCAGGGAAGAACTGTTATTACTTACCATAACCCCCCCTCCCCATTCCCCATCCCTCCCGCCTTGTGCTGCTGCAGGAGGGACACGACAGGGGAGTTGGGAATGAAAGAGTGAAGTTGAGCCTGGGAAAAAGGGGGGGGGGG
>NC_141497.1:19911576-20033503 GCF_009769465.1 Tauraco erythrolophus
CAAGCCGGTAGTCAACCAACACCCCCAGGTCCTTCTCCGCCAGGCAGCTCTCCAGCCACTCTTCCCCAAGCCTATAGCGATGCTTGGGGTTTTTATACCCCAAGTGAAGGACTCTGCACTTGGCCTTATTAAAGCTCATGCCATTGGCCTCAGCCCAACGATCCAGTCTGTTCAAATCCCTCTGAAGGGCCTCCCTACCCTCGAGCAGATCGACACAGCCTCCCAGCTTGGTGTCGTCCGCAAACTTACTGAGGGTACATTCAATCCCCTCATCCAGGTCATTGATAAAGATGTTAAACAGAACTGGACCCAGCACTGAGCCCTGGGGAACCCCACTGGTGACTGGCCTCCAGCCAGATTTAGCCCCATTTACCACCACTCTTTGGGCCCGGCCATCCAGCCAGTTTTTAACCCAAAGGAGGGTGTGCCTATCCAGGCCAGCAGTTATCAGTTTCTCAACCAGAACACTATGAGAGACTGTATCAAAGGCTTTACTGAGGTCAAGGAAAACTACATCCACAGCCCTTCCCTCATCAACCAGGTGGGTCACCCCATCATAGAAGGTGATCAGGTTTGATTGGCAAGACCTGCCTTTCATAAACCCATGTTGACTGGGCCTGATCACCCGGTTAACCTGTATGTGCTCATTAATAGCACTCAAGATAACCTGTTCCATGACTTTGCCTGTCACTGAGGTCAGACTGACAGGCCTGTAGCTCCCTGGATCCTCCTTCCGTCCTTTTTTGTAAATGGGGGTAACATCCGCCAGCCTCCAGTCCAGTGGAACTTCCCCAGTGATCCAAGACTGCCCAAAGATAATGGACAGGGGTTTGGCAATGACATCTTGCTAGCTAGTTAGTATTATCACTGATCAGTTTTAGTTTTATATTATTCTAATCAAATCTGTTTTCGCAGTCAGTCACTATCACCGGCTATCTTCGAATCTGTATTCTGTCACAAGTATATGTAATAAAACTTGTCATATATAAATTAAGTTTCTGGAAACTTCAATAATTGACATAGAGGATATAAGGGATTTGTGCCGGTGCCGCTGCCTATGCTTCCTTGGGAAAGGGGCAGACTGGTCAAATTGATAAAGGCTCAAGGTAGCCCCCATTCTGTCCTCTATCAACACAATATTGTGTCTTAACGTGACAGATGGCCTTCATGGTCAGGTCCACCCCTCGATCATGAGCCCATCTGTATGTTGCATCTCTCCCTAGATGTCCCGATGATTCATGGGCCTATCAAGCTACAAATAGCTCACCCTTACACACTCAGTCCAAGTCCACCTGAGTCACTTCAGTTTTGACAGCCTTGTCTACCTGTTCATTGTTTCGATGTTCTTCAGTGGCACAGCTTTTGGGCCTGTGAGCATCTACATGATGTACCTTTAGAGCCATGTTTTCTACCCAGGCAGCAATGTCCTGCCACAATGCAACAGCCCAGATGAGTTTACCTCTGTGCTGTCAATTGGTCTTCTTCCACTGCTGTAGCCACCCCCACAGGGCATTAGCCACCATCCGTGAGTCAATATAGAGATAAAGTACTGGCCACTTTTCTCGTTCAGCAGTCTCTAGGGCTAGTTGGATGGCTTTCACTTCTGTAAACTGATTTGACTCACCTTCTCCTTCAGTGGCTTCAACGACTTGTTGTGTGGGGCTCTACATAGCAGCTTTCCGCTTCCTATCATTTCCTACAACACAACAGGATCCCTCAGTAAACAAAGCATAACGCCTTTCATCTTCTGATAACTCATTATATGGTGGTGTCTCTTGGGCACGAGTCATCTCCTCAGGCAATGCTCCAAAATCTCTCCCTTCTGGCCAGTCTATGATGTCTTCCAGGATTCCTGAGTGGTTGGGTTTCCCCAGTAGAGCTCGTTGCATGATCAACGCTACTCACTTACTCCATGTAGCGCTGTTCGCATGATGTGTAGAGGGGATGTTTCCTTTGAACATCCAGCATAGCACAGGCAATTGCAGTGCCAAGAGCAGTTGTGCTTCTGTACCAAAAACTTCTGAAGCAACTTGAACCCCCTTATATGCTCCTAGTATCTATTTTTCAGTTGGGGTGTAGTGGGCTTCTGATCCTTGATATCCCTGGTTCCAAAACCATGATGATCGACCTTGGATCTCTCCTGGTGTTTTCTGCCAGAGGTTCCAAGTAAGACCATGCTTCCCAGCTGCAGTGTAGAGTACATTTTGCACAGCTGGTCCTGTCCGGATAGGCCCAAGAGCTACTGCACAAGCTATGTCCTGTTTGATATGCTCAAAGGCTTGTTGTTGCTCAAGGCCCCACTCAAAACAGTTCTTTTCGGTCACTTGATGGAGAGGGCTCACAAGCTGACAATAATCTGGAATGTGGATTCTCCAGAATCCCACAAGACCTAGGAAAGCTTGTGTTTCCTTCTTGTTAGCTGGTGGAGACATAGTTGGTATCTTATTGATCACATCCATAAGCACATGATGACATAGAATCATAGAATGGTTAGGGTTGGAAGGGACCTCAAAGATCATCTAGTTCCAACCCCCCTGCCATAGGCAGGGACACCCTCCACTACACCAGGTTGCTCAAAGCCTCATCCAACCTGGCCTTGAACACTTCCAGGGACGGGACATCCAAAACTTCTCTGGGCAACCTGTTCCAGTGCCTCACCACCCTCACAGTGAAAAATTTCCTCCTTATATCCAATCTAAATCTCCCCTCTTTCAGTTTAAAGCCATTGCCTCTTGTCTTATCACTACATGCCCTTGTAAAAAGTCCCTCTCCAGCTTTCCTGTAGGCCCCCTTTAAGTATTGGAAGGCTGCAATAAGATCACCCCGGAGCCTTCTCTTCTCCAGGCTGAACAGCCCCAACTCTCTCAGCCTGTCTTCATAGCAGAGGTGTTCCAGCCCTCAGATCATCTTTGTGTCCCTCCTCTGGACTCACTCCAGCAGCTCCATGGCCTTCTTGTGTTGGGGACTCCAGAGCTGAATGCAGTATTCCAGGCGGGGTCTCACGAGAGCAGAGGGGCAGAATCACCTCCCTCAAGCTGCTGGCCATACTTCTTTTGATGCAGCCCAGGACACGGTTGGCTTTCTGGGCTGCCAGTGCACATTGCTCGCTCATGTTGAGCTTCTCATTGGCCAGCACTCCCAAGTCCTTTTCCTCAGGGCTGCTCTCAATCCATTCTCCGCCCAGCCTGTACTTGTGCTTGGGATTGCCCCGACCCACGTGCAGGACCTTGCACTTGGCCTTGATGAACTTCATGAGGTTCTCACAGGCCCATCTATCCAGCCTGTCAAGGTCCCTCTGGATGGCACCCCTTCCCTCCAGCGTGTCCACAACACCACACAGCTTGGTGTCATCTGCAAACTTGCCGAGGGTGCACTTGATCCCACAGTCCAAGACACCAACAAAGATGTTAAATAGCACCGGCCCCAGTACTGACCCCTGAGGAACACCACTTGTCACTGGCCTCCACTTGAACATTGACCCGTTGACCACAACTCTTTGAGTGCGACCATCCAGCCAATTCCTTATTCACCAAGTGGTCCACCCATCAAAACCATGTTTCTCCGGTTTAGAGACAAGGATGTCATGTGGGACAGTATCAAATGCTTTGAATAAGTCCAGGTAGACGATGTCAGTTGCTCTTCCCCTATCCATCAATGCTGTAACCCCATTGTAGAAGGCCACCAAATTAGTCAGGCAGGATTTGCCCTTAGTGAAGCCATGTTGGCTGTCACCAATCACCTCCTTATTTTCCATGTGCCTTAGCATAGTCACCAGGAGGATCTGCTCCATGATCTTGCCAGGCACGGAGGCAAGACTGACTGGCCTGTAGTTCCCTGGGTCTTCTTTTTTCCCCTTTTTAAACATGGGGGCTTTGTTTCCCCTTTTCCAGTCATTGGGAACTTCACCAGATTGCCACGACTTCTCAAATATGATGGATAGTGGCTTAGCAACTTCATCTGCCAGTTCCCTCAGGACCCACGGATGCACCTCATCAGGTCCCATGGACTTGTTCACCTTCAGGTTCTGTAGATGGTCTCGAACCTGATCTTCTCCTGCAGTGGGCAGTTCTTCGTTCTCCCAGTCCCTGCCTTTGCCTTCCGTGACTTGGGCTGTGCAGCTGGAGTTCTTGCCAGTGAAGACTGAAGCAAAGAAGTCATTGAGAACCTCAGCCTTCTCCATATCCCGGGTAGCCAGGTCCCCCGTTTCCTTCCAGAGAGGGCCTACGTTTTCCCTAGATCTCTTTTTATCACTGACATATCTATAGAAGTTTTTCTTGTTGCCCTTGATGTCCCTGGCCAGATTTAACTCTATCAGGGCTTTAGCTTTCCTAACCTGATCCCTGGTTGCTCAGACAAATTCTTTGTATTCTTCCCAGGCTACCTGTCCTTACTTCTACCCTCTGTAGGCTTTCTTTTTGTGTCCGAGTTGGTTCAGGAGCTTCTTGTTCATCCATGCAGGCCTCCTGGTGTTCCTACCTGACTTCCTCTTTGTTGGGATGCACCGCTCCTGAGCTTGGAGGTGATCCTTGAATATTAACCAGCTTTCTTGGGCCCCTCTTCCCTCCAGGGCTTCATCCCATCGTACTCTACCAAGGAGATCCCTGAAGAGGCCAAAGTCTGCTCTCCTGAAATCCAGGGTAGTGAGCTTGCTGTGCACCCTCCTTGCCTCCCTAAGAATCTTGAACTCCAGCATTTCATGATCACTGCAGCCAAGGCTGTCCTTGAGCATCACATTCCCCACCAACCCTTCTTTGTTGGTGAGAACAAGGTCCAGCAAAGCACCTCTCCTCATTGGTTCCTCTACCACTTGGAGAAGGAAGTTATCATCCATGCATTCCAGGAACCTCCTGGATTGCCTATGCCCTGCTGTGTTATCTCTCCAACAGATTTCGAGGTGGTTCAAGTCCCCCATGAAGACCAGGGCTCGTGAACGTGAGGCTGCTCCTATCTGTCTGTAGAGGGCCTCATCCTCTCAGTCTTCCTGGTTAGGTGGCCTGTAGCAGACCCTCACTACTATGTCCCCTGTCACTGCCCTTCCCTTTAATCCTGACCCATAAGCTCTCAGTCAGCTCTTCATCCGTCCCCAGGTGCAGCTCCATGCACTCCAGCTGGTCTTTGACATAGAGAGCAACACCTCCTCCTCATTTTCCGTGCCTGTCCTTACTAAAGAGCTTGTATCCTTCCATTCCGACACTCCAGTCAAAGGATGCCTCTATTTCAAACTTTAGCAGTGAGTAGTTAACCACCTATCTTGCTTGAGGCCTCATTCTGCAATTGTAATGCTGCTACATGTCAATCTCCAATTTCCTGCATCCATGGCTGGCTCTAGTAGTCATATTTGCCAACCCAGGTGCAATAGGCACAGAAAAGTTATAGCTCCTGACAGAAAAAAACTGATGCCACTTGACTGTACACAGACATGTGTGACCTAATCTTCCCTTTCTCTCTCTGGGATTTTGTTCATTACTCTTACTTTTTACACATCATTGGATTTTACCTTTAATCTTTTACCAGCATCAACCTCCCTTAATCATAGAATCATAGAATCATAGAATCATCTGGTTGGAAGAGACCCTCAAGATCATTGAGTCCAACCATTCACCCTGCATTGTCAGGGTCCCTAAACCATGTTCCTCAACCCCAAATCCACGCGGTTTTTAAACACCTCCAGGGATGGGGACTCCACCACCTCCCTGGGCAGCCTGTTCCAAAACTTCACAACCCTCTCTGTAAAGAAATTTCCTTCCCGGGCATGCGGCGGCGGCGGGACCTGCGGCGAAACTCCCCGCATCGCGGCACCTGCATGCCCCGGGGGGCCGGGCGGCGCTGCCCCGGTGCGGGGGGGCTCTGACCAACTGGCCGCCCGCCCGCCGCCTTTCCCCCCTTCCAACGATGTTGGTACATCGGCACTCCCGCCAGCCGCGCTGCCGTCGGCTCCCCGCACCGCACCGCCCACCGTGTCCGGCGGCGCCCTGGGAATGCCGTTCCCACCGGCGGCCGAAGCCGCGGGCGCAGCGCCTGCTTCGGCGATGCCGCTCATATCCGCCCCCGTACTCTCCGCTTCATCGACCGATGGATGGGGAGGAGTGCGGAAGCGAACCGCGGCTGGAGGGGACGGAGACACGCTGCGTGCCCCGCTGTGCCGGTTCTATTGCAGCTGATGGTCCTCCTCGGTGGGAGGGGGTTCAATTCGGGTTAATCAAGGAGATAAGGCGAAGTGTGAAGGAATTGGGACTCACTTCGCCATACACAAAAGGGTTACTGCAATCGGTATTTGCTACAAATCTTTTTTTACCTAATGACTCCCGGATGTTAGCGCAGATCATTCTGACTCCTACCCAACACATGTTGTGGGCGCAACGGTGGAGGGATTTGTGTGAGCAAGCTGCAATGCTAAATTTGGAGCGCCAGCAGGGGGATCCGTTGTATGCAATTGGGGTGCCAGTACTCTTGGGAGAAGGTGCGTTCGCACCCCACAATCTTCAACTCCGTATCTCTCGTGAAGCCCTAATGCAGAGCCAAGAGGCCGCACTTAAAGCACTATTAAGCATTCAGAGCAGTAACTGAGGAGCTGTGCGATCTTTTGCAACAATTAAGAAAGGCCCAACTGAACTACATATGCAGTTTATAGATAATTTGAATGAGGCGTTGGAAAGGCAGGTGGAGCATGGGGAAGCTCGCCTCATTTTACTGAAACAACTAGCAGTGGCTAATGCAAATCCGGATTGCAAAAAAAAGTATTGGATGCTCTGCTGGCTGCCAATCCCTTAGCTTCAGTAACCCAGATGGTGGAGGCATGTAATGTGGTTGGAACCAAAGGCTGGGAGATGCAAGCCATGGCTCAGGCATTCGCAGCTTGTCGGATCGATCAGAGTAAAAAATCACAGACATGTTATGCGTGTGGAAAACTGGGTCATTTTAAAAGGGATTGCCAAAAGAGGTTTGAGATATGCCCACGATGTAAAAAGGGGAGGCATTATTTGAATCAGTGTAGATCAAAGTTCGATAAGGATGGCAAATCGCTGGGGGGAAATAAAAATCAGGGAAACTGAAAATGAGCGCCAGAGGGAGGCGCGCGAGGACAACAAATACTCCCCACAGCCAAGCACCATGGGCAGGGTCAGCAGCCTCTTCCACGGAACGCGAGGGAGCGCAGGGTTGGACTTGGCCACCGCCAAGTCCGTATGCTTAAAGGACTCTGCCCCAATATCAATATCCACAGGGGTGTATGGCCCTGTAGGAGAGGAGTGTCATGCTTTATTATTAGGCAGGTCTTCTGCAACCATGCAGAGACTTTTTGTCCTACCAGGGGTTATAGATTCTGATTATACAGGGGAAATTCAAATGATGGTATGGACACCTCAGCCTCCGTGTTTTATACCAGAGGGAACTCAGCTCAATTAATACCTTTCATAACATCCCATAAGGGAAATTCGAGCAAGATAAGAGGGAATGAGGGATTCAATTTGACATTGCCCCTTGATAGGACACGGGGCAACGGATTTAAACTGAAAGAGGGGAGATTTCAATGGGATCTAAGAAAGAAATTTTTCACTCTGAGGGTGGTGAGGCACTGGAACAGGTTGCCCAGAGAAGCTGTAGATGCCCCATCCCTGGAAGTGTTCAAGGAGAGGTTGGATGAGGCTTTGGGCAACCTGGTGTAGTGGAGGGTTTCCCTGCCCATGTCAGAGAGGTTGGAACTAGATGATCTTTGAGGTCCCTTCCAACTCTAACCATTCTATGATTCTATGATTCTATGACAGGGGCACCTGAGATATACTGGATGGAACCATTATCAAAGCATCGGCCTATGCTACAATGTACAATTACAAGACAAGGACAAAAAATAACCAGAGACGGGTTAATTGACACTGGTGCTGATGTGACAATTATAGCAACACATGATTGGCCATCGTGTTGGGGAACCACTGCAGCAGTAACCGTGGTGACCGGAGTGGGTGGAGTAACTGCTCCAAGACAAAGTGATTCTGTACTTCAGATAGAGGGCCCAGATGGCAGGATAGCCACAGTAAAACCTTTAATCCTCCCCATTCCAGTTACGCTATGGGGTCGGGAATGTCTTAGTCAATGGGGATTGACATTACAAAATTTAGCCTGAGGGCCACCGGTGAAAAGCAGCTTACCCAAAAAATGCAGTGGTTTACAGATATCCTGGTATGGGTGGACCAGTGGCCTTTAATGAAAGAAAAGCTGCAACACTTATACGATTTGGTTGATGAACAATTGAAACTAGGACACATAAAGCCTACTTATAGTCCATGGAATACCTCAGTATTTGTAATTCAAAAGAAGTCAGGAAAATGGAGGTTACTTCAGGATTTGAGAGCAGTCAATGCAATAATTGAAGACATGGGTCCCCTACAGCAGGGTTTACCCACATCTTCAATGATCCCACGAGAATGGAGAATTGTAATCATTGATTTAAAAGATTGTTTCTTTACGATACCTTTACATCTCAAAGATGCCCCCCGTTTCGCGTTCTCAGTCCCATCCATCAATATGGGGGAGCTGGCCAAGAGATATCATTGGACGGTGCTGCCACAAGGTATGAAGAATAGTCCCACTATATGTCAGTGGTATGTTGCCAAGGCTTTGTCAAAAGTTAGAGTGAAAAATCTGAACTGTTTAATCTACCACTACATGGATGATATTTTAATAGCATCTCCACAGGAATCACAACAAGAAAGCGTACTTACAGAAGTAACATTATCATTAACACAAATGAACTTAGTCATTGCCCCTGAAAAAGTCCAAAAGGTTCCAGCATGGCAGTATTTGGGTTGGCAGATTATGGAAAGAACTATCATCCCTCAGCGGATGAAGATACCACAGAATATATTTTGTCTCAATGATTTGCAAAAGCTGTTAGGAGCGATTAATTGGGTTTGTCCAATATTGGGACTATCCACTGAAATGTTGTCCCCTCTGTTTGAGCTGTTGAAAGGGGACCCAGACTTGACATCGCCCAGAACCTTAACAAAATGTCGTGGGTTAGGCCGATCCGGCAACTAAACTCCATGCAGCTCTCCCACTCCAGTAAAGTGGAGAGGAGAAAAATATAATAAAAGAGCTGAGGGTCAAGACAGGAACAGAGGAGCACCCACCAACCATGGTCCCAGGCAAAAGAGGCTCAGTTTTTCTTAAAGCAAAACTATTTATTAACAGCTACCTAGAAAGACAAAAGCAAACAAAAACGGTTACTTGAGAGGATAACAAGAAAACAAGGCCAGAACTTAAAAACAACACCACTCCCCCTCCTTTGCCTTTTCTTCCCGGCTCTACCTCCTCCCCCCAGCGGCACAGGGGGCAGGGAATGGGGGAGTGCAGGTCAGTTCATTCCATGTTGTTACTGCTGCTTCTCTTAAAGGAGAAAGAGTCCTTACATCATTGTCCCTTGCTCCAGTGGATCCCCTACTCACGGGGAAAGCGTGAATCCTACCCACAGGAGGCTAATCCTTACCCCATCAGATTGCCCCAAGTGCGGGCTTTACCAGTCTCGGACTTTTAAGGAGTTGTTGCCACTTGCTCTGGCGTGGGTCGTCATATCAACCTTAAATGCGTCTCCATACAGACTTAAAATGCGTAAATGCATAAATGCGCCTTGACCTGTGCCCATGATTCACAACAGTCTCAGGCTCAGGCATCTCCTTTAACAAAACACCTCCCCATCGGCAGGGGTTGTCCCACGGACTCTAGATGCGTACTGTACTCAGGCTCTGGCATCTCTTCTCGACGTGGATCTTCCACGGGCTGCGAGTGGGTCTCTGCTTGCTCCACCGAGGACTGGTTGCAAAGAGGCCACTTGCAAGGGGGATTCAGCTGCAGCACATGTTGTCCCGTTCCATCTTCACTGACCTGGATGATCGGTGTGGCTGTTTGTCTCAGATCTCAGTCTTTTCTGGGTGAACTCAGCCCGGTGGGCACCCTGGGAGCGGAGCTCTCCCTGAGTTCCCCAAGCGGCTCCGTCGCCACCATCCTCAGCGGGGGGGGCACCGGCCTGGCACGGGCCGCTGCCCGGCCGGGCGCCGGGGAGCGGGGGCAGCACCCCCCTCCCTTCTCCTTGCTCCTGGGCAAAGGCACACACCTTTCCGGTTCCTTTGTCCCGACGTAAATAGGGCAATTCGCAGAGGCGCCGATTGGCTCAAGCCCCGAGGGGGATGGGAGTCTGGTCTGATGGGCAGCTTCTGCCACCCGGACCTCCCCCCCCACATCAAACCATGACAAAAAAGAAGCCCAAAAAGCACTACAAGCTGTCTTAGAATAGATTTAGAAATCGCAGGCAGACAGGTGCGACGCAAATCTTCTGCTTTCTATTTTTATTTTTAACAGAAAAAACCAACCAAAAGCGCTGGTGAGTCAGATGCTTAAGGATCAAATTCTACGGATAGAGTGGGTATTTTTATCCCATATGAGAAAGAAAATGATAACCTCTTGGAGTGAGCAGATAGCTAGTTTAATTTTCAAAAGTCGTATGAGACTCCGTCAAATATCAGGACAAGATGCACAAACAATATATCTATCTTTAACAACAGAACAGATAAATCATTTATGGCACTTTGAAGATGACTTTGGGTCCACCCTTGCTGGATTCACAGGCCAGCTCTCTATTCATTGATCAAAACAAGCCGTATTGCAATTTATTAATGAAATTACATTGTTCCCCGATATGCAATTAAGCAATATCCCAATAAAAGATGCATTGACCATATTCACAGATGGATTAGGGAAAACCCAAAAATCAGTCTTAGTTTGGCAGGAAGACAGGACTTGGCATCAAGATGTTCAGTATGTGGATGGATCAACTCAAAT
This sequence comes from Tauraco erythrolophus, assembly GCF_009769465.1. Lineage (NCBI taxonomy): Eukaryota > Metazoa > Chordata > Aves > Musophagiformes > Musophagidae > Tauraco > Tauraco erythrolophus. The sequence goes on from NC_141497.1 coordinate 19,922,407, forward strand.
TGTGGAACTTGCAGCAGTGGTCCGAGCTCTTTGTAGGTGGCAGGACCAACCTCTTAATATTGAGTCAGACTTGGCATACGTGGTGGGAGCTGTATAGTGAGCAGAACAATCGGTATTACGAGTAATAGCTAATCCTCTTCTGTTCCAACAATTCCAACAGTTAATATCAGTGTTGTAAAACCGTAAACATGCGTATTTCATTGTACATCTGCGAGCGCACACCACGCTTCCAGGGCCTATAACAGAAGGGAATGGGCGAGCTGACCCTCTCACGAGTGCAGCTCTTGTACCAAACTCGTTAATGCAGGCAGAAATCTTGCATGACTGCTACCATCAGAATGCTGATGCCATTAGGCGACAATTTGGCTTAACGCGAGAGCAAGTCCGCTCAATCGTACAATCATGTAGCAGCTGTCAAAATATGATCATGCTGCCAATGTATGGTGTTAATCCTCGTGGTTTACGCTTGCAGGAGCTTTGGCAAACGGATGTTACACATGTACCCTCCTTTGGACGGCAAAAGTATGTCCATGTAACCATTGATACATTTTTGAATGTGATATTTGCAAGTGCATACATGAGGGAGAAAGCCAAAGATGTGTGTTTACACTGGACTTCGGCCTTTGTGTTTATGGATGTGCCTGAACGAATCAAGATGGACAATGGCCCGGCATACACCTCTCATCGGACACGTGTATTTTTGTCATCATGGGGTATTGAGCATGTTACTGGTATTCCTTACAATCCTACTGGGCAAGCGATCATAGAACGCGCACATGTTACTTGGAAAAATATGCTTTTAAAACAAGAAGGGGGAATGATAGGGAAACCCCCTCAACGAAAGAATAGCTAAAGCGTTATATGTGTTAAATTTCTTAAATCGATGAAAAGATGATCTAGCTCCGATGGCTAAACATTTTGGGATGGATAAAATGTCACATATCAGTCAAAATCCAGCACAGGCCATGGTTAGAGATTTGAGAACAGGAAAGTGAGAAGGACCGTATAAGCTAATAACGGGTATGCTTGTGTCTCTGCAGGCCAAGAAAGTCAATGGGTACCTGCAAGGTGCGTGAAGCCTTATCTACAACGAGAGCATCCGCCGACACATAGAACGCCGACAGCCGCACAAAACGAATGTCAGTAGGCCTATGGTAAAAAGCCATTTGGTACCTCAGCTGTGGGAGGCCCCCAAGAGTGACTGGGAAAGAACTAAGAAACAGTGTGAGAGGACATTTGGAAAATAATTGACTAATATTAAATTAATAACAAAGAATTACAAACTGGACTTAGCTGTGAGTACGTAATTTTGAAAAAAGAAGCTGGGAGGGTTGTTGTTGAACAACATGTTGCGATCAGCAAAAAACGCTGTGAGCCAGCAGAGCACATACTTGGCAGCCTTATTGCACGCACTGGCCACGCGTGCAGCAACGCCGCGTCAGTGCTCTGTTTCATAGACTCTGTTGAGGGTATAAAAGAGATGGCTCAGAGCGGAGCGGAGGGAGGCTACAGAGCACACTTTGTGGATAAACAGGGGACGCCCTGAAGGTGCTGCGCCTGCCTCCCTTCTCCGCGATGACCCTGCTGATTGACACCCTCCTGCTCAGCAGAATCTTGGGCATAATCGAGATGGTGAAAGCAATGTGCTGCATGATCTTGTCTGATCACTCAGAATCAATTCATGAAACGATACAAAAATTGAAGGATCTAGTGAATGAATTACAGGTTTGTGGAGGAGCAAGGCACGGACCCCGCTGAGTGCTCCAGGTGAAAGCACAGGCGAAATCATGTATTGAGCCAAGCTGGCAATCTTATATACATGCAACAAGCCCCCCTCCCGCATTTGGTCCCAGTCCTTATTTACTGTAAGAACATCTTTCTGTTCTTCTTCCCAAGGTCGCTGTTCTCAGCTCTGTGTCCAGCACATCTGTTGTTGTTATCTGTTGCTTGCAGTTCTCATGCACTTCTATCTTTTGTGTTCCATGATCTCATGGGAAACTATTTTCTGTCCCACAGTCTCAGGGGAATTCAGTCTCCCACATCTCCCCCTTCTTGTTTTAGCATGACAGCAAATGCGTTTCGGTTCAGGGCTTTCATAAAAGCATTCTGTAAGCACTGCAATAAACAAAGCACTACACAAGCCAATATTAATAAAATTATCAACACCATTAATCCTGCTTTCACTAAAGGTCTAATAGAATCTACATCAATACCATCCCCGGGGCGGGGAGGGAGGGAAGGACCCAGCCGCCTTGTGACGGCCACCCCCGTCGCTGCCTTCTTGTTGTTGCTCTGGCCGCTCGCGCTCCGTAGCCGCCGCCGCCACATCCGGGAGTTATTAGGTAAGAAAGATCTGTGGCAAATACCGATTGCAGCAACCCTTTTGTGTATGGCGAAGTGAGTCCCGATTCTTTCACACTTCGCCTTATCTCCTTGATTAACCCGAATTGAACCCCCTCCCACCGAGGAGGACCATCAGCTGCAATAGAACCGGCACAGCGGGGCACGCAGCGTGTTTCCGGCCCCTCCAGCCGCGGTTCGCTTCCGCACTCCTCCCCATCCATCGGTCGATGAAGCGGAGAGTACGGGGGCGGCTGGCGGGAGTGCCGATATATCAACATCGCTGGAAAGGGGGGGGGAGGGAATAAGTCTGGCTCTCGTTCGGGGTCCTGGATCAAAAGGATTCGATGTTGATTTTTCCAGGCCGGCAGCTCTACACGGTTCCTCTGCCGGTGGGGCCGCGGGGGAGACGGTGCCGCCGGGGCTGCGGGGGGAGGCGGACGCCGACGCCCCCTCGCTCCCACTCTCTCCCGCCGCGCCCTTCAACGCCTCAAACACAGCGCGCCAGGCTGTCAGCTGTCGCTGCGCAGCGGCATCCCCACGGGTGGCTGCGTCCCAAAGTTTAACGTCCATAGTGTCCCAACTCCTTGTCATATATATATTTAAAGAGTTTGCCTCCGGTACATGGGCCGATACCAAAACCAGGAGTTTTACCAAGTCAGTGTTGTTGACAGTGCCGTTCTGTTTCTTTAGCACTTTTGTCAACACCTTAAGTACAGATTTGTGTTCCGTTGAAGCCGTGCTTCCCATCGTTCCCAGCTGCTTTACCTCCTCCCGTTGAGGAAATTACCGCTTACCTCTTCCTGTTGAGGTAAGCGTCCCTTCTCTTGTCGAAGCAATTGCTACGCAGCCTTTTCCGTTCCTAGTTCAGCTGGACTTCTCTACCCCTTATTTCTTTTCTCTTTCGGATCCTTATTTCTTCTCTCTTCCGGGTCCCTGTTCGGGCACCATTTGTGGAGGATTAAGGCACGGACCCCACTGAGTGCTTCAGGCAAAAGCACAGGCGAAATCGTTTATTGAGCCAAGCTGGCAATCTTATATACATGCGACAAGCTCCCCTCCCGCATTTGGTCCCAGTCCTTGTTTACTGTAAGAATATTTTCTGTTCTTCTTTCCAAGGTCGCTGTTCTCAGTTCCGTGTCCTGCACATCTGTTCTTTTTACCTGTTGTTTGCAGTTCTCACACGCTTCTATTTTTGTGTCCCACGGTCTCAGGGGAATTCCGTCTCCCACACGTATTCTTTAGTATAGGCTGGGTATATAGAACAATTAGTTCTGGGGACTCATTACCAGATGGTCTTATCTGCTCCTTCTCAGGTCGTTCCTCACAGACAATAGGGTTCCGGTTAACAGTTCCCGTTACCTTTATGGCTCTAGATGGCTCTGCTTATCTGCTCCTTCTCAGGTCAAGCTGCCCTAATTTCGTCATTCAGGAGCCTCTTACCTATACGATTCTTGCTTGCGACAGAGCTTTGGTATTTTGCTAAACTATTTGCTGTGCTGCAATGCCTGACTGAGTGTTATTTTCCATATCAGCACAAGGGCTATTTCTGGGTAAATTCGCCCCTCACCTAATCACTCCCATCTCGACAAAAGGTAGCATGCAAGGATGCTACCTGAAAAAACTGTGCGTGCATGAGGGAGCAATACCGGGCTAGGAATCCCACAGAGGCCACCCTAAGGAGAAACGCAGAGTACAGCAGAGAGGTATTCTCCATCCTGAGCTTAGGGGGGAACCGGAAAAACACTGTTCCCCTTTTAGCACACGCATAACGGAGTTGGATAGGAGGAATAGATGACGCAAAACCAATCCCATATCTCGAGAGAGGCAAGGATATAGATGTGAGCGTATGTGTACGCACAGTGCGCATGCGTTATATGCATGACACGCTCACTCGGCTTCATTCGGTCCGCACTCGGCTATTTCCGTCTCTTTGTTTTAAACTCTGAGTTGGAATATTGGAAAGGGGAAGGAGGAGAAAAGACAGAAAGTATTTTTTCCTTCTTTTTTTTTTTTTTTCGGAGGTAGGAAAAAATAAAATGAGAACTGGAAGGAAAAGGGGATGGGAATCAACTTCCTGAAGATAAAAGATTCCTGCTCCTCCCCCTTCTCTTAGCGGCCGGGTACAGCGCTGCTCATCTTCTCTTCTGTTGCCGTCGCTGGTATTAGTTGACAGGTTAGTCTGCCGCCCTCCGGTGCTGGGGAGGGGAGGGGGAGGGGGAGCGGGACGGACAGGACACGACACGACACGACACTGGGTCGGGTGTGGGCAGGCTGTGCTTGAACTTTTTGTGATGCAGAAAACGCATGTTATTGTCTCGGTGGGTTCGGTGGTATTTAAATAGACAGTGTGGTTTTGTTTTTTTTTTTTTTTTTTTTTTTTGTGCGTGTGTTTTTTTTTTTTTCCCTCTCCTTAACCCCCCCCCTTACCTTTTTCGTGCTTAAGGGTAGATTCTGCCCACCAAAGGGAAAGGTGTCTTTTCCTTTAAAAAAAAACCCATACAAACTCCCCCCCCCCCCCCCTTCCCCTCTCCCTTCTGTTTTCACTCCTCCCCTTCCTATTCCAACTATTAAGCTTCCTGGCTTCTGGAGAAGTGGTAACGCTTCTTTCTTTCTGAGTGCCTAGTCAGCGTGCCCCTGTATCCTGCCAACAGACTCTTGTCCTCAGGTTTGCATGGAGGTCTCGCATTACTGTGGGTTGGCTTAGGTATGTAGCTCAGCAGGGTTATAAAGAACGTTTGTGGAGATGTGGTGGCGGAGTTTGGACTAGAGCTGAGCTGTGTTCAGAGCGCTCGCTTCATCTCTGTTAATGGTTTTGCATTGATTAAACCCCCATTGTTGGGAGGGAACCTGTCTGTAGTCAGAATGGAGTGGGCGTATTCCTTGCTAAATGGCCTCATTTATACAGATGTGGGGTTTTGATGTTGTATATGGCTTAGGATTTTCAAGTCCTGTGAGAAGTAGGAATTGAAGTAGCACTGGTAGATTAAAAAAGGAATGTTTGTGGTTTGCATTGCCGCCCCCCCCCCCCCCCCCCCCCCCGAGTATTTGTTGAATGTCGTAGTTTTCTACTACCAAGTTCTATTCGTTTTCTACAAATGTTGAATTTGTCAGTGAGTTGTGGTGCTATGAAATAACGTGGCAGTCGGTCTCTTGTTGAAAAGTAATTGATTTTGCTTCAGAACGTCCTACGAAGAAACTGCTGGAGACAACACTTCAATACTATGGTTATATAATACTTGGATGCTCTTTGTTAGTTCACATGTATTTTCGTTTCGGGAAATGTACTATGTAACTACTATAACTCTGTGTGTGCATAGTCTCAAATCAGTTTAGTGGGGTTGGTTGTTTTTGTTTGTTTTTTTTTTTTTTTTCCTTCTGGATGTGAAATATGGATGACTGAGAAACCTAGATCTAGAAACTCTGTTTGATTACCCATGTGTGCTCTAGAATGTTCCTTTAGAAGTGTTTTGCTTTGGTATTTTTCAGTCCTACATAATTGTCTACCTATGTTTCTTGAATTAAAGTTGTGGATGAGAAGGCTAAAATAAAAAAAAAATCAGATGCTATTTAAACACAATATTTATTCTAACTTTGAAATCTCATGTGCATAACGATCCTTCTGGACTAAAGTAATTTTAGACCAAAATGTTGGACTCTCCAGGAAGCTACTTCAGGAATATATTAAAAAATATTTGCATGGAAACTTTAAGCTAGGTATGATCTGTAAAGTGGATGTACGTTTTGAAAAACACTGCAAATGTAACGAGATCTTGCAAGAATGCGAGTGTAGAATATTCCTATTTGTTTATATGTGTGTATATAACTCTTCATCCTTTTATATTGGGATAGTGGTCTGACTGGTACATAGTTTGAGACAGAGATACTAAATAGAAGCCTTTATCAGCAGTCTTTAGTGATGCAACAGGTTTCAGAATGTTGATATTCTTGAATGTCCCGTGATTTACACTGTTTCCTTTTTAATATTACTAGTAAAAAGGGTTGAGTAACAGTTCAAACTACCAACTTGTGCTGGGATAGGTACTCTATCACGTTTGAAGGGAGGCCAGAGAAAACTGATTTAAGAATGTCAGATTAGAATGTCTCATTGAAATAAGTTAACAGCTAGAAAGACACTGCTCAATTCAAGAATCTATTATTTGGTACAGGACTTGTATTGGAGTCCTGTCTCTAGGATAAATTGATAATTTTAATAAAAGACAGATTTTTGGGAAGATGAAAGTCAAGGCTCACAGATTTTGTTCTAAATATACTTGCCATGCTAAAGTAGTTAATGCAATAAAAGGGTGGAGAGGGTGGGGTTGCACTGCTTTAAAACCAGCCCTTGCTATTGTGATATATACTGTTGTGTTTTATTGTTGATTGAAACAGATACTGTATGCAGCAGTTCTTGCTGTAGTCTATTTTGAAGAGCTGAGGAAAAACTTGCTGCTCTTCTTCAAATCAGGCTTCTGTTAAGTTAATCTTCTGAATAAATACTTCTGTATTTAAATTGCTAGCATATAAAATATTCTCTGTGGTGAGAATTTAGGAGCTGGAAAAAGCTTATTTGCTATTGAAGATTTGAATGAAACTTGTCATTACAGAGGTCTGAAAGTCTTACAAGCATATTGCAGGACAGGAAAAAAAGAGCAATGACTTGATAGGTAATGCCATTTTCCTTTTTCTACCAAAAGGAAAACTTAATTTAAAGTGAAAGTTGAGTTGAGGGAAAAAAAAAAAGCAAGCAAGCTTGTGTTTTGGCTTCATTAGCATCCAAACTCTAAAATGTCTCCTTTCATAGAGTTCAAGTCTGTAGGAATAGATGTATCTACTTCAGAGAACTTGATTTTTTTTTTTTTTTTTTTGAAACCTACCTTGTATAGTAAGAGGGCATCAAATTGCCCTTGCTTGCTTTATGAAGCGCTTGACACACATTCTTTTTAGAGATGTCCTGGTTTCAGCTAGGACAGAGTTAGCTCTTCTTTTTAGCAGCTAGAAGAGCTCCGTGTTTTGGTTTTAGTCTGAGACTTGCTCTGAGAAGAATGCTGATAGCGCACTGATGTTTATAGTTGGCACTGAGGTCTCAAGGACTTTTTCAGCTGCTGTGTTCTTCCCAGTGTGCAGGAGTACAACGGGATAGGGGGGAGCATGGCTGGGACAGAGGGTTCATGATTCCCCTTATGATTTGTACTTAGACTTAGGATTGAGGGCCAAACTGGCCAATTAGTATTCCATATCATGCAGTGTCATGCCCAGTATGAAAGTGAGGGTCAGCTGGAAAGAAGGGCCTTTGCTCTTCTGGGGCTCTCGCTCTCAGAGTGCTCTCTCTGTCTCGCTCTCTATTTTCGGGCCTCTTGCTCGTCCAGGATTGCGGTTTCGGGACTTATCTGTTTCGGGATCGTTAGTTCGGGACGAGATGGACCTCGGTGAAGGGGTGGTGAGCAATTGCACCATACGTCGCTTGTTTGTATATATTTATCATTGTACATATATGTATATATTCATATATTAGTAGTAGTAGTAGTATTAAACTGTTCTTATCTCAACCCACAGGTTTCTTTCCCTTTTCTCCTTGAATTCCCTTCCTTATCCCCAGGGGGTGGGGGAGGGTGAGTGAGTAGCTGTGTGGAGTTAAGTTGCTGGAGTGGCCTAAACCATGACAAGAGATGATTCTTTATAGTGGCAAATGTAATTCTCATATATTGTCTCTTGGTACAGGCTAGTTGAAAAAAGTGAATTTACTATGAGCAGCTTTCTTCATTTAGAAATGCATAGTTAAATAACAATATGTTATCATTAGGGACTTCATTTAAAAAAAAAAAACAACCTCAAAACCAACTGTAAACAAAAAACCCACCCTAAACAAAACCCTGCCCCTAAGTGCATGTGCACCCCCCTCCTTCCCCCCCAGCTGTTCATAGTCAACCTGTCATTCCTCATACTTGTGAATGATTTGTGCTATGTTTCGCAGAAGGATAAAGAAATTGAGTTCTTAACATGTTTTCTTTAAAATAATAATAATAAAGGTAGAGAAGGGACCTAAATAAGTGTGTGAGGCAGTATGGTGAGCTCAAGACTTAACTGTTCTGGTTAGGTTTTGGAAACCAGTCATGTAGCAATGACTGCCTCTTGTCCAGCTTGTAGTTAGGCGATGTGGAGTCAGCTGGGCAAAGTATTGAGGAGATTTAAGTGAGAACTGGAGATATCATGGGTGGATATGTTGTTATGATGGAGGAAAGTAAAGGCATAAAGGCAAAAGAAACCAGACTGTTAGTTCTATTGCTCATGGAACGACTTGTTTGCACAGATAAAAAATGGTTGAGTTTGTTTAAAATGATGGGAAGGGAATTCATGATATCCTTGTATGTTCGGGTCACTGTTAACCATTCTACATTTTAACCTTGTGACTGACACTAACATTAAAACTGACAATATGTAAAAATGCTTATTTTAGTGGTAGTAGCTACCGTTTTTAGGTGAAACTGAGGATGTGTTTGCTTTGTGACTAGCACAGTATAGTAGGAAACGTGTGTGTGTTGGGGAATGTGTGCTTTGCAGTTTGTGCTTAAGAGCAATTTTTTTTCAAGTTACTGGAAAAAAGATTTAACTGCTGGCTTGTGAACGATTATTTAGTTCATAAATTAAACTTATGAACTTATAATTTTTTTTTTTTATTTTCACCCTTATGCATTGCCATGGTTTAATCTCAGCCAGCAACTAAATGCCATACAGCTGCTTACTTGCTTCCTTCTCCTCACCCCCACCCCAGGGTGGGATGGGGGACAATTGGAAGGGCAAAAGTGAGAAACTCATGGATTGAGATAAAAACAGTTTAATAATTAAAAAGAAATAATAATAAATTGTAAGGAAAAAAATACAGAGAGGAAAATAAAACCAAAGAAAAAAAGTGATGCAAGTGAAAACAACTGCTCACCACCAACTGACTGATGTCCGGCCAGTCCCCAAGCAGCAACCCCCTTGCCAACCTCCCCACTAGTTTTATTGCTGAGCATGACGTCCTATGGCATGGAATATCCCTTTGGTCAGTTGGGGTCAGCTATCTCAACTATGTTCCCTCCTAGCTTCTTCTGCACCTCCAACCTACTTGCTGATGGGGCAGTGTGAGGAGCAGAAAAGGCCTTGTTACTGCTGAGCAGTGCTTACACAGCAACTAAAACGTCAGTGTGTTATCAACACTATTTTAAGCGCAAATCCAAAACATAGCCCCGTACTAGCTACTATGAATAAATTTAACTCTATCCCAGCCAAAACCAGGACATGTATAATGAGACTGTGTATGATATTCTATTTTCAGTGGATCATTTATCTATTGCAATGTTACCGGATACGCTAAGAACCTCATAACTGAGATTTTTGATTTAATGTTTAAAAAAAAAAAGACACTGGCCCTATAGATTATCTTGGCTATATTCTCATGTCATGTGCATGCAAATATTAATCTAAAAGTATAAATGGTTCCTATTTGTTTTGATTTTTTTTTTAATTAAAAAAGCCAACAAAACAAACCCACCCTCCTCCAAAAAAACAAGCACACACAATGGAAAAACCCATACAGCCTGCAATGACCAGGGTTGCTTTTTCTTTTGGTAAGGTGGTGTCCTTATACAATCCCTTCCTAGCACCTGAAAGAACAAGGTAAAAAGTATGAGCCAACTGGTGAACTATGAGCGTTCATTACTTAGAATGTAATGTATTATGTGCAGATGGCATTTGATCATAGAATCATAGAATCATAGAATGGTTAGGGCTGGAAGGGACCTTCAAAGGTCATCTAGTCCAACCCCCCTGCAAGGAACAGGGATATCTCCAACTAGATCAGGTTGCTCAGGGCCTCATCCAACCGGGCCTTGAACGTCTCCAGGGATGGAGCATCCACCACCTCTCTGGGCAACCTGTTCCAGTGTTCTACAACTCTCATGGTAAAAAATTTTTTCCTAATATCCAACCTGAATCTACCTCCCTCTATTTTAAAACCATTACCCCTTGTCCTGTCACAACTGGCCCTCTTGAACAGCCTCTCCCCATCTTTCTTGTAGGCCCCCTTGAGGTACTGGAAGACCGCTATAAGGTCACCCCGGAGCCTCCTCTTCTCCAGGCTGAACAGCCCCAACTCTTTCAGCCTGTCCTCATAGGAAAGGTGCTCCAGCCCTCTTATCATCTTCGTGGCCCTCCTCTGGACCCTCTCCAACTGGTCCATGTCCTTCTTATGTTGGGGACTCCAGAACTGGACGCAATACTCCAAGTGAGGTCTCACGAGGGCAGAGTAGAGGGGGAGAATCACCTCCCTTGACCTGCTGGCCACGCTCCTCTTGATGCAGCCCAGGACGCGGTTGGCCTTCTGGGCCGCAAGAGCACATTGCCGGCTCATATTGAGCTTCTCGTCCACCAGTACTCCCAAGTCCTTCTCCTCAGGGCTGCTCACGATCCATTCTCCGCCCAGTCTGTATTTGTGCCTGGGATTGCCATGACCCAGATGTAGGACCTTGCACTTGGCCTGGTTAAACTTCATGAGGTTGGTACGGGCCCACCTCTCCAGCCTGTCGAGGTCCCTCTGGATGGCATCCCTCCCTTCCAGCGTGTCGACGGCACCACACAGCTTGGTGTCATCGGCGAACTTGCTGAGGGTGCACTCCATGCCACTGTCCACGTCACCGACAAAGATGTTGAAGAGGGCCGGGCCCAACACGGACCCCTGAGGGACGCCACTCGTGACCGGTCTCCACATGGACATCGAGCTGTTGACCACTACTCTCTGAGTACGGCCATTGAGCCAATTCCTTATCCACCGAGTGGTCCATCCATCAAACCCATGCCTCTCTAGTTTAGAGAGAAGAATGTCGTGCGGGACAGTGTCAAAAGCTTTGCACAAGTCCAGGTAGATGACATCCGTTGGTCGACCCTTGTCCACCGATGTTGTCACCCCATCATAAAAGGCCACCAAGTTGGTCAGGCACGATCTGCCTTTGGTGAAGCCATGTTGGCTGTCACCCACCACCTCCTTGCTCTCCATGTGCCTTAGCATGGTTCCCAGGAGAATCTGCTCCATGACCTTGCCAGGCACAGAGGTGAGGCTGACCGGCCTGTAGTTGCCCGGGTCCTCCTTGTTCCCCTTTTTAAAAATGGGGGTTATGTTCCCTCTCTTCCAGTCATCGGGGACCTCGCCAGACCGCCACGACTTCTCAAATACAATGGCCAGTGGCTTGGCAACTTCATCCGCCAGTTCCTTCAGGACCCGCGGATGGATCTCATCAGGTCCCATGGACTTGTGCACCTTCAAGTTCCTCAGATGTTCCCGAACCTGCTCTTCAAGTACAGTGGGCGGTGGTTCATCCTCACAGTCCCTGCTAGTTCTTTCCACAGCTTGGGTGGTAAGACAAGAGGCTTTATCAGTGAAGACTGAGGCAAAAAATTCATTGAGTACCTCAGCCTTCTCTATGTCGCGGGTGACCAGAGCACCAGTATCCTTCCGGAGGGGGCCTACATTCTCCTTGGACTTCCTTTTGTCCCCTACATACCTATAGAAGCATTTCTTATTGCTTTTTATATCCCTTGCCAAATTCAATTCCTTCAGGGCTTTAGCCTTCCTCACCTGATCCCTGGTCACTCGCACAGCTTCTCTGTATTCCTCCCAGGCTATCTGTCTCCGCTTCCACCCTCTGTAGGCTAACCTCTTCATTTTCAGTTGGTCCAGGAGCTCCTTGCTCATCCACGCAGGCCTCCTGGCCTTTTTGCCCGACTTGTTCTTCGTCGGGATGCACCTCTGCTGAGCTTGGAGGAGGTGCTCCTTGAATGTGGACCAACTTTCCTGGGCCCCTCGTCCCTCCAGGGCCGCCTCCCATGGCACTTTGCCCATCAGGTCCTTGAAGAGGCCGAAGTCTGCCTTCTTAAAGTCTAGGGTACAGAGCTTGCTGAGTGGTTTCCTTGCTGCCCCATGGATCTTGAACTCCACCGTGTCGTGGTCACTGCAGCCAAGGCTGTCCTTAAGTTTCACCTCACCCACTAGTCCCTCCCTGTTGGTGAGCACAAGGTCGAGCATGGCACCCCTCCTTGTCGGCTCCTCTATCACCTGCAGGAGGAAGTTGTCATCCACGCATTCCAGGAACCTCCTGGACTGCCTGTGCCCTGCCGTATTGTCTCTCCAACAGATGTCAGGGTGGTTGAAGTCCCCCATGAGGACCAGGGCTTGTGACCGCGAGGCTGCTCCTATCTGGCTATAAAGCGCCTCATCTGCTCTGTCCTCCTGGCCAGGTGGCCTGTAACAGACCCCTACCGTAACATCCCCTATCCGTCTCCGTCCTCTAATCTTGACCCATAAGCTCTCTGTCAGCTCCTCCTCCGACCCCAGGCGAAGCTCCACGCATTCCAGCCGGTTGCTGACGTAGAGAGCGACACCCCCTCCTCGTCTCCCCTTCCTGTCCTTTCTAAAAAGCTTATACCCCTCCATGTTGACACTCCAGTCATAGGAGTCGTCCCACCACGTCTCCGTGATGCCAATAAGGTCGTAGCCCTGCTCATGTGCACGCATCTCCAGCTCATCCTGTTTATTTCCCATGCTGCGTGCGTTGGTGTACATACACTTCAGCTGGGCCTCCGACAAAGCCGACTCGCTGGCTGGAGCGACAGGGGTTCTCTTGGACGGCAGCGTAAGTTCGTTTGAACATACTTGCGATCCTTCCCCAGCCTCTGGACCCTCAGTGCTGGCACTGGTGCCATGCTGACAGCGGTATGAATCTGACTTCTTGGCTGGAGCGGCTGGAATTCCCTTCTTCTGTTCTACGGGTACTTCCAGCATATCTTTATCATTCTTGATATTCCCCCCTTCCCCCTTCATATCTAGTTTAAAGCCCTGCCAATGAGCCCTGCTAGCTTTTGAGCTAAGACCCTGGTTCCCCTCTGAGAAAGGCATCTTCCATCCGGTACCATCAGACCTGGTTCAGGGAAAGCCTCCCCATGATCAAAGAAACCAAATTTCCGTCGGTGGCACCAGCCTCTGAGCCATCTGTTAATCAAATCTGATTTTCTGTTCCTCTCTATGTTCTTTCCTGCCACTAAAGGGATTGAAGAAAACACTACCTGGGCTCCTGACCCTTCGACCAATTGCCCCAATGCCCTAAAGTCCCTTTTGATGGCCTTTGGACTTCTCTCTGTTAGCTCATCACTACCAACTTGCATTACCAGTAATGGATAATAATCAGAGGGCCGTAGCAGACTAGGGAGTTTCCTAGTGACGTCCCTGACGCGGGCCCCAGGGAGGCAGCAGACTTCCCTGTGGGTTGGGTGTGGTCGACATATTGGCCCCTCTGTTCCCTTCAGAAGGGAATCACCTATGACAATTACCCTCCTTTTTCTTTTAACAGGGGCAGTCAGAAGTCATGAGGCAGACTGACTCCCCTTAGGCAACCCTCTGCGTGGGCCCTCGTCTATGTTTTCTTCTTTTGATGAGGTTTTAGTACCGATGGCAGTCTGATCCGGCTTTGGAGACACCTCCAAGCAGGGACAGCCATCACCCTCCCTGTCATCTAGTTCCCCTTGCAGAGCACTGTACCTGTTGCATAAGGACACCTGGGGGGGCAAGGGAATTGCTATTTATGGTGAGTGGGAGCCATTTACTAGTTTAAATATACAGACTGATATAATGGAAGCTGAGTCAATTGATTACTTGGAATAGTTCTGGCAATACAATGCTCTTCAGCTAACTAAGGAGGGAATTTTTTTTTGTAGCATGTAATCTTTATTATACTGAGTTTATTTGTTGTACTTAACAGTAGTTATCTGTGGGCTTGACTTGTGGAATGGAAACTTTGAAATCTTATGGCATATTTTGTTCAATGGAATGACTTTACCCCGGAAACATTAAGGCATAGAGACTGTTCAGTCAGGATTGTGTTCTCAGAGTTTAAGGCCAGAATGGACTGAGATTTTTGTCTGACTGACTGTATATCAAACCATTAGCTTCCACACAGTTGCACTTGCATTGAACATAACTGCTTTTGACTAAAACGTGAACTGTCATAGACACAAGGAAGAATAGGCAGGGGAGAAGAGGAGGAGGAAGGGTTGCCCTCTATGTTAAAGACCAGCTGGAGTGCATGGAGCTGCACCTGGGGACGGATGAAGAGCTGACTGAGAGTTTATGGGTCAGGATTAAAGGGAGGGCAGGGACAGGGAACATAGTAGTGGGAGTCTGCTACAGGCCACCTAACCAGGAAGACTGAGAGGATGAGGCCCTCTACAGACAGATAGGAGCAGCCTCACGTTCACGAGCCCTGGTCTTCATGGGGGACTTGAACCACCTCGAAATCTGTTGGAGGGATAACACAGCAGGGCATAGGCAATCCAGGAGGTTCCTGGAATGCATGGATGATAACTTCCTTCTCCAAGTGGTAGAGGAACCAATGAGGAGAGGTGCTTTGCTGGACCTTGTTCTCACCAACAAAGAAGGGTTGGTGGGGAATGTGATGCTCAAGGACAGCCTTGGCTGCAGTGATCATGAAATGCTGGAGTTCAAGATTCTTAGGGAGGCAAGGAGGGTGCACAGCAAGCTCACTACCCTGGACTTCAGGAGAGCAGACTTTGGCCTCTTCAGGGATCTCCTTGGTAGAGTACGATGGGATGAAGTCCTGGAGGGAAGAGGGGCCCAAGAAAGCTGGTTAATATTCAAGGATCACCTCCTCCAAGCTCAGGAGTGGTGCATCCCAACAAAGAGGAAGTCAGGTAGGAACACTAGGAGGCCTGCATGGATGAACAAGGAGCTCCTGAACCAACTCGGACACAAAAAGAAAGCCTACAGAGGGTAGAAGTAAGGACAGGTAGCCTGGGAAGAATACAAAGAATTTGTCTGAGCAACCAGGGATCAGGTTAGGAAAGCTAAAGCCCTGATAGAGTTAAA
Organism: Tauraco erythrolophus; assembly: GCF_009769465.1. NCBI lineage: Eukaryota > Metazoa > Chordata > Aves > Musophagiformes > Musophagidae > Tauraco > Tauraco erythrolophus. Next base: position 19,937,660 of record NC_141497.1, read on the forward strand.
TCTGGCCAGGGACATCAAGGGCAACAAGAAAAACTTCTATAGATATGTCAGTGATAAAAAGAGATCTAGGGAAAACGTAGGCCCTCTCTGGAAGGAAACGGGGGACCTGGCTACCCGGGATATGGAGAAGGCTGAGGTACTCAATGACTTCTTTGCTTCAGTCTTCACTGGCAAGAACTCCAGCTGCACAGCCCAAGTCACGGAAGGCAAAGGCAGGGGCTGGGAGAACGAAGAACTGCCCACTGCAGGAGAAGATCAGATTCGAGACCATCTACAGAACCTGAAGGTGAACAAGTCCATGGGACCTGATGAGGTGCATCTGTGGGTGTCCTGAGGGAACTGGCAGATGAAGTTGCTAAGCCGCTATCCATCATATTTGAGAAGTCGTGGCAATCTGGTGAAGTTCCCAATGACTGGAAAAGGGGAAACATAGCCCCCATGTTTAAAAAGGGGAAAAAAAGAAGACCCAGGGAACTACAGGCCAGTCAGTCTTGCCTCCGTGCCTGGCAAGATCATGGAGCAGATCCTCCTGGTGACTATGCTAAGGCACATGGAAAATAAGGAGGTGATTGGTGACAGCCAACATGGCTTCACTAAGGGCAAATCCTGCCTGACTAATTTGGTGGCCTTCTACAATGGGGTTACAGCATTGATGGATAGGGGAAGAGCAACTGACATCGTCTACCTGGACTTATTCAAAGCATTTGATACTGTCCCACATGACATCCTTGTCTCTAAACCGGAGAAACATGGTTTTGATGGGTGGACCACTTGGTGAATAAGGAATTGGCTGGATGGTCGCACTCAAAGAGTTGTGGTCAACGGGTCAATGTCCAAGTGGAGGCCAGTGACGAGTGGTGTTCCTCAGGGGTCGGTACTGGGGCCGGTGCTATTTAACATCTTTGTTGGTGTCTTGGACTGTGGGATCAAGTGCACCCTCGGCAAGTTTGCAGATGACACCAAGCTGTGTGGTGTTGTGGACACGCTGGAGGGAAGGGGTGCCATCCAGAGGGACCTTGACAGGCTGGATAGATGGGCCTGTGAGAACCTCGTGAAGTTCATCAAGGCCAAGTGCAAGGTCCTGCACGTGGGTTGGGGCAATCCCAAGCACAAGTACAGGCTGGGCGGAGAATGGATTGAGAGCAGCCCTGAGGAAAAGGACTTGGGAGTGCTGGCCAATGAGAAGCTCAACATGAGCGAGCAATGTGCACTGGCAGCCCAGAAAGCCAACCGTGTCCTGGGCTGCATCAAAAGAAGTATGGCCAGCAGCTTGAGGGAGGTGATTCTGCCCCTCTGCTCTCGTGAGACCCCGCCTGGAATACTGCATTCAGCTCTGGAGTCCCCAACACAAGAAGGCCATGGAGCTGCTGGAGTGAGTCCAGAGGAGGGACACAAAGATGATCTGAGGGCTGGAACACCTCTGCTATGAAGACAGGCTGAGAGAGTTGGGGCTGTTCAGCCTGGAGAAGAGAAGGCTCCAGGGTGATCTTATTGCAGCCTTCCAATACTTAAAGGGGGCCTACAGGAAAGCTGGAGAGGGACTTTTTACAAGGGCATGTAGTGATAAGACAAGAGGCAATGGCTTTAAACTGAAAGAGGGGAGATTTAGATTGGATATAAGGAGGAAATTTTTCACTGTGAGGGTGGTGAGGCACTGGAACAGGTTGCCCAGAGAAATTGCGGATGCCTCATCCCTGGAAGTGTTCAAGGCCAGGTTGGATGAGGCTTTGAGCAACCTGGTGTAGTGGAGGGTGTCCCTGCCTATGGCAGGGGGGTTGAAACTAGATGAACTTTGAGGTCTCTTCCACCTCTAACCATTCTATGATTTAAATTTAATCCTCTTTTTTTGGGGGAGGAGGCAGCTATATATAACCTTGTCACTTGTCAAACGTGTTACGTGCTCGCCAATCCTGGAACATATCATCCTCAAATGCAGGTGCCTGCTGTTGTATGCACGCTGCCCCACCCTTTGAGATCCTGCTCTTGAAGGGAAAAGTTTTACTGCGTCCATGAGGGAGCTTCTCTCCTTCACAGCTGCTATATAGTTTTTTTTTTACTTTCTTTAAAAATGTTATCACAGAGACGCTACTAGCTTTGCTGACTGGCTCAGCTTTGGACAGCAGTGGGTCCATCTTGGAGCTGGCTGGAACTGGCTCTTGTTGCAGACCAGTGTTTAGATAAAAGTGTGATTAAACGGAATTTTATGGCAAGGTTCACTCTTTTACTACATGGAGGAAACATACAGAGGGAAAATCAGGTTAGAATTGATTTTGAATCATTTACGCAGGGACTGGAGATGCAAAAAGGTGAGCGGCTCTCCTGTTGAGTCATGAGGTTCTGAATGGACCCCTTTGCTTTCTAAACTCTTTCTCAGAGAGGAGTCTTAAGTGTGGCTGGATCCACCCCTAGTCCCAGACTTGGTCAACGGTTTATGGCTAATGGATTATATGTGCTTCTAGCTAAAGGATTGTGTGTGCACACTTTATTCTCCATGTCACTTAGCTAAGATTTCAAAGTTTCATCATGTTTATTCTCAATTCATTTACATTCCATTTGGGTGTCTGGTGTTAGTTCACTCTGAAGTTTGAACCCTAAGTTTCCTGAAGCAGACTCTCAGGCATCAGATTATATAAAAATAAATAATTTAATAAAGTGGTACAGCAGCAGGGTCACCTCGAGCTGAGTGTCTCTGGAGAGGAGCCAACTTCAACAAATAAATCCCTGGGTAATTTTCCCCTTACAGACTATTCACCTGCCCCTCACACGATGGTTCAGTCCAGTAGTAATACTTGGGTCTGGGGTCTTCTCGTTCCTCATTGGATTCTTTCACTGTCTTTCAGAAAGGTTGTTATCTTGTCTAATTGCAGCTGCTCTTGTTGGTTGTAGCCTTGAAGCCGCCATATCTTCTTATTTACGCTGGCTCTGGAGGCCCTGTTTGACTCAGTAGGTATGCATTCAGTAAATCCAAGTGGAAATTTACAGCTTGTGGCCTAAGGCTTCAGCAAATCTAGCTACTCATGCTAGGTGAGTAAAGCTAAGGAAACAGCATACTAAATCACACAATATTATAATAAGTGATTTATTCTATTTAAAACTTGCTTATTTAAGCTAAACAACTAATATCGCATTCAACTAATATATCATTGAGAGGCATCTCTGCTAAAGGGGAGAGTTACCTGGCCTGCAGTCCAGTTGCTGTCCAGGGAGAATTAAAATTGGGCTCCTCCAGTGATCTGTCGTTGGTAAAAGATATCATTGCTTCAAGGAGCACCCTTGAGAGGCATTCCTGCTAAAGGGGAGGTTATCACCATGCAGCCATGCTGCCTAGTAAGGAGAGCTCAAAGAAGGCTCACTTAGGCTGTTATATTTAAGGGATAAAGTGGTTGGCTTGTAGTCAAATTGCATACAATGAGAGAGGTATGCACGAGGCTCCTTATACTCACAACTTATCAGTGTTCACTGTGTCGCTCTGCTCCTTGTGGGTTTCCTAGAGGAGTTCTTGGCCTGGCTATGGCTTGGGTCTTTACCTCCTTTGGAGCCTGTATCAAATTGCTGCTCGTTTGGTTAAGGGGCAGGAGGTTGAGTGCATCTGTCACAGCTGTCGGACATGGGGGAAGCTTCTGGCATCTTGTCACAGATGTTACCCCTGTAGCCCCTGTGCCACTACCAAAACCTTGCTGTGTAACCCCAATACTCTTTGCCACAGCCATAGGCAAAGGGAGCTCCTGCCACCACCCGCCCTCTCTGTGTGAGACTTGCCTCAAAACAGTTTCCCATTCATGGGCCCATTGGCTAGTCCTTCTGGTTCATGTGGTCTTTTGGGGAGAATCCCTTGGGGTCTTTTCCTTATTGTCCCTGTGTACATGTTGTTCTGAAGTTGGTGTTTTTTTCTGCTTTTCCTTTTTTAACATTTTTCCCTATATCTTGAAGTGCAGTACAAAATCCAGAAGCTGCCCCAATAATACTGCATGGTCATTCTATTGGGCTGGGGCTGGATGTAGAAGGCCTCTCGTTCTGGCTCACAGGATTGGTCTCTTTGCATGGGGTGGGGATTGCGAAGGGGCCCCTTGGTGGGCCTCCTAGAAGGGGTCTGTAGCCCTCAGGCGTGTTCTGACTTCTTTGTGCCCCACTTCCTATCTGTCGTGGTTTTAGGCTGATCCAGCAACTAAAACTCACACAGTCTCTCCTTCTCCAGTAAAGTAGAGAGGAGAAAAAAAAAAAAATAAAGGGACTGAGGGTTGAGACAAGAACAGAGGGAGCACCCACCAACCATGGTCCTGGGCAAACCAGACAGGGCTTTCTTAAAGCAAAACAGTTTATTAATGGTTACTTAGAAGGACAAAGGGAAACAAAACTGATTACTCCAGAGGACAGAAAGAAACAAAACCAGATCTTAAAACTGACACCTTCCCCCCCCCCCCCCCCCCCCCCTTCCTTTTCCTCCCGGCTCTACCTCCTCCCCCCAGCAGCACAGGGGGCAGGGACTGGGGGAGTGCAGGTCAGTTCATTCCGTGCTGTTACTGCTGCTTCTTTCTTAAAGGAGGAGGAGTCCTTACACTCTTTTTCCCTGCTCCAGTGGATCCCCTACCCACGAGGAAAAATCTACAAACTTCTCCAGCGTGAGTCCAGCCCACTGGAAACAATCCTTCCCCACAGATTGCTCCAGTGTGGGCTTTACCACAGTCTCAGATTCTTAGGGAGTTGTAGCCACTTGCTCCGGCGTGGGTCGTCACGCAGACTCCAGATGCCTCTCTGCCTTGTCGTGCACCACAACACGACCATCCTCAGGCTCAGGCATCTTCCCTCCACAGGCTGCGAGTGGGTCTCTACTCCACCGAGGCCGTCCTGGTTGCAGGGGGGCCGCCTGCTATCTCACCACCAGCCACAGGGGAAACTCGGCTCCGGCACACCTCCTCCCGCTCCATCCTCACTGACCTGCTGTCAATGCGGCCGTTTCTCTCAGATCTCAGTCCTCTCCAGGTGAACTCAGCCCAGTGGGCACCCCGGGAGTGGGGTGCCCCCGAGTTCCCCAGCTGGCTCTGCCACTGCCATTCTCCGTGGGCAGCGCCGGCCCGACGCAGGCAGCTGCCTGGCCGGGAGCCAGGGAGCGGAGGCAGTGCCCTCCTCCCTTCTCTGCTCGCTCCTGGGCAAAGCACCTTTTCCGGTTCCTTTGTCCCAACTTAAATAGGGCAATTTGCAGAGGCGCCCTATTGGCTCAACCCCAAGGGGGATGGCAGTCTGATCTGGTGACCAGAACTAAGCCTAACCCGGTTCCAAAACCAGGGAGGTCACAGGGAGCAAAGCCCCTCTCCTGCCACCAGAACCCCCACCCCCTCCACATCAAACCATGACATTATCCCCCCCTTTTGGCTTTCTCCCCTGTTTCAAACATGTTAGAGCTTCTTAAGACTGGTTAAAGCTTGTTCAGCAGATTTTAAAAGGGGTGGTGGTGGTGTGTCTCTAAACTTGCCTTTCATATTTACTTAGTTCAATTACTTTCTATTCACATTTAAACTTTAATTTTTAATAATATTTATGCATATGTGTATATAGATATTATACATAGATGTAAGATATATTTTTAAATAATATATATAAGGTGCAAATACATTTTCATGTTTCTGTACATCTTGTATATATGATTTTATATGTGAGCACTTCAGGGCCCAAATAAATGGGTAGTCAGTCAGAGGATGCTCTGAGATAACATGGGTGTACCAGTGTCAAAAATGGCAACCAGCCAATTGCAGGGCAATACGAAAAAACTTGGATTCATGACATTGTCCAGAACAGTGGTCTTAGTGTATGTAGTAGGAGTGGAGCTTCCAGGCCTGATGTAGACATAAACCAAACAATGTCTACATAGACGTAGACAAACAACTATGCAGACACCAAGGTCAGTGAAGAAGGAGGGAGAGGAGGTGCTCCAGGAGCTGGAGCAGAGATTTCCCTGCAGCCTGTGGAGAAGAAAATGGTGATGCAGGTTGTCTCTCTGCAGGATGGATATACCCTGAAGGAAGCTGCAGCCCTTGGAGAGCCCATGCTGGAGCAAGCTCCTGGCAGGAATTGCAGCCTGTGGAGAGGAGTCCCATGCAGGAGCAGGTTTTCTGGCTGGACCTGTGATCCTGTGGGGGGCCCATGTTGGAGTAGTCAGTTTGTGAAGGACTGCAGCCCATAGGAAGGACTGTATCGTGTGGGAGGGACCCCACACTAGAGCAGGGTAAGAACATGAGAAGGAAGGAGTGTCAGAGATGAAGCGTTATAAACTGACTGCAGTCCTCATCCCCCTGTGCTGCTTGGGAGGAGGAGGTAGAAAAGTCAGGAGTGAAGGTGAGCCTGGGAAGAAGGGAGGGGTGGGAGGAAGATGTTTTTAGATTTGTTGTTATTTCTCACTGTCCTACTTAGTTGCAATAAATTAAATTAATTTCCCCAAGTTGTATGTGTTTTGCCCGTTGTCCTGGTTTAGGCTGGCTGGCAACTAAATGCCACACAGCCACTCGCTCACCCTCCGCCACCCCCAGGGGATGGGGAAGAGAATTAAAAGGAAAAAGGGAAAGAGACCTGTGGGTTGAGATAAATTATTTTTAGTAATATTAAATTGTTCTTATGAATATGCATGTATAATGATAATAATATTTACAAAACAAGTGATGCACAGTGTAATTGCTCACCACCAAGTGACCAAGGCCTGGCCAGTCCTGGACTAATGATCCTGAAAAAGATAAGTCCTGACACTGCAATCCTGGACAAGCAAGAGGCTTGAAAAGAGAATGAGCAAGAGAGAGTATTCTGAGAGTGAGAGCCTCTGGAAGAGCAAAAAGCTCTTCTTTCCGGTCAACCCTCATCTATATATTGGGCATGATGTTGCATGGTATGGAATTCTCCATTGGCCAGTTTAGCCCTCAATCCTAAGTCTAAGTTCAAATCATAAGGGGAGTTTGTCCTGGCCATGCTCCCCCCTCAGCCGGCCATGCACCTGCACACTGGCAAAGCATGAGAAGCTGAAAAGTCCTTGAGACCTCAGTGCTAACTATAAACATCAGTGTGCTATCAACATTCTTCTCATAACAAGTCCCAGACTAAAACTAAAACACAGAGCTCTTCTAGCTGCTAAAATAAACTAACTCTCTCCCAGTTGAAACCAGGACACTAGCATCCACCCCTTATTCCATACCATGCACGTCATGCTCAAGTCTCACATATGTACATAGATACCATTCCCTTAGTCTGAGTCATCCCTCCAAAATGTTTGTTGAGTTCATTTAGTTCGTAACTCCAGACTTCATCTGTTGTAGCAGTCTCTTAGGGCAGGAAAGATGATGTGGAATTTGCTCAATCGGTAGAACGAATGACATGTAGTCTCTATTACATGTGACATCTGGAGCTCATAGTTGGTGTATCTGGCAACAGTCCATGTCTGCAGGTTGAAGATGTTGATCTCGAGGAAGTTGCTGGGTGTCTGGAATCAGTTCTGGTTCTGTTGAAGTTCATTCTTTGTTAACCTGGATGATTCTTAATATGATGTCATTAGTATAATATGACAACCATAGCAATGATGGTATGCAGGGACAGGGTTATTCAGCAATTACCATCATACAATTCAATTCATTATCTTTTTTTACCCAACATCAAATCCCCTTGAGGTACGCATTGGACTTCCCTGTCTTTCCGCATCACCCACCAAGTGCACCCAGGACCTTGGGCAAAAGCAATCCCATGGATGGGTTTACCTTTACCCGAGGCAGGAATAACCCAAACTGTCTTCCCGAGTATATTCCTCATGTGCACTACAGGGACTTCATCCCCTTCTACAGTACATAAAAGTTTTGATTGGGCAGGGCCAACTCAATTAGCAGCTCCTCCAGTGTTGACTAGCCAAGTGGCTTTTTTGAAATGTCTAGTTTTTAGCACTCCATTGTATCGTTTGATTGTCCCGGAACCTGGTGCATGATAGGGGATGTGATATACCCACTCAATGCCATGTTCTTTGGCCCAAGTGTCTATAAGATTGTTACGGAAATGAGTCTCGTTGTCTGACTCAATTCTTTCTGGGGTGCCATGCTGCCACAAGACTTGCTTTTCAAATCCCAGAATGATGTTTCGGGCGGCGGCATGGGGCACAGCATAGGTTTCCAGTCTTCCAGTGGTTGCTTCCACCATTGTGAGCACGTAGCACTTGCCATGGCGGGTTTGTGGAAGTGTGATGTAATCAATCTGCCAGGCCTCCCCATACTTATATTTTAATCAATGTTCTCCATACCAAAGAGGATTTAACTGTTTGACTTGCTTGATTGCAGCACAGGCTTCAAACTCATGGATAACCTGTGCAATAGTGTCCATGGTTAAGTCCACCCCTTGATCACAAGCCCATCTACGTGTTGCATCTCTTCCTTGATGGCATGAGGCATCATGGGCCCAAGGAGCTAAGAATTTTTCACCTTTGTTGCCAGTCCAGATCCACCTGAGCCACTTGAATCTTAGCAGCCTGATCCACCTGCTGACTGTTTTGATGTTCCTCAGTGGCCCCACTTGGGTACATAAGCATCTACGTGACGTACTTTTACACCTAGCTTCTCTACCCGTGCAGCAATATCTTGGCACAGCGGAGCAGCCCAGATGGATTTGCCTCTGTGCTGCCAATTGCTCTGCTTCCATTGCTGTAACCATCCCCACAGGGCATTTGCCACCATCCATGAGTCAATATAGAGATAGAGCACTGGCCACTTTTCTTGTTCAGCGATGTCTAAAGCCAGTTTGTGATAAATGAGTGAGTCCCAAACAGAACTCCAATTAAAGTTTACAATTTATTAGGCGAATAAAAGCAAGCAAACAGCGCTGGGTGCGCCGAGAGTCTCCGCTCCACCAAGACGCACACCTGCCGTGGCAGTTTTTCTTGTATTTATACAGACATACTCATAGCCCCCCCCCAAAGGTCATTTTTTTCCCATGAGATCATTTCTATAGTCCCCGCCTCAGGATCCGCCTCAGGCTCCTCCTCGACACGCCTCCTGGTGGTCGTGGGCCTGGGTCTTCAGGATGAAGGCCGGAGGTCTTCCTCACGTGGGCAGGGGTCTTCAGGATGAAGACCGTAGGTCTTCCTCACTGTGCACTTTTCACCTCTTCTCTAAAATTCCCGATTTGGCTGCATTTGCAGAGCCAAACCGGTTCCAGCCTGGCCTGTCCTTGAGTGGACATCTGGTTGTCTCTTACCTATTACTGCCTGAAGACAAATGTTAGTTCTTGTTAGTCCTTATCTTGCCCACATAGGCTAGTTTTTGTCTCCCTTCCTCCCTACAGATGTGTGGGTCATGAGTTACGACTTTGCTGGCATCTGTCTTATCTCTCTCACCAGCCTCCTCCCTGGGCAGCCAGCAGGGACTGGGACTTCACACTTTAATCAAGGCAAGCAATAATTCATACAGCAGTTAATGTAGCACTTAGTATTGAACATTTAAACGATAACTTGTTAGTATTTAAAAGCAAGCAATAACTAATATATACCCTCTTATGTGATTTTGTCTATTTCTATATTCCCTCTGTCAGCCCCCCCTTTTTTATTAAATCAAGTAAATTCTTTTACTTGCATAAGTTTTCTGATTGATATAACACTTTGTGCACTGAAAATACACACGCCAAACCCATATGTACAGCAGTGTCAGTAGCAATATTAAAGCAGCTGCAGCTATTAACAGTATTGTCACAGGATATTTTAAATGACTGAAAAATCCTGGAGCTGAAGGTGACCACCTGAAGAGAGCTTCCCAGCATCTATGCTCTCCATCCTTTTCTACTTTTCACCATTTCCTTTTATTTCGTTTTGCATCACGATGAACTGTCACCAGAGCTCTTTGTTCTGCAGTGCCAGAGCATCCTGTGTATCACTCTGGTGGTCGACAGCATCATGAGGAATTTCGCAGGTTTATGTTTTTGCATTTCACAGAGATCTTAAACTAAGATAATCATTTATCTTGAATGGGCACACCCCGTTCCTTATCACCATATTGACACGAATCAAATGAACATATTTCACAATCTCTCATTTTCTCTTTTGATGGCATTGATTCGTGTTTTTGTTTCCAATCGTGTCAACACTCGCTGGATGGGTGTCAGTCTCTGAACTTCCCTCGTTTTTATTACTAACAGAGAATGAGTTTTTCCTTTTTGTGATTCCGAATTAACAGGTACTGCAGATATCTGCATTCCCTGTATAGCCGAATGTACTAGCCTAATGACACAAGGTACTAAACATGGAATTATTAACAATCCTCCGAATGTTCCCAGTATAACTATTCCAATTTTGGTTAGCCAATCACCATTCACGAAATTTCCAAAAAATCCCCCTCATTCTCCTAGATTGATTCCATTCCAAGTTTGAACTGGGACATGAGCTACTTTTTTCATTTCCTTTACAAGTTCATCTATAACTTTTCCTTCGTCATCAATTGCCAAACAACAATTACTAAGATTAAATTTTCCACATACACCTCCCTCTTGTGCCAACAAATAGTCCAAGGCTAGGCGATTCTGATACAAAGCCGTTCTTATTTTGGTTGGTTGTTTAGCAATTAATCCAAGTGCATCCCCAGTTTTGTTTACTATTATCTCCAGCACTGCTTGTAATCTTATTATCCTATTCAGCATATATATTGGAGTTTTGTAACCCCAAGATCCATTTTTTTTTTTTCCCATATAGCTGGATCATAATAGGCAATGATTCTCTCAGGTGGTTATTCATTATTTTTCCAATTTGCAAACTTCGCTTATAGCACTTTCTTTTTAACTCATCGGTTTCTGTATATACTTGAACTCCCAGTCGCTTTCCCTGATTTATGGGTAACAGGAAAAAACTGGGTCTTATGGTTTTTTTTTAATACTCAGGACCTTGTCCAATTTTCCAGCAAAAATGCATAAGCTAATTTGTCACAAATCCAATAAGGACTTTCAGGAGCTGGCTAACTATTTGGTATATTGGTTCCATTGGTCCAATTTTTAAATTGATTATTAATTTCCAGTGGGTTTCCCCACTTATTCCAATTATTTCAAGTTTTATTTCATAGGTAACCTCTTTCACACTCCAGGTTACCTACTTGTTTTACATTATCTTTTAGATTTTGCCAGCAACTCCTTCCAATTATACTTGTGTGGAGTACCCATTGTTGTTTCCTATTTCCCTTTTCTATTTTTTCCATATTTGGGAATTACTTATATTGCTTTCCATGGCCTCCCATGGCCATCATTCACCTTGATTTGTTCCTCCACAAACATAGCAATTAGTTACATTTAATGATTTAACAATATTCTCAGCAAGATATACAAATAAAATTTTTTTAGTTATTGTGGGAATTTCATATTTTACTCCTTTCTCCATTTCATGATAGAAGGAGTTGAATAATAATCTGTGCTGTATTGATTCCCTTGTCTTTTCTTTAATTATTATGTGTAAAAACAGTTCCCAGATCTTCCCCAGGTCCATAAATTAACAGTCCAATTTTTACGTCCTGGTCTTTCCATTGTTTTGGATTTATAATAGTTAGGTTAACTGGATTACAAGAATGGTCTGTACAATTGGAGATAACCGTCCCTTTTTAATTTTTGCTTTTAATTGAGTCCCCTTACATTGTTGGGGCCATCCCCATGAGGGAGCTGTACTCCGACAGGCACAAGTTTAACCTGCGCCCCCACAATAGTAATAGCTCCTGGCAAGATAATCCCAATTGTTGATATAACAATTAGAAGGTGGGGATGTCTTAGGTCTGGGACATATATATTTTTCACTTTGATTGCAATATTTTCTCCATCCCATGTTACCACAATTACTATACGGGTCGTCATCAATAGCATCACAGGTGTCAAAAGTTATCAATACTGGAGTATTCAAATCGGTTATTACCTTACTTGTTCCAATTAGTCTGCCTTCTTTTGAATTTGTCGTTACTCCCATCCAATATTGATAAGGGAGTTCCTTTGGATCATAGCATACAGTTCTGTTTTCTTCTTTGCATAAATCATATTGAGTTAGGTTATAAATGCAGCTTCCTATTTTCTGAGTTTTGCATTCATAAACAGTATGATATACCAAGATTTGGGAGTTTACCCGTCCCCTTCTGGTAGTGACCACACATTGGTTGCAATTGTTTGCTGCAGCCTGAGTCAGGAAACTCACCCCATATAGGATTAGAAGAGGTCCGGTAAGGGCCATAGTGGTCGGCGGTCACAGCCCGAAGGGGTTGCAGCCCTCGGCAGACCTTCTAAGCCGCACCACTGATTCCCTATCCGGTCTTGCCCTCTTCCTTAATCTCGAAGGGGTGGTCTTTTTCTGAGCACCTGCAGGGGTTACAAGGTTAGCTCCTTTTAATTGGTACATTATACTTAGTTTTGTTGTCCTACTCCCTATTTATATTAAGGGAGTGGTAGCTCCACAGTGAATGTTCCGAAAAATTTGAACTATTATGTAAATATTAAACGCGCAGAACACTTAACGCTAACAAACAAACAAACAACAGCATTTAAACAATGATCAGGCACAAGTGCCAACTCCTCTCCAGAGGCTTATAGGAATATTACCTCCTGCTAAACTTTATTGGAGTTACCGCTATGAAATTCCCACAGTAACTTAGCTTATATTTTTCCAGTGGAGGTCTCTTTAAGTTCATCAGATGGTTAGCTTAGTTCCTCCCAGTTCAGATGTTATTTTCCACTTCTTTACTGGACTCTTTACTCACGACGCGTGTCCATCCTTTTCAGCAGTTTACAGCTGTTTCTGTGGTTAATAAAACAAGAAAAGGTCCCTCCTAGAGGGAAGATAAGGTTTCTTCCTTCCACGTTTTTATCAAAGCATTATCTCCCGGTTTTATTTGGTGAATTGCAAACTTTAAAGGCGGTGTTTGAGCTATCGTTCCAATTTCTCTTAACTCTTTTAATCTTTTTCCAATAATGATTATATATTTTTGGATATTATGATCCTCAATTACATTATTTCCCAAGGGCATTCCTTGGGAATAAGGCATACCGTATAACATTTCATATGGTGATAATCCAGTTTCACTGTGTGGTTTTGTTCTTATATTCAAAAGTGCCAAAGCTAAGCACTTTGTCCAAAGCATTTGAGTTTCACTCATCAATTTAGCCAATTGTTGTTTTATTGTTTTGTTCATCCTTCCCACTTTTCCCGAACTTTGCGGATGCCATGGAGTGTGGTACTCTCATTGAATACTTAACGATTAACATAACAGTTTTATTATTTTAAAAGTGAAGTGTGTGCCTTGATCAGAATCGATGTACTGGATTATCCCATATTGAGGTATCAAGTGTTTTAACAAAATTTTTACCACCATTTGTGCTGCAGCTCGTGTTACAGGGTAAGCTTCTACCCACTGTGTTAAATGATCTACTATTACTAATAAATATTTTGTTCTTCCCACCTTAGGCAGGTCAGCGAAATCAATCTGCATTCTCTTGAAAGGTCTGTAAGCTATTTTTCTTTTTCCCGAAGCCACTTGCCGAAACACTTTCTTATTTATCTTTTTGCAAGTTACGCAGTTTTGTGCAATTTGCTTTGTTATTTCGTAAATCCCACTACAGCCGAACTGTTTAGGGCAGCGATCGCTTAACGCCTTCGCTCCCCGACGTGTTTCACAGCTCCGGGCTCGGCGGCCCCCGGCGCCGGCCGGGCCGAGCCGAACGGGCCCGGACCCGCTCCGCCCGCGCACGGGGAGGCGCGGCCGCCACAAAGCCGCCCGCCCCCGTCCCGTCACGCCGCTGGCGGCAATGGGGGCCCGGGGCGGGCCGAGCGCGGCCGGCGCGCCGGGAAGGAAAATCCCCGCCGAGGGGCCGCGGCCGCCGGCAGGCCGGCCCGGGGGGCCGTGCGCCGCGCCGGGCCCCGCCTCCGCGAGCGCAGCCGCGGGGCAGCCGGGCTCCCGCTCAAAGGGACAATAATCTCTGGATCTTTCATCCAGAGAACAGCCCCAAAGGCATCTTTCAAATTTATTATGCAATATCAAGTATGTTTGGGGGGGTATATGACTCGGTAAAGCATAAGAATTTGTTACCACAGGGAATTTAATGATTGTTCGCTGATCTACAGCTCTCAGGTCTTGCACCATTCTATATGACCCATCCGGTTTCTTTACGGGGAGGATGGGTTTATTATGAGGTGACATACATAGTTCCAAAGTTCATTTTTCTAAAAGTCCGTCAACTACGGGTTTTAACCCTTTTCGACTCTCCATGGGTATAGGGTATTGCTTGATTCTAATCGGGCGATGTAGATTTATTATGTAAACGCTTACGGGGTCCATTTCTACTTTTCCAGTGTCCCCTTTGTACCACACCGAAGGGTTAATGGCTTTTTCATCTTCTCGTGTCAAAGTGTATAATTTGATTTGCAATTTGTCTCCTTGGCTTTTAATGCCCAGATTTAATTTCAAAATCAAATCCCTTCCTAACAAATTATATTCTGCTTCAGGGAGCAGAAGTAAGTCATTCAGGCATTTTTTTTTTTTTTTTTCCGTTTCTATTTCCATCTCCTTTTGCCCCTATTACTGTCATACAATTCTTCCCTTTTTCTATTCCTTTTGGCAATTTTCGAATAGTTGATTTTTCAGCCCCTGTATCTACTAAAAATAGAACCTCTTCCTTATGGGGACCTACTGTTAATTTTATCAAGGGCTCTGTTGATGTTGAAGTCCCCAGAAAATACAGCCCCTGACACCCCTATTCTTCCCTAAACATTTTTTTTATCTTGTTCTCGCTTATGGCAGTTTTTTTGAACATGTCCCTTCTTGTTATAGTAGTAACAAATGGGAACTGTGAATTTTTTCCCAACTGACTGCCCCCGGGGTATGTTTTCTAATTTTTTTACTTCCCCAGACAGGGCTTTATCCCTCTGACTTTCTCTCATTGCTGCCACAAAGATTTTTGCTTTTGCCACTTGTTTTTCTTCATCTCTTCTAACATAGACTTTTTGGGCTTCCCTAAGTAACTCCTCTAATCCTCTTTCCTGCCAATCTTCTAATTTCTCTAATTTCTTCCTTATATCCTTCCAGGATTTAGCTACAAATTGCGTTCTAAGTAATGCGGTCCCGGCCACTGTATTCGGATCAATTCCTGAATACATTTGTAGGCTTTTTCTTAGCCTCTCCAACCATTCTGTCGGAGATTCATCTTTCCCTTGTTGTTCATTAAATGCTTTATTAATATTTTGCCCTCGGGGAACCACTTCCCTTATTCCTTGTATGATCAACGTTCTCAGATCCCTCATGTTTTGTCTCCCCTGGGGTTGTTGATGATCCCAGTGGGGATCCACATTAGGCCATTTCTGGTCTTCCGGGGGTCCTGCTTGAATTTGTCTGTCCCAAATTCTCATTCCAGCTTGTCTAATCATTCCTTTTTCTTCAGCAGTAAATAAAATCCCTAAAATGGATTGTATTTCTTCCCAGGTATAAGTATTAGGACCTAGGAATTTTTCTGCTACTTCGAGGGGATTATCCAATAGGGTTCCCATTTCTTTTTTAAAATTTCTTATGTCTGTGGTATTTAATGGGACTGCTACGAACCCTATACCCCCCTGATTGCCTCCGAGAGGGACCTCTCGTAAAGGGTATAAAGAGGCTCCCTTGGATACGGCAATCTTGCTTCTTGTACAAGCAGCCGGGGGTCTTTCCAGCTCCGGTGCTGTTGGTGGAGGTGGCAGAGGTATAGACGGTTCTAATGGGGATATTACGGCCACCGGGGGGGAAACCACCACAGGAGGCGGATTGTTAAGATATGGTGGCGGTAAATTATCCAGTGGCTCCCATTTATCGTCTTTTTTTTTTTTCTTTGCTTTTATCTCCTTTTTTTTTCCTCGAACTTTTCATCCGTTTTTAATGTAAGTATTGAGGCTGAAAAAGGACCTGGAGTCCTGATCCATAATTTTGCATATTCGCTTTCCTCCTGACTGAAAGGTTCCTTTGAATTAACATATATATTTAAAGCTTGGCAAATCCAATCTTCAAAGGATCCAAAAACGGGCCAAAAAACATGTGGCTTTAAAGGTTCTTTTGGCCATGTAATCATGCAGTAGTGAATCAATTTTAATTTATCTTTTTCTTTTCTGGGGCCCCTTTCATCCCAATTTCTGATCATTAGTCCTAATGGACTTTCTACCGGTATATCTGGTAATTTGCTCCCTTTTTCCTGATCTTGGGTCTTTGACTTGTTTTGACCAATCTAGGAATTTTACTATGGCAATTCCTACAGCCCTTGGTGGCTGGTATGAGTGTGTGGCAATTCCTACAGCCCTTGGTGGCTGGTATGAGTGTCTATCATCCACCCACGAGTCCTATAGGAATCGCTTCGGGCCTTCACCGGCCAAGTCCCTCGCGGGAGATTGGAACCGCGGTTAGAAGACCTCCGCACTCGCTTCGGAACTACGTTCCGTCTCAGTCACACTCTTACACACACACATACACACACAGGCAACCGTATCCCACCCAACCGAACGATCAACGCCTTAAATACTTACACCTCCGTCGTCTTCTTACGACTCCGTCATTCGGATTGTCGTTCGGGATCTAACCGAACGGTGTACGCATGGTCTCGGCTGTCTCTGTTCGGGATCGAACCAAACAGTATACGCACACCACAATCACACACGGCGTTACTCACAGCTCCGCTGTCTTCGTTCGGGATCGAACCAAACGGTCGCTCGGGTCTATTCAGGTTCAGGATGGTGTCAGTCCCGACCCGACCTGATCAGGAGCCACCGAAAAAGTAAATGGTGGGGTGCCCCTCCTAGATCAGGTCAGATTTCAGGAACTAAGACCATCCCGGACGAGCCCCCAATTGTGATAAATGAGTGAGTCCCAAACAGAACTCCAATTAAAGTTTACAATTTATTAGGCGAATAAAAGCAAGCAAGCAGCGCTGGGTGCGCCGAGAGTCTCCGCTCCACCAAGACGCACACCTGCCGTGGCAGTTTTTCTTGTATTTATACAGACATACTCATAGCCCCCCCCCAAAGGTCATTTTTTTTCCCATGAGATCATTTCTATAGTCCCCGCCTCAGGATCCGCCTCAGGCTCCTCCTCGACACGCCTCCTGGTGGTCGTGGGCCTGGGTCTTCAGGATGAAGGCCGGAGGTCTTCCTCACGTGGGCAGGGGTCTTCAGGATGAAGACCGTAGGTCTTCCTCACTGTGCACTTTTCACCTCTTCTCTAAAATTCCCGATTTGGCTGCGTTTGCAGAGCCAAACCGGTTCCAGCCTGGCCTGTCCTTGAGTGGACATCTGGTTGTCTCTTACCTATTACTGCCTGAAGACAAATGTTAGTTCTTGTTAGTCCTTATCTTGCCCACATAGGCTAGTTTTTGTCTCCCTTCCTCCCTACAGATGTGTGGGTCATGAGTTACGACTTTGCTGGCATCTGTCTTATCTCTCTCACCAGCCTCCTCCCTGGGCAGCCAGCAGGGACTGGGACTTCACACTTTAATCAAGGCAAGCAATAATTCATACAGCAGTTAATGTAGCACTTAGTATTGAACATTTAAACGATAACTTGTTAGTATTTAAAAGCAAGCAATAACTAATATATACCCTCTTATGTGATTTTGTCTATTTCTATATTCCCTCTGTCAGCCCCCCCTTTTTTATTAAATCAAGTAAATTCTTTTACTTGCATAAGTTTTCTGATTGATATAACACTTTGTGCACTGAAAATACACACGCCAAACCCATATGTACAGCAGTGTCAGTAGCAATATTAAAGCAGCTGCAGCTATTAACAGTATTGTCACAGGATATTTTAAATGACTGAAAAATCCTGGAGCTGAAGGTGACCACCTGAAGAGAGCTTCCCAGCATCTATGCTCTCCATCCTTTTCTACTTTTCACCATTTCCTTTTATTTCGTTTTGCATCACGATGAACTGTCACCAGAGCTCTTTGTTCTGCAGTGCCAGAGCATCCTGTGTATCACTCTGGTGGTCGACAGCATCATGAGGAATTTCGCAGGTTTATGTTTTTGCATTTCACAGAGATCTTAAACTAAGATAATAATTTATCTTGAATGGGCACACCCCGTTCCTTACCACCATATTGACACGAATCAAATGAACATATTTCACAGGTTGGATGTTTTTCACCTCTGTGAACTGACTTGATTCACCTTCTCCTTCAGTAGCTTCTGCGATTCATCGCGTAGGACTCCACACAGCAGCTTTCCACCTTATATCTATATCTATCTATCTATCTGGTGGGGCCTCTTCAGCATGCCTCACCTTCTCCTCCTCTGGTGACATTACAAAGTCTTTACCTTCAGGCCGGTTAGTGATCACTTTCAAAATCATAGAATAGTTTGGGTTGGAAGGGGCCTCAAAGATCATCTAGTTCTCACCCCTCTGCCATGGGCAGGGACACCTTCCACTACACCAGGTTGCTCAAAGCCTCATCCGACCTGGCCTTGAACACTTCCAGGGATGGGGCATGCACAACTTCTCTGGGCAACCTGTTTCCAGTGCCTCACCACCCTCAATGTAAAAAAATTTCTTCCTTATATCTAATCTAAATCTACCCTCTTTCAGTTTAAAGCCATTGCTCCTTGTCTTATCACTATATACTCTTGTCAAAAGTCCCTCTCCAGCTTTCATGTAGGCCCTCTTCAGGTAATGGAAGGCTGCAATAAGATCTCCCTGGAACCTTCTCTTTTTCAGGCTGAACAGCCCCAAGTCTCTCAGCCTGTCTTCATAGGAAAGGTGCTGGGGCTTCCTATTCCAGTCCTTTGTGTGATCAGTGTGACGCACCTTAATCCACGTAGCATCAGTTGCATGATGTGTAGAGGGAACTCTCCCTTTGAACATCCAGCCCAGCACCGGCAATCGGGATACCAAGAGCAACTGTGCTTCAGTACCAATCGCTTCAGAAGCAGCTTGGACTCCTTTGTATGCTGCTAATCTCTTTTTCAGTTGGAGTATATCCGGCTTTGGTTCTTCTGTATCCTTGATTTCAAAACCCGAGGGGTTGACCTCAAGTCTCCCCTGGTGCTTTTTGCCAGAGACTCCAAGTAGGACCATTCTCCCTGGCTGCAGTGTAGAGCACGTTTTTGACATCTTGTCCTGCCTGGACTGGTCCCAGGGCTACTGCATGAACTATTTTTTGTTTAATTTGTTCAAAGGCTTTTTGTTGCTCAGGGCCCCATATAAAATCATTCTTCTTCCGGGTCACTTGATAGAGAGGGCTTACAATCTGGTTGTAATCTGGAATATGCATTCTCCAGAAACCCACAAGGTCTAAGAAAGCTTGTGTTTCCTTTTTTTAGGTGGTGGAGACGTAGCTGTTGTTTTATTAATCGTATCCATTGGGATCTGACAATGTCCATCTTGCCGTTTTATTCCTAAAAACTGAACAACCAGAGCTTGCCCCGTGGTATATACTCTCTCTCTTGAGTAGGGTACTAATAGCTGAAATTCTGGAATGTATATGTGGGGAGCCTATAGGACATTTCTTCTTTAAATTGTCAGAACTCCTGAGACAGTTTCTTCACAGCTGAGATGTAGGCCTGTACAGAAATGTTCTCTTCATATTGCTGGAGTTGAGTAATCACATCACCCACAGGTGGTGCATCTTCTCTAAGATCCATTACTGTTAGTGAGGTAGAATATGCTGGTGGCGTGCTCTGTAGAATCTTCTGCCACATGGGTTGTATGCACCAGACGTCATCTGGATCTTTGGGTAGCCGCATGTTTCTCAGGTCATAATAAATCAGCTCTCACGTGACTAGTTCCCTCAGGTACCTCTCTCTATGTTGACCCACTTGCCTGGATTACATACAATCTCTTCCTTGTAGGGATACTTTTCCCTTATACCTGCCAGGAGCTATTTCCAGAGGCTGTGGACTTGTGTCCCTTTTCCAATTGCTTTATCAATCCCTCCATCCCTAGTGAGGGATCTCACCTGCCTGGCTTCTCTACCGTCTAAATCCAGACTGCTGGCCCCCATGTCTCAGCATCTGAGCAGCCAGGTGACAATGTGCTTACCTTGATGACAGCTGTAATCTTTTTGAATGACTCGCAGCTCATTCAGGGATAGAGATTGGGTGGTTACTGTCTCGTCTATGAGCTTTTTGTCTCTTCTCTGCTGAGGTCTTCCTTGGGGAGAACTGGAATGTTCCTTCTTTCTCTGGTTGTCATGACGGCCCTGCTTTAGAGTCGCTCGCCTCCTCTGAGTAAGTGGGAAGTTCTTCCTCTTCTGGTTGTTGTGATAGCTCTGCTTCATCTTCCAGTTGTCATGATGGCTCCGGTTTCTTCTCTTCCTCCTTTGTTATACATACTGACTTTTGTGTACATTTCCCCTTCCATAAAGGGGCAACTGATAATGTTGTGGTCTGAGTAGATGAAGTGCTTATTTTAGGGGCTTTAGTATAGTGCCTGCATTTGCACCAAGCACCAGAAGCTGGGGTTTGAGTAGCTGCAGTGCTTGTGAGGGTTGAGATAGCAAGCAAAATAACACGAGTAACAAATTGGTAGAAAATTCTAAATGGCTGATTAACTCTAAACATTTATATAATTAGACATACAATCAGGAGACATTGCAACAGGATTATACTGTTTAGACTATTCCAATGATATTCAACATTCTCAAAAGCTTTAGTAAATGGTATGAGATAATAGAATTCTGTATTCCAGGGGAAGTTAGGAGGAGGAGCACTAAAACGGCCAAACTGGACTTTGGGAGAGCTGACTTTGGGCTGTTTAGAAGTCTGGTTGATAGAGTACAGTGGGAGACAGCTCTCAAGGGTAAAGGAGCGCAGGAGGGCTGGTTACTCCTCAAAAAGGAAATTCTGGAGGCATAGGAGCGAGTGGTCCCTGTGTGCCGGAAATCGAGTCGCTGGGGTAGAAAACCAGCTTGGATGACCAAGGAGATTTGGGAACATCTCAAAAGAAAAAGGGATGTCTATAAGTCTTGGAAGAATGGGCAGGCGTCCAGGGAGGATTACAGGGAGGAAGTTAGGGCATATAGGGAGATAATCGGGGGGCAAAAGCCCAATTGGAACTTAGACTAGCCTGCTCCATAAAGGACAACAAAAAGTCCTTCTATAAATACGTTAATAACAAAAGGAGGGCTAAAGATCACCTCCAGCCCCTACTGGACACAGGGGGTACGTTAGTCACTAGGGATGAGGACAAAGCTGAGGTCCTTAATGCCTTCTTTGCCTCAGTCTTTAATAATAAGGTTAGTAGTTCTTAGGTGAGCTGGCCTATGGTGTCTGAGAGCAGGGAGGGTGAGCAAATTGAAGCTCCTGTGATCCAAGAGGAACGGGTCAAGGATCTGCTTCATCGGCTGGATGCCCACAAGTCTATGGGGCCTGATGGTATCCACCCGAGAGTCCTGAGAGAGCTGGCGGATGTCATTGCCAAACCCCTGTCCATTATCTTTGGGCAGTCTTGGCTCACTGGGGAAGTTGTGGACACGCTGGAGGGAAGGGATGCCATCCAGAGGGACCTTGACAGGCTGGAGAGATGGGCCTGTGAGAACCTCATGAAGTTCAACAAGGCCAAGTGCAAGGTCCTGCACGTGGGTCGGGGCAATCCCATGCACAAGTACAGGCTGGGCGGAGAATGGATTGAGAGCAGCCCTGAGGAAAAGGACTTGGGAGTGCTGGTGGATGAGAAGCTCAACATGAGCCAGCAATGTGCACTGGCAGCCCAGAAAGCCAACCGTATCCTGGGCTGTATCAAAAGGAGCGTGGCCAGCAGGTTGAGGGAAGTGATTCTGCCCCTCTACTCAGCTCTCGTGAGACCGCACCTGGAATACTGTGTTCAGCTCTGGAGTCCCCAGCACAAGAAGGACATGGAGCTACTGGAACGAGTCCAGAGGAGGGCCACGAAGATGATGCGAGGGCTGGAGCACCTCTGCTATGAAGACAGGCTGAGAGAGTTGGGGCTGTTCAGCCTGGAGAAGAGGAGGCTCTGGGGTGATCTTATAGCAGCTTTCCAGTACCTAAAGGGGGCCTACAGGAAAGCTGGAGAGGGACTTTTTACAAGGGCCTGTAGTGACAGGACAAGGGGCAACGGATTTAAACTGAAAGAAGGCAGATTTAGGTTATATATAAGAAAGAAATTCTTTCCATTGAGGGTGGTGAGGTACTGGAACAGGTTGCCCAGAGAAGTTGTGGATGCTCCATCCCTGGCAGTGTTCAAGGCCAGGTTGGATGAGGCTTTGGACAACCTGGTGTAGTGGAGGATTTCTCTGCCCATGGCAGGGGGGTTGGAACTAGATGATCTTTGAGGTCCCTTCCAACCCTAACCATTCTATGATTCTAAGTTCCGCTGGACTGGAGGCTGGCAGATGTTACCCCCATTTACAAAAAAGGGCGGAAGGAGGATCTGGGGAGCTACAGGCCTGTCAGTCTGACCTCGGTGACAGGCAAAGTCATGGAACAGGTTATCTTGAGTGCTATTAATGAGCACATACAGGTTAACCGGGTGATCAGGCCCAGTCAACATGGGTTTATGAAAGGCAGGTCTTGCCAATCAAACCTGATCACCTTCTATGATGGGGTGACCCACCTGGTTGATGAGGGAAGGGCTGTGGATATAGTTTTCCTTGACCTTAGAAAAGCCTTTGATACAGTTTCTCATAGTGTTCTGGTTGAGAAACTGGTAACTGCTGGCCTGGATAGGCACACCCTCCTTTGGGTTAAAAACTGGCTGGATGGCCGGGCCCAAAGAGTGGTGGTAAATGGGGCTAAATCTGTCTGGAGGCCGGTCACCAGTGGGGTTCCCCAGGGCTCAGTGCTGGGTCCAGTTCTGTTTAACATCATTATCAATGATCTGGATGAGGGGATTGAATGTACCCTCAGTAAGTTTGCGGACGACACCAAGCTGGGAGGCTGTGTCAATCTGCTCGAGGGTAGGGAGGCCCTTCAGAGGGATTTGAACAGACTGGATCATTGGGCTGAGGCCAATGGCATGAGCTTTAATAAGGCCAAGTGCAGAGTCCTTCACTTGGGGTGTAAAAACCCCAAGCATCGCTATAGGCTCGGGGAAGAGTGGCTGGAGAGCTGCCTGGCGGAGAAGGACCTGGGGGTGTTGGTTGACTACCGGCTTGATATGAGCCAGCAGTGTGCCCAGGTGGCCAAAAAGGCCAATGGGATACTGGCGTGTATCAAGAATAGTGTGACCAGCAGGAACAGGGAAGTGATCCTGCCCCTGTACTCGGCACTGGTGAGGCCGCACCTAGAATATTGTGTCCAGTTTTGGGCCCCTCGCTTTAAGAGAGATATTGAGCTCCTGGAGCGGGTCCAGAGAAGGGCGACTAAACTGGTCAAGGGGCTGGAAAATAAAACTTATGAGGAGCGGCTGAGGGAATTGGGGCTGTTTAGCCTGGAGAAGAGGAGGCTGAGGGGAGACCTGATTACAGCCTACACATACTTGAGAAGGGATGGTGGGGAGGTGGGGGAAGGGCTCTTTACATTAGTGATGGGTGATAGGACAAGAGGAAATGGGTATAAGCTTAGTCAGGGGAGGTTCAGGTTGGATGTTAGAAAGAATTTCTTCTCTGAAAGGGTTGTCAGCCACTGGAATAGGCTGCCCAGGGAGGAGGTTGAGTCCCCATCCCTGGATGTGTTTAAGAAAAGGGTGGATGTACTGCTTAGGGACATGGTTTAATGGGGGATTAGGGACATTTGGACTGGATGATCTCTAAGGTCTTTTCCTACCTAGAAATTCTATGATTCTGTGGTCTGGAGGGGGAGGGGGAAGTGAAGGGAGACATCCCTGTCATGTATAGGCTCTCCAAAGGAAAGAAGCTACCAGTGTAATTGGAAACAATGCTGACCAGGTGGCACTTAAAATTCATAAATGAGGTCCATATTGGCACCCCCCTCTGCACTGCTGAATACAGGTATAGAAGTGAACCCAACACCCATGATTTTATCAGCACAGCGGTAATCTTAATTAGGGAAAAAATGCCTTTCATCCCAGTCCAACACCTGGAGACAGTAAATTGCGAATAAATACAGCCAAACAGTATATATGGTAGATAAGGTGCTAAATAATACAACTCCGTAGACAACTGTGAGAGCACATAAACCAACATTATGGTCAGTGACATCCAAGACAACATAATGAACAATTAGAGCAAATTTATTTTAACACATTCTGGTCAAATCTGTTGTTATCTCAACCAAGCCTCACATTGGGCACAACAAAGGACTCTCCTGGTTTAGGCCGGCTGGCAACTAAATATGACGCAGCTGCTTGCTCACCCTCCCTCACCCCTAGGGGATGGGAAAAAGAATTAAAAAGGAAAAAAGAGAAAGAGCTGTGGAGCAGTGTGGTGGGTTAGGCTGCTCCAGCAATTATACCCTACACGGTCCCCTCTCACCGTCCCCCACCCCAGGGATGAGGGAGAGAATCAAAGTGGAAAAAAGAAAAGAGACCCTAGGGTTGAGATAAGAACAATTTACTACTACAGCTACCTATATTTCCCTACAGATATGTACAAGGATAAACATATGCAAACGAGTGATGTACAGTGTAATTGCTCACCACCTCTTGACTGAGGCCCGTCTCGTTACGCAGCTGCAATCCCGAAGTACATAAAACTTGATACCGTGATCCCGGATGAACAGGAGGCCCCAAGACAGAGAGAGAGAAAAAGCACTCTGAGAGCCCGAAAGTGAGAGTCCCAGAAGGGCAAAAGCCCTTCTTTCTGGCTGACCCTCACTTTTATACTGGGCATGACGCTGCATGATATGGAATACTAATTGGCCAGTTTGGCCCTCAATCTTAAGTTCAGATACAAATCGTAAGGAGAGTCGTGGACCCCCTGTCCCGGCTATACTCCCCCCTTATCCTGTTGTGCTCCTGCACACTGGGAAGAACCTGCAAGCTGAAAAAGTCCTTGAGACCTCAGTGCCAACTATAAACATCAGTGCACTATCAGCATTCTTCTCAGAGCGAGCCTCTGAGTAAAACCAAAACACAGAGCTCTTCTGGCTGCTAAAAAGAAGAGCTAACTCTGTCCCAGCTAAAACCAGGACAAGCAGTCAAGGAAAGAAGAGGTATAGAAAGGAGAGCAGTGTTCAAGGGGAAAAAAAGAAAGAGGCTGGAGAAACCTGACTGGTGATCTACACCCCTTATACTCTATTAACAAAGTTTCTCTGTGCATGGGTTAAATTCATTGTTCAGCATTTCATTTTGTTTTGTACATGTGTGTAGTAGTGGTGTGTCGATAGATGTGGTATAGACATGTCTACTGACACACTAATTTTATTAAAAGACATTTATAGTGCTCTGGAGGAGGCAGGAAGTCTTGGAGGTTTTAGAAGAAACCAAGTGAGTGTGGCAGAGGTAGATGCTCTATGTCAGGCAAACTCCGGGGATAGGCAACAGTTTTCCAAACACAACAAGGGTGTTAAGTACTTCTTAACAGTGATTAATAGACACATTATCAAAGCATGCCTGGGCCATTGGTCTAAAAGGAAAAAGGAGTTCCCAAATAGCTGAGGGTTTTAAAACTGCTTTTAGTAGGGGGCCCATGCCTCAGAAGATGCAGACAGACTGAAGAAATAAATTTCTAAGCAAGCCTTTAAACAAGCATTTAAAACAGTATGATGTTTACCCCTTTGTTACTAATAATGAAGTAAAAGCCTCTGTTTATAGAGGGTTTAAAGAGGACACTCAAAACAGATATTTTACAGCACGTGACGCTCTTGACTAGGTTGATGTGTTGTCAGAGTTTATAGAGAGCTATAGCCATAGCTTTCACAGAAGCATCAGAACCAGGCCTGTGGATTTAAACTCTTTAAACTCTGAGGATTTGGAAAAAATGTATATGGGGGCGTATTTAAAAAGAGAGACTCCGCACCTCTGCTCAGAAAGGGAGACTAGGTGGAGGTGCTCAACACAGCTCAAAATGGATGAAAAGCCTTACGCTGTATCCTACAACAGGGGACCTAGCACAGCAGGCAGGCAGGTGCGTGGCAGCATGGTGACTGCCTCGCAAAAAGCAGTGTCATCTACTTCTCCTGAGCTTCTAGCACCTGGTAGAACCAATACAGCCACACAGACAGAGCTCCTGTCAGAGCATGTGACCACCCAGGCTTCAGACTGCGGGGGAGTGTGAACGAGGATATTCCTGGAGATGGAGGGTGATAGCAAGCAAGCCTGTGGGAGGTATGACCAGGTAGATAAACTACTCTGCCTGGTGGCCGAGCTTCAGGAGGAGGTGGGCAGACTGAGGAGCATCCAAGAGTCTAAGAAAGAGATCAACCAATGCAGCTGTGCTCTGCCATCTCTGGTACACACATGCCAACTCAGCATGGCTGCTACGGAGGTAGGTCCAGGATCTGTTTTGTGCTAGGAGGAAGGCAGCGTTACAAGGGATAGGGAGGAGTGAAAGCAGGTTACTGCACAGAGCTGTAAAAGGAACCCCTCCTTACTCTCTCACTCAGCTACCTTTACAGAATAGGTATGAGGCTCTGAGCATAGTAGATGAAGCACATAATGAGATAGGAGGAACCTGTGCAAACACCATCACTAAGGTCAGATCAACAAACCCCTCGCAACAAGACCTGTGTTAAGACCAGCACCAAGAAGAAACAAGGATGAGTTATGGTCATAGGTGGCTCCCTCCTGAGTGGAACGGAGGCACATGTTTGCAGACTGGACCCTCTTTTCAGGTAAGTATGCTGCCTCCCTGGGGCTCAAATCAGGGATGTCACCAGACAACTGATGAACTTAGTACAGCCTTTGGACTATTACCTGCTCCTGCTCTTTCATGTGGGTACTAATGATGTTGCAACAAGAAGTCCAAGGTTGATCAAAAGAGATTTCAGGGCCCTGGGAAGAATGCTTAAATGATTCAGGAGCACAGACAATGTTTTCCTCAATCCTCCCAGTAATGGGGAGAGACTTTGGAAGAAGCAAGCATGCCCAAGACATCAATACCTGACTCCAGGACTGATGCCTCTGCCAGAACTTTGGGTTTTATAACCATGGAAGAGGGACTCTTCTAGGCACAAGGTATGCTGGGGCCTGACGGGATCCACCTGTCTTGAGGGGGAGGGAAAAGCTTCTTTGCTCCTGAGCTGGTGGGACTGATTGAGAGGGCTTTAAACTAGAATCCATGGGGGAAGGGGATACCAACAGGAGAGCTGAAGGTAGGCCAAGGGTTGGCATGGCATTGCCTGAGGGTAGCAATGCTAGTGGGAGCATTTATGCTGCTCCAGGGAGTGCTGAGGGCTTAGGAGCACACCTGAAATGCTTCTACGCCAACATACATGGTATGAGAAACAAGCAGGATGAACTGGAAGGCATTGGTCAGTTCCCAGAGCTATGATGTCATTGGTATTAGTGAGAATTGGTGGAATGAGTTCCGCAACTGGAGTGCTGGGATGGAGGGCTATAGGCTGTTCAGGAAGGATAGGCAGGGCAGGCGAGGCAGAGTTGCACTGTATGTAAGGGAGAGGTTTGATTGTACAGTCCTTACAGTTAGTGGTGATGTGGTTGAGAGCCTCTGGGTGAGGATTAGGGGGATGGAAAACAAAGGAGATGATGTAGTGGGTGTCTACTGCCCAGCCAGGATGATAGCACTGATGAGTTACTCTACAGGCAATTAGGAGAAATCTCTGGATTGGAAACCCTTGTCCTTATGGGAGATTCCAACTTCCTAGGCATCAAGTGGGAATACCGTACTGCTATGACAAGCAAGTCTGGGAAATTCCTGAAGTATGTTGAAGATAATGTCTCGTCACAAGTACTCAGTGAGCCAACCAGGAAAGATGCCCTCCTAGACTTGTTATTTGTGAATAGAGAAGGACTTGTGGGAGATGTGATGGTAGGTGGCTGTCTTGGCCACAGTGATCACAAAATAGTTGAGTTGAAAATTTTTGGTGTAGTGAGAAAAAAGGTCAGCAGAGTTGCTACCCTGGATTTCAAGAGAGCAAACTTTAAGCTACTCAGGGAGCTACTCAGCAGAGTCCCATGGGAATCTGCCTTTGAGGGCTTAGGAGTCCACAAGTGTTGGTCAGACTTTAAGAACCAACTTTTAGAAGCATAGGAGTGGGCAATTCCATTGTGTCAAAAATCAAGCAAGCGGGGCAGAAGACCAGCTCGGCTGAATAGGGAACTCCTCGTGGAGTTCAAGAAGAAAAAAATTGGATGATCTCTGGAAACGAGGTCAGGTTTCGCAGGAAGATTACAGAGCTGTGGTTCATATGTGCAGGGAGAAGACATGAAAGGCCAAAGCTGAACTAGAGTTGAAACTGGCCAGTGTTGTGTCAGACAACACGAAAGGCTTTTTTCAGTACATTAATAGCAAGAGGAGGTTTAAGGAAAACATTGGACCGATACTTGTTGAAGATGGTCACCTGACAAATAGGGATGAAGTAAAAGCAGAGGCATTCAATGCCTTTTTTTTTTTTTTTTTTCCCTCAGTCTTTAATAATACTGACAGACCTTGGGCTGCCCAGTTCTCTAAGTTGGAGGACCACGACTGAAGGAACAGTGACTTTCCATTTGTGGACACTGAAATTGTAAGGGACCAGCTGAATGTTCATAAGTCCATGGGGCCAGATGGGATTCATCCCGGAGTACTGAAGGAGCTAGCGGATGTTACAGCAAGACCCTTCTCGATCATCTACCAAAGGTCTGGGGAGTCTAGGGAGGTCCTCGCTGACTGGAAGCTAGCCAATGTTATTCCACTTTACAAGAAGGGCATGAGGGAAGACCCAGGAAACTACAGACCTGTTAGTCTCACCTCAATACCTGGAAAAATTATGGAGAAGATCATAATGGGTACTACTAAAAGGCATTTAAAGAAGAATGCAATCATCAGGCAGAGTCAACATGGATTCACAAAGGGAAAGTCCTGTTTAACTAATCTGATGTCCTTCTATGACAGGGTCACCCATCTAGTGGATGAAGGGAAGGTGGTGGATGTATTTTTTTCTGGATTTTAGTAAGGCTTTTGATACTGTCCCTCACAGCATCCTTCTGGACAAGTTGTCCAACTGTGAGGTCATAGAATCATAGAATGGTTAGGGTTGGAAGGGACCTCAAAGATCATCTAGTTCCAACCCCCCTGCCATGGGCAGGGACACCCACCCTCCACTACACCAGGTTGCTCAAAACCATATCCAACCTGACCTTGAACACTTCCAGGGATGGAGCATCTACAACTTCTCTGGGCAACCTGTTCCAGTGCCTCACCACCCTCAGAGTGAAAAATTTCTTCTTTAATCTAAATCTCCCCTCTTTCAGTTTAAAGCCATTGCCCCTTGTCCCATCACTACACACCCTTGTAAAAAGTCCCTCTCCAGCTTTCCTGTAGGCCCCCTTTAAGTACTGGAAGGCTGCAATAAGATCACCCTGGAGCCTCCTCTTCTCCAGGCTGAACAGCCCCAACTCTCTCAGCCTGTCTTCATAGCAGAGGTGCTCCAGCCCTCTGATCATCTTCGTGGCCCTCCTCTGGACTCGCTCCAGCAGCTCCATGTCCTCCTTGTGTTGGGGACTCCAGAGCTGAACACAGTATTCTAGGTGAGGTCTCATGAGAGCAGAGTAGAGGGGCAGAATCCCCTCCCTCGACCTGCTGGCCACGCTTCTTTGGATGCAGCCCAGGATATGGTTGGCTTTCTGGACTGCAAGCGCACATTGCTGGCTCATGTTGAGCTTCTCATCGGCCAGCATTCCCAAGTCCTTTTCCTCAGGGCTGCTCTCAATCCATTCTCCGTCCAGCCTGAACTTGTGCTTGGGATTGCCTTGACCCACGTGCAGGACCTTGCACTTGGCCTTGTTGAACTTCATGAGGTTCTCACCGTGCGCCTGGCGAAGAACTGGCTGAAGGGCAGAGCTCAAAGGGTTGTAGAGAATGGAGCTACATCTGGCTGGCAGCCAGTCACCACCCGTATTCCTCGGGGTTCAATTCTAGGGTCAGTTCTGTTCAATATTTTTATCAGTGATCTGAATGCAGGAGTTGAATGCACCATTAATAAGTTTGCTGATGATACCAAACTGGGAGGTGCTGTTGACTCTCTTGAGGGACAAGAAGCCTTGCAGAGGGATCTAGAATCTAGATTAGAGCATTGGGCAATCATAAATGGCATGAAACTTGACAAGACCAAATGCCAGATTCTGCACCTGGGACGGATTAACGTCAGATACAAGTATAGATTGGGAGAGGAGTGGCTGGAGAGCAGCCCTGCAGAAAGGGATCTGGGGGTGCTGGTTGACAGCAGGCTTAATGGGAGTCAGCAGTGTGCTCTGGCAGCCAAGAGGACAAACCACATACTGAGGTGCATCAAACACAGTATAACCAGCTGGTCAAAAGAGGTGATTATGCTGCTCTATTTAGTGTTGGTGCTGCCTCACCTTGAGTACTGTGTGTGGTTCTGGGCCCCACAATTTAAGAAGGATGTTAAGGTCATTGAATGCATCCAGAGAAGGACAACAAGGCTGGTGAAAGGGCTGGAAGGCGTGTCCTATGAGGAGCTGTCAAGGACACTGAGTTTGATTTGGAGAAAAGGAGACTGAGGGGTGATCTCATTGATCTCTACAGCTTCCTGAGGAGGGGAAGTGGAGAGGGAGGTGCTGATCTCTTCTCCCTGATATCCTGTGACAGGACACGTGGGAATGGCTCAAAGATGCATCAGGGGAGATTCAAAACTTGACATTAGGAAGCATTTCTTTACAGAGAGGGTAGTCAAACACTGGAACAGGCTTCCTAGAGAGGTGGTTGATGCCCTGTGTCTGTCATTGTTTAAGAGACATTTGGACAATGCCCTTAATAACATGCTTTAACTTTTGGTCATCTCTGAAGTGGTCAGGCAGTTGAACTAGATGATCATTGTAGGTCACTTCCAACTGAAATTTTCTATTCTATTCTAAAAAAAGTTGTTGAGTATGTCAGCCTTCTCCACATCAGTTGTCACCGGTTCTCCTGTCTTGATTATCAGGGAGGGGGGTACATTTTCTTTAACCTTCCTTTTCTGGCCAACGTACCTGTAGAAACCCTTATTATTTTTCACATCCCTTGCCAAATTCAGCTCCAGCTTCGCCCTATCTGTCTTCGTCCCATCCCTATGCATCTGGGCAGTGTCCCTATGTTCTTCCTAGGATACATGTCCCTGGTTCCACTGCCTATGGATTTCCTTCTTACACTTTAGTTTGACCAGAAGGTCCTTACTCAGCCATGCTGTTGTCCTGCCTTCCTTGCTTGACTTCTTACACATGGGAATCAATAGTTCTTATGCTCTAAGAAAAATGCCCTTAAAGAACTGTCGGCTCTGTTAAGCTCCTTTGTCCCTGAGGGTAGTTTCCCAGGAGGTCACATCCACTAGTTCCTTAAACAACTGAAAGTTTGCTCTCCTAAAATTAAGGGTCCTGACTCTACTCTTCACTTGGCCCATAACTCTCAAGATTGTGAATCCCACCAGGGCATGATCACTGCAGCCCAGGCTGCCACCAGTCTTGACATCCCTAATTAGTTCATCTGTGTTGATGAGCAACAGGTCCAGTAACCCTGGACTGGCTATCTCTCACCTGGATTAAGAAATTATCCTCGATGCACACCAAGAGTCTCCTGGACCACTTACAGCTTGCTGTGCTGCTTTTCCAGAAGATGTCAGGGGGGATTGAAGTCCCCCAGCTGGATCAGGGCCTGCAATTGTGATGCTTCCCATAGTTGAAAAAACACTTTGTCCACAGGCTCTCCTTGGTTGGGCAGTCTGTAGTAAACATCAGCCACAAGGTTTCCTTTGTCGACTTGGCCCCAAATTTTTGCCCATAAGCTCTCAACTTGTTCATCACTGTTTTTCAAAGACAGCTCTGTGCAGTCAGTCCATTCTTCTACATAGAGGGCAACCCTCCTACCCCTCCTTCCTTGCTTGTCCCTTCTGAACAACTTATAGCCATCTATTGCAGCACTCCAGTCATGGGATTCATCCTACCACATTTCAGCAATAGCAATTAGATCATAGCTTTCTAGCTGCACAGTGGCTTCCAGCTCCTCCTGCTTGTTACCCATGCTGCATGCATTGGTATAGAGGCACTTCAGCTGGGCTACCTACCTTTGAGGCATTTCACAGGTGTTTCCCTGTTGGTTCCTAATACATCAGCAGACCCTGGCCCTTGCCTGGTGCTAAAAACTCCATCCCCTTTCCCTGCTAAGTCTAGTTTAAAGCCCTCCTTATAAGTCTGGCCAGCTTGTTGGTGAAGACCCTCTTGCCCCATTTGATCAGGTGAATCCCTGGTGAATCATCCAACTCTCTTTCCTGCTCTCAGCCTACTGGCCTTTGGTGTTGGAGCGGGGGTGGGGGTTGGAGAGACAGCACTGCTCAGCATGTTATCAACATTGTTCTAGCTACAAATACTAAGCACAGCACTGAGGGCTGCTATGGGGAAAGTTAACTCCATCCCAGCCAGACCCAATTCTTTTTGCAAGTCAAAAATCCTCTCCTGATTAGTTGTATACCATGCCAAGAATGGCTTTTTCTCTTCAAGCATCGTGCTGTACACCCCATAATATTCTGGCTGTGGAAGAGAGTCTATGTAACTTTGATTTTCAGCAATGTCAAAAAAATGGGGGGGATAACCTTTGTAGCCTGTGATTCAAAGGAATTGACTCACAGACGGACTGTAAGTCAAAGCACTTTTATTTTCGCTAGCGGGGAGAGCATAGGGTCCGCACCCTACAAAATGCACCTCCGCTGAGATAAAATTTCATTCAGCTTATATAGTATTTTTATCAAACGTTCCACACATTCTGTGGTTAATCTTTGATAAGCAAGCAGTTACAGCAGTTACAGCTAGTTTCATGGTTTCCTAGATAGCAGGGTATATGTGCCTAAAAACAACCGTCTCACTACCTATTGCACCTCGCACCCCTGCAGATGGATGGGCCCCTATTTGCAGTCAGCCACAGGGTGGGCCCCTGTTTGCAGTTAGCCATATTTTGTTAAGAAAACAAGAACTTCTGTTTTGCTAACTCATCCTTATGTCTTCCTTATGCTAAAAGGTGGTCTAGTTATGTCAAGCAAGCATACTAAACTCCATTCCTTAATTCAATCCCTCCTTTTCTTTAAGCTATTGCAAATTCTTTTGCAAAACTTTATTTACAGTCCACAATATGTGTACTTGTTGAGCGACAGTTTGTATCTTTTGCCACATCCAGAGATTAAGTATGGTCAGTGTTATTGCCACAAAGATCAGCACCAGTACAAGATGTACCAGAAAGTTGAAAAACTGTGCAGCGGTCGGAGATCTTAATGATGTGTTCACAAAAATGTCCCACCAATGGTGTTTTCCATTGTTTTCAATGACAGTGATGATATTCCTTATTTCCAGAGTACCATGCTGGACTTGCCACAGTGTTTGTTTGGAGGTTTCTTTTACCTTTTCTACCAGCACTTCAATGTCCGGATGGGATAACATTTTCTTAAGAATGTTAATGTCTATCCCGATCTGTAGTTCAGGTACATCATTGTACAACATATAATTGTCAGAGATCAACTGAGAGGTGGTTATAGGAACAGAATAGTTAAAATCACAACCTTGTATCTTGGTAAAATTACAAACACAAAAGTTAGTTCCCTTGGTCTCTTCTTCACAATCATCAATACTAACATTGACACAATTAGTTCTTATACAGGCACATCCTTTCCCCACATAATATACCTGCGATTGAGCATGTCCCAAGTGAAGCATCCCAAAGTACATGTGCTGTCTTCTGTATCTAAGCACAGATCTTCATTTTCTGTTACCGCATTTTCACAAACATATCCTAATTGTCCCTTTGGGATGCAGGCTTCAGTACCAACGGTCTGCCATTTTTCTGTATTGTTGTTATATCTTGCCCATTGTGTCCTATTGGTCTGATTGCTATATACTGATGGATTGTATCTAATGCTAGGGAAAATATTCCACACTTCTGCCTTTTGAATTGTGAAAACATAGGCTTCAATTTGTTCCTTTGTATCATCATAGGTGAAATTAGCTAGTTGCCACCAAGCCTGATGTCTTAATTCAAATGGGGTGGTATTATTGTTCTCAGTAATAATTTCTTTAATTTCTTGTGGCAAGTTTCCTGACATCCCTTCCCATCAGAAACCACAGATTGTATCCAGAGCTGGGATTATACACATTGAATAGCAATGGATACGTTCCCCTGTAGTCCTACTATAAAGGTTGTTACTGCTTGGAAATCCTTGGTAGTGTGATTGGCTACTAATGATATAAGGTCAGCGGTTAACTTTTGAGACTCAGCTAGGGAGATCAATGATGACCATAATGGTACCTCTAGCTTTCATATATCGGAGGTAACTGTGCTAAGTTTGTTAATCAGTACCTCCTGATCAATGGAGTTTAAAACTCCTAATCCAGATCCAAACCATCCTGTTAAATCTCTTCGTTTTCTTGAGTGGTATATTCTGGAATGTAACCATGCTTTCCATCCTTTAAGACTTTGTGAGACAAAAGGTAAACATTCTGATTTTATCTGGGATATATCAACTTGTACTTTTACCTGTATCTTCTTTAAAGAATATGTGGGATCTAGAAATAATTTCTGCTCATTGGATTGTCTCACTACATAAGGATCTGCCAATGAGAGGTGGTGATATTTCACAGCACAATTAGCTGGTTCAAAAGGAGGGATAGTGGTTGGACTTGGAGTAGTGGTCCCATTCCTCTTAGGTACTATAAGCAGAAAGAGAAAAACTTTTTCTAGCTTTTCCATTTTTGCACCCAGTTTGTGGTGTTCTTTGCCATTATTTACTATACTAAAGCTACATTGGAGTTGCTGACATGTAGTGTTTAAATTGGATGTTAGTGATTCCCATTCCCATATGGTAAGCTTCCCTTTTTTGGCATCGTTGTATTTTATATTTAGAGTGACATTTTCAACATTCTCAGATGCTGTACAAGTAGCCATACTCCTAAAGATAAATGGTTGGGTCAACGTTTGTGCCTCATTCTTGCAGATTACGTTTTCCCCATATATTATATATTTCTTATATGTTGCAGTATTTAATAGTTCATCCTCCTCCCCAAGTGAATGTTCCACTCTCCTAGAGGGAATGGGCTCAGGAGAAAGGGTGGGTGAATTGGTGGCTTGTACTTCCCTTAAACTATCTGCAGTTATTATACCTGTTAGGGTAGGTATTGAAATCAGAGCCACCTGCCAATATGATTTTGTCATTACCCTTCCATCGTGTATAACTCCTATGCATAGAATCATTGAACTAGCTTTAGGCTGAACCTACACCCGACAGTATTCTTGATAGAACGCACATACTGCTGAGAATAGGCACTTTTGCGGTTCCTCCAAATTGTATATACTGTCCTGGTTTTAGCTGGGACAGAGTTAGCTCTTCTTTTTAGCAGCTAGAAGAGCTCCGTGTTTTGGTTTTACTCAGAGGCTCGCTCTGAGAAGAATGCTGATAGTGCACTGATGTTTATAGTTGGCACTGAGGTCTCAAGGACTTTTTCAGCTTGCAGGTTCTTCCCAGTGTGCAGGAGCACAGCAGGATAAGGGGGGAGCATAGCTGGGACAAGGGGTCCACGACTCTCCTTACGATTTGTATCTGAACTTAAGATTGAGGGCCAAACTGGCCAATTAGTATTCCATATCATGCAGCGTCATGCCCAGTATAAAAGTGAGGGTCAGCTGGAAAGAGGTGCTTTTGCCCTTCCGGGACTCTCACTTTCGGGCTCTCAGAGTGCTTTTTCTCTCTCTCTGTCTCAGGGCCTCCTGTTCATCCGGGATCGCGGTATTGAGTTTTATCTATTTTGAGATTGCAGCTTCGTAACGAGACGGGCCTCGGTCAAGGGGTGGTGAGCAATTACACTGTACATCACTCGTTTGCATATGTTTATCCTTGTACATATCTGTGTATATATATATTGGTAGCTGTAGTAGTAAATTGTTCTTATCTCAACCCTCGAGTCTCTTTTCTTTTTCCACTTTGATTCTCTCCCTCATCCCTGGGGTGGGGGAGGGTGAGAGGGGACCGTGTAGGGTATAGTTGCCGGAGCGGCCCAACCCACCACATATGTAAATACCAGTCATCAATATAGTAGTCATGTACAGTTGCTTCACTTGAAATTTACATGCCATGTTAACTGAACTGTTTTCCTTTATTACAAAGGATGGGATTCTTCCCGACTCTCTGCGGCGGCTGAATGCACGGACTCTGTAGATGTGATACCAGAGACACCTTTATTACAATTTACAAGCAGCTTTTATAGATCATCACTCCAGCCACGATGTGTCCACGTGCCCCTTGCCTATCTGTGATTGGTTATAAACAATATTGCATGTGCCTATTTTAGCTTTACTATTGGCTATGCCTAAAAAAAGCACTATTTTCCATCTGCTGATGTGCGGAAACAGACTCCACAACTTGGAAAGTTGTAAAGTAGGTATGTTTATTGCAGCGCTGGGTGCACGGGGGATCGCTCCACCACAAACGTGCACACCCGCCGTAGCAGTTTTCTTGTATTTATACAGACATACTCATCACCCCTTCCCCCAAAAGGGCAGTCTCTCCCTGGAGATCATTTCCATAGCCCCTGCCTCAGGATCCGCCTCAGGCTTCTCCTTGACACGCCTCCTGGTGGTCGTGGGCAGGGGTCTTTGGGATGAAGGCCGTAGGTCTTCCTCGCTGTGTGTTTTCACTTCTTCCCTAAAACTCTAAAACTCTTGTTTTGGCTGGGCCTGTAGAGCCAAACCGTTTCCCTGGCCTTGAGTGGACACCTGGTTGTCTCCTACTTGTTATTGCTTGAAGACAAATGTTAGTTCTCGTTAGTCCTTATCTCTCCTCTTTGTCTGTTTTTCTCCCTATGGGTCATGAGTTACAACCTTGCCATCATTTATTTTGTCTCTCTTACAGGCCTTCTTTTCGGGTAGTTAGTGTTTCAAAGCAGGGATTAGTATTTGATAACTTCTAGCAATTCACAGAGCTATTTCACAGAGCTCTGTATTTCCCAGAGTCTTATGCCTATTCTTATACCTGTCCATAGAAATAATAGCTAATGTAGTCTTATGTAGTCTTATGTCTACTCCTATACCTATCCCCGTATCAGTCCCCCCTTTTCTATTAAATCAAGTAAATTCTTTTACTTGCCTAAGTTTCCCGATTGATATAACGCTTTGTGCATTGAAGATACCCTTCGAAACACACACCAAATCCATACATACAGCAGTGTTAGTAACAGCATCAAGGTAGCTGTAGCTATTAACAGTATTATAACAGGATGTATTAGATGATTGAAAAATCCTGACCATCCAAAAGTGCTTCCCACCATTTATGTTCTCCATCCTTCTCTACTCTCTTTTTACAATTTTCTTTATCTTGTTTGCATCATAATGAACTGTCAACCAGAGTTTTCTGTCCGCTCTTTCTAATTTGCCCAGTATTTGCTTTAAACCAGGATGCTGTAGCAATTTCTTTATCAAAGTTAGATTTGTTCCTATAGGTGTGGGTATTAACTCGTAGATCAATGTATAGTCTGATTTTAGAATATGATGGGATGTGACGGGAGCAGAATAGTGGAAGTCACATCCCGTGATTCGAGTGAAATTACAGATGCAGAAGTTTGAATGATTTTTAGTGCCTACTTCCGTTTCTCCTACAAATATGGAACTACATTTTGTTCGTAGACATGCACAACCTTTCCCTGCATATATTATGATTGTCTTTGAGCCAACATCAGGGCGAATTTCAAAATGACACACCTTTTGATCAGTATCAAGACAGATATCTTGTGCTCATAGGGTATTACTTTCACTTAGAAATCCTTGTTCTCACACAATGCAGGATTTTAGAGCTTGTCATCTGTCTCTTACCCTTTGGGCCCATGTTCTATGTTCGAAAGGATAAAGCAGGGTTCTAAAGCTATAATGGGATGGATCACAGTTATTAGAACATTACAAATGGTTAGTACAAAGGCTGTAACTGTGTGCGTGGTGGGGTTACAAGTAAAATTTACCATATTCCACCAGGATTGAAGCTCTCTTTTTTTACTTGTGGCACCATCCCAGACTACCTTTCGGATTTCAGTGGGAAATATCCCTTCTTCTCCTTCTCTTATAATAGGGGCGATACTATAGTATCTGATTACATTCATAGTTGGGCCTGAACACAACTCAGGGCTAGTGAGATATTGGCTTGTAGCCCGTTGATCACATCTACAATTATATTGTGGTCTCTTATGTATGTTTGTTGCCAGTCTGGTAAGATTTGTGATGCTAACCACTGGTGAGCTCCTAAAGTCAATAACGAGGATTGTAAGGGCCATTGCAGTTTTGACAGATCTCTAGTGACAGCGGCCAGCTTGTTCATTATTACTTCTGAGTCTATGGTACTCAGAACTCCCAACCCTGTTCCTAATAGCCCCGTCAGGTCTCTTGGTTTTTGTCTTTGAGAAATACCTTTCCTCTTTCTTAGCCAAGTAGCCCATTCTTCATAAAAGGTTTGTAAGAAAGGAGAACACAATGGTTGGATTTCTGATACATTAATCTACATTGATAACTCAGCCCTTTTGAGAGACTATTCTGGGTTGAATAACACTTACTGCTGTCCTGTGTTTCTTATTACACATGGACCAATTTCATAAATTTTGGGTTTGAGCTTAGGTACTGGCATAGGTCGTGTGGTAGACTTATCTCTTTACGATGTGTAACTATCGCAGCGGGCATTGTTGTAACTGGCCCAGCGTTTATTTTAAATTTAAATGAAAGTCCAATAGCACTATTGGCTCAGAGACAAGCCACTTCAGTGGTTTTGCACTAGTGTGAAATTATGCCAACAATCTAATTCTTTAGAAGCACATTATTTGTGGGAGTAATTGAGATAGTAATTTTAGTAATTTGGGATGCCTTTTTACGGGTGGGGCAATTAATAATTTGGCATCCTACTTTGATTTTTTTTTCCCTACATTTCCCTGAAGTTGGTGAATTCCCTTTGTATCCTTACTCCATTCTTGTTTTAAATATTCTTGATTTCCATACATAACCATGGTAGATAGATTAAAACCTTCTCGAGCAGAGTATTTCTCCATGGATCCAATATACCTATGAAGGCCACTCAGTATCATTCTGGCTACAAGTGCTTTCCCACCCCTGAATTATAATTATGACTGTGAGAAAAGTAATTTCCCTGGTTGGACTTGCGTGACCTTCCATGGAGATCTATGGACTTTTTACTCTGGTGTGATGAATCCAGGCATTCTGCTCCTTGATCTTGATTGCTGTGTAGGAGGTGAGGAGTACTTGGAATGGTCCTTCCCATTGTGGTTCCAAAGTTCTTCCTGCAAGAGACTTGACATATACAAAATCTCCAGGTTGTATATTATGTACAGGTCCATCTAGATCTCTGCTCCGAGTTCCAAATACATGTTTTTCAGTTTCTCTGAGTTGTTTGCTTAATGCCATCATATAGGAAGTCATAATTTCTTCACCAATTTGTGAAGACACCCCCTTTTGTACTCCATAAGGCCGCCCATAGATTGGGGCCAAGCCAAATTAGTTTCCTGTCCCAATTTAACAATTTGTTGTTTAATCAAATGATTCATTTTCTCTACTTGGCCACTCAATTGTGGCCGATATGGAGTATGTAATTGCCAATCTATTCCTAGATGGTGACTAATTTGTTGCACTACCTTAGAGATGAAGTGTGGTTCCTCTGTCTGAGGATATTAGTGCTGGAACTCCAAACCTGGGTATTATTTCTTGGAGTAATGCTTTGGTTATTTATCGAGCTTTAGCTGTTCTACATGGAAAGGTTTCTGGCCAGCCTGAAAAGGTATCAGTTAGTACAAGCAAATATTGATACCCCCCTTTTCTAGGAAGTTCCGAGAAATCAATTTGCCAGTGTTGTCCTGGAGCATTCCCTTTCCCAATTTGGCCCATTTCTGGCTGTGCAATGGTCTTTGGACTAGTCTGGAGGCAGAGATCACATTGCTGAGTTACTTGTCTGACAGCGGTATACAGATTTCGAGCCACTATACTTTTGATAAGATATTTGTATAATGCTTCCACCCCACAATGGCCTTTCTTGTGTTCTTCTCGGGCTAATGGCCAAACCATATAAGAAGGAACTATAAGTTTTCTGTGTGGTGTCATGGCCCACCCATCCTCATTATATGATCCTTCTAGATCTGTAATGAGTTTACGGTCATCTTTTGTATATTCTGGCTTACCTTCTAAAGATATACATCCATTGGGGATTAGTGCCCCTTCTACCTGTATCTCTTTTCTAGCAGCCTGTTTTGCCTCTCTATCCACCAGTTCATTCCCTCTTTCCAATTCTGTGCTCACCTTCTGGTGTGCCGATGTGCATAATTGCCACTTTTTCAGGAAGTTGTACTGCATTAAAAATTTTAAAGTCTCTCTGCATGCTTGATAGCTTTTCCTTCAGCTCTTTCTAGAGCTCGAGTCAGGGTTATGATTTCAGCTTTCTGTGCCAAGGTGTCAGTTGGTAATGGTCCCGATTCTATTACCTTTTCAGAATTGGTGACGGCGTATCCTGAATGTCGCATTCCACTCATAACATAACTGCTTCCGTCTGTGAACCAGTGTTCTACCCCCTTCATGGGGGCATCTTTGAAGTCAGCGCGGCTGGAGTGCGTCGCCTCAATTGTTTCGAGAAAGTCACGATTCACTCGTTCTCCAGTGTTCCCACTGAGAAATCAAGCTGGGTTAACAATGTTAGTAGTTATAATTTCAACATCATCCTGTTCGGCCATGATGGCTCGATACCTCAGGAACCTCTGCGGGAGAGCCAATGTCCCCCTTTTGCTTCAAGGACTGTGGACACTGTGTGGGACACGAAAACAGTCATTTTCTGGCCTAAGGTAAACTTCCGGGCCTCTTGGATATTCAGGATGACTGCTGCCACTGCCCTCAGGCAACTGGGCCATCCTTTTGTGGCAACATCCAGTTGTTTGGAAAGTACGTCACAGCTCGTCTGCATGGTCCCAGGTCCCATGCCAGTATCCCTAATGCTATTCTCTGAGAAAAATGGTTTACTCACATCAGGAAATCCCAATGCTGGCGCTGACACCAGGGCCTTTTTCAGCTGGTGGAATGCTCCGTATCCCATTGGAGGTATTTTTGGCTGGATGTTACTAAAGAATACAGCGGTTTAACAAGCAAGCCATAGTTGTATATCCAGAGCCGACACCACCCCATCATTCCAAAGAAAGTTCGTAGCTCTTTCACAATCTGTGGTCGGGGGGTCTGGCATATGGCTTCTTTCCGGGCTTGACCCAGGAAATGCTGACCAGCACTGATTTCATACCCATGATATGTAACTTGTTGCAATGTAATTTGTGCCTTTCTCTGAGAAACCCGTTACCCCTGGAGCCCAAGAAAATTTAGTAAACTTACAGTCCAGATGACACAGGATTCTCTGGTCTTAGTCGCGGTAAGGAAGTCGTCTACATATTGTAATACTTTTCTTTCTTCTTGTGGTGGTTCCCGTGACTCTAGGTCTTTTGCTGGCTGGTTTCTGAAAATCATAGGGCTGTTCTTAAAACCTTGTGGCAACACCGTCCAGGTGAGCTGGGTCTTTCGACCACTCTTGGGATTTTCCCATTCAAAAGTAAAGATTTTCTGACTGGCTTCATGGAGAGGGAGGCAAAAGAAGGCATCTTTTAAATCTAAAACTGTAAACCAAGTCAAATCAGGAGTCAGAGTGGTTAACAGGGTATATGGATTAGCAACCACAGTGTATTGATCCTCTGCTATTTTGTTTCTATGATTGGACCCTATCTTCTTTTTGGTGGGTATTGTTTAATTCTTACCGCTCTGTGTTCGCTTTTCAAATTTATTACCACTGGCTGGACATTTGTGGCACATCCTGGTACATCAGTTGCCCAAACTCCTGGATACACCCGGTCAGTGATTTCCGTGTCGATTTTTCCTTCTGTGGGAATATTAACTAAAAGCAAGCTCATTATTTGTACATACTGATGATCATTTACCTCCAGAGTAATTTCACCTTTCTTGAATTTTATCGTGGCTCCCAATTGTTCTAATAGATCTCTTCCCAAAAGGGCTTTTGAGGAGTTTGGCATATACAAGAATTTATGAATGCCCACTTGCTTACCCAGTTTATATTTTAAAAATTCAAAAAGTAAGCCTTTTCACTCTGGCCAGTTGCTCCTTTTACTACAATGTAATAATTTCCTAAAGGCATTAAGGCTTGATTTAAAACAGAATATGTTGCCACCATATCTAGTAGAAATTCCATTTCCTTTTGTTCCTCCCTTAGCCTCATAGTGATCTTTTGCAAGATCCTCGGCAGCTTTTATGACTAATTGTTTCTTTGTCTCAGTTAACATTCTAGCAATAATTGCATATCATTCCAATCAGGGTTGTGCTGCTTTATTATGAATCTAAGATTTTGGGTGGTGCTTACTGTATGGCTGCGATATTCCTGAGCAGCTGTCTTCCATTCCCTTAAATCATTATAGGAAAATGGTACCTTAATTCTTATTGTCCCACTCTCCGGTCCTACTACTTCCCGGAGGGGTGCCTGCAGAATTGTTGCTGTTGGCTGCTCTGCTGCCGCCAGCCGTTTTTCTTAGTGCAGGAGGATATCGGGCTGTCTGGAGGAGTAGGGGTCTCGTTTGAGTCCTCGTTTTGCTCCTGAGACTGAGGGGGAGGCTTGAAAATATCAGTTAGATCTTGTTCTGTGCCCTGGCGGGTTTTACTTTTTCTAGTACACCTTTGTCCAATGCTGCAGGCTGAGCAGCGGCTTTTTAATTTATTTTTGTTCTCCCTTTTGTTTTCCTTTTCTAATGCGAGGACTATGGGATCTCGTGGAGACATTAGTCTGCAATCTCTCTGTCATTCAGGGTTATTTTGGAGAACAAAGAGCATATCTGCGTATTTAACTTTATCCCATTTTTCTTCCCTTCTTAGGAACAACACATTAATTGTAAAAGCGTGTCATAGTTTAGTGTTCCACCCTCACTGGGCCATTTAGCTTCATTTTCTAGCTTATAAAGCAGCCACCATTGGTTACAATATTTGATTAGTTGCTTTGTATTCTCCGTGCCTCCTTGTCCCGCTATATCTTTCCAGTGTGTTAATATACAACCCAAAGGGGATTTTTCATAAGGTTTACTTTTTCCTCCCCCCATTTCACTTACTTTCCCTTTACTCCATTTCTCCCGTTTAACTGCACCTTAATATTCTGTCTGATGCTCATGTGAATAATAATAATACAATTTTTAGTTTGTCACTTGCTTTGTCCGCCTCCGGCTGTTTCCCTCATGGGAGAACTGAACCACGGATTCAGACTCTGCACTCGCTTCGTGCGCAATTACACGTCTCACCCACTCACACGTACGCTTTTACGGTATCACACGCTTCACTCATCTCCGTCCGCTCTCCTCACGGAGAACACGGGACCATGGATCAGAACGGCACACTTGCTCCGCAGCCAGGCTGCGTCTCACTCGCTTAAACACTCACTCAGTGATTAATCACACAATCACACATTTCAGGGCTGGCCCAGCAAACTTATACAAACATCAAAGGCCTTATTATATGTGCTGATGTTAGATGATATAAACTTTGAATGGTATAAACTTTACGAAATACACAGTACCAGATTTTGCAATAGATAACAGTATATAAAGATTTCAAATCGTCCCCATTGCTTTCTGACACCTCTCACCCTTTTCAGGGTATAGGGCCAGGTGCGGCTGGAACGAAATGTCTTCTCTTGTTACTTACACAAAACACAGAACGACAGGAACAAGAGAACATATAACAGAGCAGATAACAGACAATTACCAATCCAGCTATTACCCCTTCTGCAGCTGCTAATATTCCATAAGCCATATGACTGTGAGGTTGCGCTACTTACCCACCCCTCTGTGTCAGACTCAGTGTTCGGGCGCCCAAGTAAAATGCCAAAACGGCACCTCGCCC
Source organism: Tauraco erythrolophus (assembly GCF_009769465.1). Lineage (NCBI taxonomy): Eukaryota > Metazoa > Chordata > Aves > Musophagiformes > Musophagidae > Tauraco > Tauraco erythrolophus. The sequence continues at coordinate 19,981,580 of NC_141497.1, forward strand.
TTCAGGGAAGTAGCGACAGCCTCTGAGTTTGCTCGATCTGCTCGCAAGATCGCTAGCGGCCTGCCAGTCCCTGGTTCTTGCTGGCCCAGTCTCCAGATCTGGATTCCAGCTCACCAGTCTCTGGTTTCAGTCTCTGGTTCTTGCTGGCACAGATTCCAGCTCACCAGTCTCTGATCCTCTAAGGCAGCAAACTCCCCAGGGCCCTCCTTACCGCAGGGCACTCTGCCCTGCCCGGGGACAATGCTGCACGCCGGACGTCTCCGCGCGATTTACCAGCAGCCCCATACGCCGGACGTCTCCGGCCACTCTTACCCGAACATACCGTTTGTCCGCGGCTCAGGAAGTCCTTGTCTGCCTCTGGGTAATCGGCTGAGGAGAGGAGGCTCCTCCGAGGAAAGTTCTCGGGGCGCGCCTAGGGGCGTCCGCTCCGCAGTCGGTTCCACAGTCCAGCAGAGAGTCTCCTGCCTGGCTCGCCAAAACTGATGTGTGGAAACAGACTCCACAACTTGGAAAGTTGTAAAGTAGGTATGTTTATTGCAGCGCTGGGTGCACGGGGGATCGCTCCACCACAAACGTGCACACCCGCCGTAGCAGTTTTTCTTGTATTTATACCGACATACTCATCACCCCCTCCCCCAAAAGGGCAGTCTCTCCCTGGAGATCATTTCCATAGCCCCTGCCTCAGGATCCGCCTCAGGCTTCTCCTTGACACGCCTCCTGGTGGTCGTAGGCAGGGGTCTTTGGGATGAAGGCCGTAGGTCTTCCTCGCTGTGCGTTTTCACTTCTTCCCTAAAACTCTGAAACTCTTGTTTTGGCTGGGCCTGTAGAGCCAAACCGTTTCCCTGGCCTTGAGTGGATGCCTGGTTGTCTCCTACTTGTTATTGCTTGAAGACAAATGTTAGTTCTCGTTAGTCCTTATCTCTCCTCTTTGTCTGTTTTTCTCCCTATGGGTCATGAGTTACAACCTTGCCATCATTTATTTTGTCTCTCTTACTGGCCTTCTTTTCGGGTAGTTAGTATTTCAAAGCAGGGATTAGTATTTGATAACTTCTAGCAATTCACAGAGCTATTTCACAGAGCTATGTATTTCCCAGAGTCTTATGCCTATTCTTATACCTATCCATAGAAATAATAGCTAATATAGTCTTATGTAGTCTTATGCCTACTCCTATACCTATCCCCGTATCATGCTAAACTAAATATCATTTTCTCTCACACTCTATATCATCTTCCCATACTCCCTATGTCAGCTTCTTACACTCCCTGCGCCAGCTGTTCACACTCTCTTTTCTTTTTTATCTTCTTTATCGATGTTTCCCAGCTTCATCAATAACACAGGCTTAAATCATCAAGGTCATGCCCCAACTGTAACTGTGTGTATGATTCCGCAATTCCCCTTTTTTGTTTTTCTATGACTATTACTTGATGAACTGTACTTTGTACCATCTGTTGGAAGCATGACAATAGGCAGGGGATGATTATTATTAAGCATAAAAGGACTACTAGTAATACAATGCCTGCCTTTAGTAAAGATTTTAACCAACCTGTAATTCCCCAACCCTTGAACAAGCTGCCCAACCAATCCTGATGAACCTGTAATTCATTCACCCGGTCCTTCAATTTCTGTATCGTTTCATGAATTGATTCTGAGTGATCAGACAAGTTCATACAACACATCCCTTCTAGTATCTCACAATCATGCCCATGCGTTAGCAATAAAAAAATCTATGGTGGCTCAATTTTGCAGTGTAGTGTGTCTAATAGAATCTACATCAGTTAAAAGCATTGATAAAGCAGAAGCTGTAGCTTTAGTTTGTTTTGCAAGCCAACAACCTAATTTATTCAGTGTAGTCAACGCCTGTGCCACCCCAACTCCTGGTTCAAGTATTGAAGCTGCAATGATTTTTGCTGGATTCCAAAATTCAGCTCTAGAATTGCACTGGCTATTAAAAGCATGTACACTGCTTATTCCGGGTGTGTCTATGACTTAGGATCATGGTGGTGTTAGGTAAACACACTCCTAAATTCCCCATAGTACATGGACCTCCCCTTATATGCGAAGGAATACCTTGCCAAGCTCTATTCCCGCATATTAAGAACAATCCTTGTGGCAGGCGTAATGATGCGTTAGCAGATTTAGAAATATTGCGACTGGTAATATTGCACCATGCAGTCGTACTCTGATATACATCTGTGGTGGCATTTATACTAACTACCCCTGTTTGATCTGATCCTGAGTAGTTAAAGTATAGGCAGTAATCCATTTTTACTGATCCTAGGAGCTCTAGCTCTTGCGGCTCTGATCCATGTAAGGGTAGGTGTTTAACCCATTTATCCCAGTTATTGTGCCATGAGGAACATAATTTGCTGCTTATGCCACTTGGCATGGTGTTAATACATAACGACTTTACCTTATCTGTAGGCAATCCGATCAGGCAAGTGCGGAAAGGGTTACCTGCTGAGGATATTTGCGGGAGAAATGAGGACACCCGACACGATCAATGTGATCAAACAAGTGAACCTATCTTTATTTACATTCAGCGTGTTTTATAACCTTGCAAGCAAATAGCCCGCCTCTTAGTGTGATTGGTTGTACTGAAGGAAGCAGCGTCACTATAGTGTCCATTTTCCGTTCCGCATCCGGGGGTTGTCCACGTCTCTGCAGCTCTTCCAGCATACGTCATCAAGAAAGGCTGGATTGTTCACCTGTCCATTAACCCTTAGATGTCCTCCGACACATCCCCCTTCTTGTTTTTGAACAATCCAGACTTATTTTACAACCCATTCAGTCATTTTCGTGAGCAAGTGTAACAGACAAAAGTTATTAAGAGAAACATTGTGTTAGCTACTAAAACTAATAGAAGGCTTTCCACTCTGGTGGAAATGTCGAAGCCTGAATTCTACTCTGGAATACACTAGCCATTACAACCATGCTCTTTGCCTATTCCGGGTGTGCACATAAATCTTCCCTTATATGTGAAAGAAAAAAAAAAAAAACCAAACCTTGCCAAACTCTATCATAACCTTACAGAAACACTTACTAACAAATCTTTTTGGTGCAGCCTTGCAGAAGCAGTTGCTAACATTTCTTTTTGGTGCAGCCTTGCAGAAGCAGTTACTAGCATACTGTTTCCCTCTCTGGGAGCCTTACTATTTCAACTATGCCCAAGATTCCGCTGAGCAGGAGGGTGTCAATCAACATGGTCATTGCGGAGAAGGGAGGCAGGCGCTGCACCTTCAGGGCGTCCCCTGATTATCCACACAGTGTGCTCTGCAGCCTCCTTCCGCTCCGCTCTGAGCCATCCCTTTTACATCCTCAGCAGAGTCTGTGACAAAGGTACTGAAACGGCGTTGCTGCACGCGTGGCCAGTGCGTGCAACAAGGTTGCCCAGTCTGTGCTCTGCTGGCTAACAGCGGTTTTTGTGAATTGCAACATGTTGCTCAATAACAATCCTCCTCGCTTCCTTTTTCAAAGTTACGTGCTCACAACTAAATCCAGTTTGTAATTCTTTGTCATTAATTTGGTACTAGTCAATTCTTTTCCTTCCAGTAGCTATGGGTGGAATCCATATACATTCCGATCGGAAAAACACACAAAGCATATATACAAGCAACTTTCACACACATAGAATGCCAAACAATTAAAAACATAAGAACAGTTTATATATCAATATGAAATCTTCTATTACGAATCTTGTGAGCCATTCTCCTTATCTGGCATCTCTGTCATCTCTGCTTGTTCTGTAAAATCTTGGATCTCCCTATCTCTGTCTGTAGTTTCAGAAGTCCTAGCTGGTCTTACATTTCCTGTCGGTAACAAATGATTTGCTTCGGGTATATATGGCTTTACCCACTTCGCCGGAACCCACAGCAGTCCGTTTCCAGTAAGCAAACACATATATCCCCTGCCTGTTACTTTTAATTCTACTGGTCCTTCCCATTTCCCTGTTTTTAAATCTTTATAGATTACTAGGCCTTGTGTTTTTTCTTTACTCATTCCTTTACTGTGTACCAGCATAGGCGGCTCATCACTGTTTCCTGCCAGCCTGTCCCAGTTTTAGCTGGGACAGAGTTTTTTTTAACAGCCAGAAGAGCTCCCTGTTTTGGTTTCACTCAGAGGCTCACTCTGAGAAGAATGTTGATAGCAAGCTGATGTTTGTGGTTGGAAGTGAAACTCCAAGGACTTTTCAGTGTGCGGAGTACAGAAACACGGCAGGATAAGGGGGGAGCATAGCTGGGACAAGGGGGACACGATTCCCCTTGTCATTTGTGTGGAACTTAAGACTGAGGGCCAAACTGGCCAATTAGTATTCCATATCATGCAGCGTCATGCCCAGTATAAAAGTGAGGGTCAGCCGGGAAGAAGGGCTTTTGCGCTTTTGCTCTTTTTGCACTTTTGCTCTTTTGCGCTTGCTGCGCTGTTGCTCTGCTGTTTTTTTTCTTTCTCTCTCTCTCTCTTTCTCTCCCTCTCTGCCCCTCTCTATTTCGGGGCCTCGCGTTCGTCCGGGATTTGCAGTTTTCGGGACGAGACGGGCTTTGCATACGAGGGGTGGTGAGCACCTACATTGTATTAAATCATCTGTATTAAATCACTCTTATCTCAACCCACGGGTTTCACGTTTATCCTTTAATTCTCTCCCTCATTCCTGGGGGTGGGGGAGGGGGAGTGACCGGCTGTGTGTGGGGCGGTTCAACATAACCCAGGACAGTCTTAATTGGCGCCCAACGTGGGGCTCGAGGAATTTGAGATAAGAATAGTGACTGGGAGAGGTAACGGGCAAAACATGGACTTCACAGTGCTGAAAAACAGAAGGACCTTGGGAAACTTTGATTGTTGTGACTGGTGAAGGGACAAGGGGTGGATTGTTTGTAAAATGTGTGTTCTTCTTCTTCTTCGATGTTGTTGTTGATACTGTGTTCTTTTTCTGTAACTCTGTGTTCTCTTTCTGTAACTAAAGTTGTGCCTAAATATGGAATTCGCAGAGGCGAGGGGTGGAATGTCATGGTTTGATGTGGAGGGGGGGGTGGTTCTGGTGGCAGGAGAGGGATTTTGCTCCCTGCGACCTCCCCGGTTTTGGATCCGGGTTAGGCTTAGTTCTGGCCACCGGATCAGACTGCCATCCCCCTCGGGGTTGAGCCAATAGGGCGCCTCTGCGAATTGCCCTATTTAAGTCAGGACAAAGGGACCGGAAAAGGTGCTTCGCCCAGGATCGACCAGAGAAGGGAGGAGGGCACTGCCCCCGCTCCCTGGCTCCTGGCCGGGCGGCTGCCTGCGTCGGGCCGGCGCCGCCCACGGAGAATGGCGGTGGCGGAGCCAGCTGGGGAACTCGGGGGCACCCCACTCCCAGGGTGCCCACTGGGCTGAGTTCACCTGGAGAGGACTGAGATCTGAGAGAAACAGCTGCATCGACAGCAGGTCAGTGAGGATGGAGCGGGAGGAGGTGTGCCGGAGCCGAGTTTCCCCTGCGGCTGATGGTGAGATAGCAGGCGGCCCCCCTGCAACCAGGACGGCCTCGGTGGAGCAGCGACCCACTCGCAGCCCGTGGGGAGAAGATGCCTGAGCCCGAGGATGGTCGTGTTGGGGGCACGGCAAGGCAGAAAGGCATCTGGAGTCTTCGTGACGACCCACGCCGGAGCGAGTGGCTACAGCTCCCTAAGTACCCGAGACTGTGGTAACGTTGGGCGCCAAAAGGACTGTCGTGGTTTTAGGCTGATCCAGCAACTAAAACTCACACAGTCTCTCCTTCTCCAGTAAAGTAGAGAGGAGAGACTGTGTGAGTTTTAGTTGCTGGATCAGCCTAAAACCACGACACAGCCGTAAAAAGTTCAGGACATACAACGCTTTCATTAATCGATCGCCGGGCAGCCAGCCCTGAGTTCCCCCTTTTTGTTTTAACAACATGGTTTTTAAAGTGTGGTGGGAGCGCTCAACAATGGCTTGACCAGTGGGGGAATGCGGTATCCCAGTGCGGTGAGTGATACCCCAGCGATTGCAAAAACGAGCAAAGCGAAGTGAAGCATAAGCGGGTCCGTTATCTGTCTTAATTTCATGCGGAACCCCTAGAACTGCAAAGCAAGCATATAAATGTCGTTCAACATGTCGCGTGGTCTCTCCAGTTTGTGCTGTGGCCCAAATTGCCATAGAATAGGTGTCTATACAGACATGCACGTATTTCCAGCGTCCAAACTCTGTTACATGAGTAACATCTATCTGCCATAGCTGGAGCGCATGCAGTCCTCGTGGATTGATACCTTGACCAAGACCAAAACCTAGTTTCTGACAGGAAGCACAGGACTTTACTATGCCTTGTGCATCCGCTAAGGGGATACGAAATTGTCTCTGGAGCACCTTGGCTGACTGGTGGAAAAAGTCATGAGATATACGAGCCTGTTGGAAGGCATCTATAGGTGGTCCCGTCCATGCAGGTGCCACTAATTGATCAGCACGGTTATTGCCAATTGCTAAGCCCTGTTGAGTTAGATGACTACGTATATGCGTGATAAAATATGGAACGGAGCGCATATTTAGTAAGTGTAACAGCTGACCTAACAACTTGCTTAAGACTGGGTTAGATATTGCCTTTATCATAGCCCGTTCTAATCGACGTACTATACCTACCACATATAATGAATCTGAAACAATATTGATAGGTTGTTGAGTCCAGTTTGAAAATGTCCATACTACTGCTTGCAGTTCGAGAGTCTGTAATGAGTCCTTCGGGCCTCCTTCGATGACATGTTCCTCCCAGGCACCTGATAAAGATTGCCACGTACTAACAGCCTTTTTTGATTTCCGTCCTGCATCAGTGAATATTGTAAGTCCTTCTACAGGAACCTCCGACAATTGTGGAGTTGAAACAAAATCTTGGTCAGTTAAAAATGTTAACATTTTGTGAGCAGGAAATTGATTACATAGTTGACCTGAAAATTCACATAGTGCCGTCTGTAATTCTAAAGAGTGTCGCAAATTCCATTCCAGCCAGACAGATGCGATTGGCAATACTATTATTTCTGGATCTTTCCCTGCTATTTCTAATAGACGCGTCCGTCCCTTCATTATCAGAAGGGCAAACAATTCTCTTCTTTTTGTGACAGTTTTGTGCGGTTGCATGGGTAGGAAAACCCATTCCAAAATTGATAAAGGGTCCTTTTTTGATTTGTCCCATTGCATAAAAAGAGCAAATGGATACTTTTTCTTTTGACTAGAATTGACAACTACTAATGTTATTGGTTCGTCCTTGACGAACCTTGATCCATATTGAGAAGTTAATTTCGCTGAAATTGTTTGCAAAGCTATTTTTTGGGTTGGCCCAATTTCTCTAGATTCATTTGCATGGCTGCTTGTCCCCAATAACTGAATTAGAGGACTTAGGTCATCATTTGTAATTCCACAAATATTACGTATCCACTGAATTTCACCAACCAGCTTTTGTGCATCCGACAACATTTTAATGTTTGTTTTCAGTTCAATCTTTTGTGGTCTTATCTGAGATTCAGTGATAATCCATCCCAGATAATGCCACGGTGCCTTTTCTTGGACTTTCTCCGGAGCAATTTTTAGTCCCTTTCCTTCCAGCTGTGTAATAAGTTCAGGTATAAGCGTTTTGGCTTCAAGTTCTTCCCCAGCAATTAATACATCATCCATATAATGATATATCAAGTACTGTGGATATCTCTTCCGAATTGGATCTAAGGCCCATGCAACGAACATCTGGCATATTGCAGGTGAATTTTTCATGCCTTGCGGCAACACAACCCAATGATATCTTTTTGCCGGCTTGGCTCTATTTACAGCAGGTACCGTAAACACAAAACGTTCCGCATCATCTGGATGTAATGGTATTGTGAAAAAACAATCTTTTAAGTCAATTACTAACAACTTCCACTTTTCTGGAATCATTGATGGGGACAGTAAACCTGGTTGTAAGGTTCCCATGTCCTCCATAATTGCATTGACTGCACGTAGATCATGCAACAATCTCCACTTTCCGCTCTTTTTTGGTATTATGAAAATTGGGGTGTTCCAGGGACTTGTTGATGGCACAATATGGCCTGCACATAACTGTTCGTATACTAATTCCTGAACTTTGAGCAGCTTTTCTTGGGAGAGCGGCCACTGATCAATCCACACTGGGTCGTTCGTTTTCCAATGTAATTTGAGGACAGGCTGCTCCCCAGTGGCCGCAGCTAAAAAGGCCGGGTCACAATCTGTGCTTTCATCTGGCTCAACAAGTCTCTACCAACCAATGTGATGGATGTATTCATGACATATGGCTTAGTAGACACCTGCGCACCATCTGGAAAAATGAATGAAATGACATATTGGCTGATTCTGGTGGATTGAGTTCCCCCAATACCAAATACTCCTAATTGTGAATCAAGGGTCGGCCAATGGGCCGACCAATTGTGTGCAGCTATGATTGTGACATCAGCACCTGGATCAATTAACATCTTCCTTGTTATTTTAACACCGTCTGGCCCTAACATTGTTACCATCATTTCAGGTTTCGTCCTTTTCAAATCCAAAGCAAAATATACCTCTGGTTGCCCAGTGGAGCCAAATCCTCCTTCTCCTCGTTCAACATCATCAGATAAAGGCACGCAGCTACGGAAAGGCACTAATTGAGCAATTTTACTGCCCTTTGGAATAAAAACGGGTGGAGTTAACGTGTAAACCATGATCTTAATAATCCCTGTGTAGTCTGCATCAATAACTCCTGGTAGAACAAAAATGCCTTGACGTGATGTAGATGAACGACCAACTAGTAAAGCTGATAACCCCTCCCCTAGTGGTCCCTTTATGTTTGTGTCTATTACTACTACCTTGTCAGATACGAGTGTTGAATCTACTGCGGTTTCCACATCCACTCCGGCACTTCCTGCGGTGGTGGCACGGAGGGAACAAATTCCTGACTTTGGCTCTGGCTTAAATTCAGACTTGATAATGGTGTTGCCCCCTGATTTACTATCATCGCGCGCGGGGCTGGCGCGCTCGGTTTCCAGTTTCCCTGCACCCGGCACTCGTAGGTATTATGATTATCCATTTTGCAATTTTTGCACCTTTTCCTGCTACCCCGTTGCTGCTGTTGTTGTGGCTGTTTACATTGGTTTCTGTAGTGGCTTAATTTCCCACAATTGAAGCATTTCTTTTGCTTGGCTCCTCCCCCTTTTTTCTCTAACAGAGGACGAACAGCACCATATACCGCAGCAGCAACTAGAGATGCAGGGCCAGTGGTGCGTTCTATAACTTCTAACATATCTGCCACTTGGGCAGCTCTAGGTAATGTGCTTATGACCCTTTTTGCTTTATCATTGGCATTCTCAAAGGCAAACATTTTAAAGACTTGTTCCTTCATTGTCTCATCCAAATCAGGATGACTTCGAACAGCCTGATGTAAACGATCAATAAAGGAAGGAAAACTTTCCTGGGGGCCTTGTTTAATATTTGCAAAGGAATATACTTTCCCCGGTTCTCTAATTGAAATCATTGCTTGGTAAGCTAATTGTTGTGACAACTGCAATACTTCTGCCAGAAAGCCTTGTTGTAATGTTGTGTTTGCAAAAGGACCTTGGCCCATCAGCATTTGCGCTTGAACACCATATAGAGGGTCTCCCTGCTGCCGAGGTCGTGCAGCTTCACAGTCACATAGTTGCTGCCAGGCCCTGGAGAACAAAAGCTGCTGAGAAGGGGACAAAAGAATGTTAGCAACTTGTTGTGAGTCATGTGGTATCAGGACATCTGCTGTGAAAATAAATTGTAACAGTTGTTGAGTATAACTGGATTGAAGCCCATATTGCGATACCGCAGAACGTGCCTTTTCTAAAATTTTCCAGTCAAAAGGTTCCCACCTTCTATTTCCCCCCTGGTCTGTAATAATGGGAAAGGCACATGGCAAAAAATTTCCTTCGATTAAGGCTTCACAAATAACTCCCTTCCATCTTCTGCTTCTCTCTTGTTCGTCTGGTGGCGCAAAGGGCGGTGGGGCAGTCGGCACAGATAGGTGTTGCATAGGCGTCGGTGGTGACAAAGGCGTAGCAAAAGGATTAGGTGTATTGTGGACTGTAGTATCTGAAGAATATTGTGGATTATTGTTGTCATCGGCATCTGATGTCTTCAACTCCGACAGCTTGTCCATAACTTGTTGCAAGACTTCTTCAAAAAATTCTTTTTTCTGTTGTTCTCCCAATGAAATCAGCGGGGGCGTGGGTTCCTCCCCTGGGTGAAGCTCTGAACGGAGCCCAGGGCGGAGCTCTGGGCGAAGCTCTGGGTGGAGCTGTGGGGGGGCTCTGGGCGGGGCTCTGTGAGGTCAGGATAGAGGCGGGACTTAGGCCGACAGGACGGTCCCCCTATTTCCACGCCCCTTTGTAGTTCTTCTGCCTTCTCTTCCGGGACCCTTTGTTGAACAAACATGCTGTCGCCATTTCGGTTGCCACCATCTTGGCTGTCGCCATCTTGGCTGCCGCCATTGTGGTGCAGTTCCTTTTCTAGGGGTGTGGTCCCTATAGGGTCCCTTTTTTCTCCCAAATCCGCGGTTTTTACCTTAGTAGCAGAAGGCAAGGGTGGTGCTAGAGGCACGGAAATTCGCGTAGAAAAGATAGAGGAAGTGTTCGTAGTTGTTGGTAAAGAATCAGTAGAAGAAGGAGCGAAGGCAGCAAAGGCAGCAGCAGCAACAGTTCGTTCGGCTTTCATGCTATGCAATGTTTCTTTAATTGACTTCCACAGGGTGGCATATTTATTCGCCTCCTTCGCGCCCGCTCCCCCCGAGCCGATATCATCCCATAGCTCTCTGCCTATGGCTTCCCACGTAGAGAGTTCAAAAGCAACTCCTACTGAGGGGATCAATTCTCTGTTCCAAGCCCACAATAGCAGCCCTTTAAGAGCCGAGGACTCATATTTAAATTTTCTCACAGAGAGCATATGTCGGAGCAGATTTAGGATAGCCTCTTGTTGCTTATCCAACCCCATCTGTCTCCCCGGCCGCTCATCTATCCTCCTAGGCGAGATTCCAGCGTCGATCCAGCAACTAGAACGAGGTGCACCTTTTTCCACTCAGTGACTACGCAGGTCACTGCTCATTCCGCCGGGGCAGCGGATCATTCGACCGGTCTTCCACCCTCTTCCTCACCAAGTCTCTCAACTTTGTCGTGAGGAATCTGAGGGTCCCTACTCTGGGCGCCAATTGCGGGAGAAATGAGGACACCCGACACGATCAATGTGATCAAACAAGTGAACCTATCTTTATTTACATTCAGCGTGTTTTATAACCTTGCAAGCAAATAGCCCGCCTCTTAGTGTGATTGGTTGTACTGAAGGAAGCAGCGTCACTATAGTGTCCATTTTCCGTTCCGCATCCGGGGGTTGTCCACGTCTCTGCAGCTCTTCCAGCATACGTCATCAAGAAAGGCTGGATTGTTCACCTGTCCATTAACCCTTAGATGTCCTCCGACAGATATTGACAAGCAGATAGTGTCCTGACCTATGGCATTAGCCATTGTCAATGTCATGGTTTGAAGTGGGGGGGAGGTCCTAACCCACGACAGTCACCCATATGTTCCTTCTCTGTGAGACCGAGGTCCATATGGCTCCAGCTGTGGAGCATATTTCTAAGATAATTATCCCTGACAATAATAAACATTCATTGTCACCTTCAGCCAAATTCTCCTCTCGCTGTTTCTTAGTTCTTTCCCAATTAATTTCAAACCCTGTCCCACAGATCAAACAAGCAATTCAATCTCCCACTCGCCCTTTCAGTCCCAAACTTTCTGGTTCATGATGTTCCCAGTCCAGTGCTGGTGGTGCTATGTTCCAGATGATTATTCTGAATCACAGGGTTGCTGGCATCCACTAGACTCTTCCACGTCTATCCTGACGTTGTCCGAAGTGGGTCGCTGACATCCGCTAGACTTGTCCGTGTCTATCCTGGCGTTGTCTGAGGTGGTCTCATCATTGTGGTTCAAGGCTGGTTGCACGCACCTCGCAGGGACCCACTTAACGCCGTTATCTGTGGAAACACAAGCATATCCTCGACCCCAGGCTAATAACTCAAATGGTCCCTCCCATTTTTGTGTTAATAATGATTTTACCCATACTTTTGCTCATTTACCTTCTTCCCCTTTGTTTGTGAGGGAGTGAAAATGTCTTATAATAGGGGGGTCCGCATTGTGATCGTGCAAATTTAGGTAATTCAAGGTGTATATAGCTTTGTTAAGCCTGTTTTTTGGGGGCTCATCCTACATTCCCCCTTTTTGTTTTTCTAGCATGGTTTTGAGAACCGTATGAGCGTGTTCTACTATTGCTTGGCCTTGGGGCAAATGTGGTATTCCAGTGATATGGGTGATTCCCCAGCGATGGAAGAATTGGTGCACTGTTTGACTTACATAAGCGGGACCATTGATCTGCTGCGGCACCCCCAATGCTGCAAAAGCACTGACAAGATGTCCTGTGACATCACGAGATTTCTCTCCTGTGCATGCTGTGGCCCATATTGCATGAGAATAGGTATCAATGGAAACATGTACATGTTTTTGTCGGCCAAATTGTGGGACATGGGTAACATCTGTTTTCCAGAGCTGTAACGCATGTAACCCTCTAGGATTAACTCCTGTATGCCTAATGGTAGCAAATGGCTGACAGTCTGGGCACATCTGTAGGATCTGTCATGCCTCAGACCACGATAGGTGAAATTGGTGTCGTAAGGCCTTCGCTGATTGGTGGTGAAAAGCATGGGAGGTTGTTGCCTGCTGTATTCTGTCAAGCACCGGGGATGACCAAATTGGCAGAGTGAGCCTATCAGCTCGTGCGTTACCTTCTGCAATAAAACCTGGCAAGCTAGTATGACTCTGTACATGCATGATATAGAAATCATTAATTCTATGGTTGACTTCCCACAGCAGTGCCTTAAAGAGAAAAAACAATTGTTCGTTACTGACTTCCTTTAACCAAGCATATTCTATATGTTGAACAACCCCACAGACGTATTGTGAGTCAGTGATTAAGTTGAACGGTACTTCCCATTTTCTGAATACTGCAACCACAGCTGATAATTCTACAGTTTGTGGTGAACCTTTAACAATTTGCACCTCCTCGTTCCAACCGCTATCGTCCTTCCATACTATAGCGGCCTTCCCTGTTTTTCCGGACCCATCTGTAAATACTGTGATTCCTTCAACTGGCGTAGGACGACACCGAGGTCGAAGCTGTAAAGGAAGTTCTTCTAAGGCGCTTAACATTTTGTGTGAAGGGTAATGGATAGACACTTGTCCTGTGAAACCCAAAAAAGCATTCTGTAGCACGACACTATTCGCTAAGCACCACTCTAATTGTTCCTGCGTGAGTGGAATTCTGATACAGGCCGGCTCTCTACCTCGTGTTTGTACAATTCGTTTTCTGCTTTTACATATGACCATAGCAATCATTTTGGTTCTTGTTACAATGGTTTTTGTTGGCTGGTGTGACAGAAATACCCATTCCAGTAGGATCAAAGGATCACTCTGCTGTTCCTCATCCCACTGTGCTATTAGACCGAAGGGTTGTTTCACATTATTAATGACCATTAATGTAATCTCTAAATTTTCTTTTTGTCTATAGGCTTGCCGAGATTGAATTGCTAATTCTACCTGGGTCAGAGCTTTTTGCGCTTCCGGCGTTAGCTGTCAGGGTGAATTTAAGCTAGGCTCTCCCTTCAGCAAATCAAAAAGAGGAGAGAGTTGAGTATTAGCAATGCCTAGTAAGGGACGAACCCAATTTATGGTACCCAACAACATTTGAAGGTCATTTAGGGTATGTATTTTTGTATGCAGGGTGATTCATTGAGGTTGCATTGTTGACATAGAAATTTTCCACCCCAAATATTTTCAAGATTGCTCCTTTTGAACCTTTTCCGGAGCAATCTGTAGCCCACACGCAGAAAGCGCTGCTCTTGTTTCCTCAGTCACCCTTGCTAATAAATCGGGTGACTGACTAGCCAATAGGATATCATCCATGTAATGATAGATCAACATTTGTGGAAATTTAAGCCTTATTCCTGAGAGAGCTCGTGCCACATACATTTGGCAGATAGTGGGACTGTTTTTCATACCCTGTGGCAGTACAACCCAATGATATCGCTTCATGGGTTCGCTCTGATTAATTGAAGGGATAGAAAAGGCAAATTTTGGCCCATCCTTCTCTGCAAGAGGGATGGTAAAGAAACAATCTTTTAAATCCAATACAGTAATCGGCCAATTAGCTGGAATCATAGTGGGGGAAGGGAGTCCAGGTTGGAGGGCTCCCATACCTTCCATTACTGCATTTACTTGCCGCAGGTCATGTAACAGTCTCCACTTTCCGTTTTTCTTTTTTTATTACAAATACAGGTGTGTTCCATGGACTAGTGGCTGGCACAATATGCCCCTGTTGTAATTGTTCATTAACCAATTCATGCAGCGTGCGGAGCTTTTCGCGTGTAAGGGGCCACTGATCCACCCAGACAGGTTTATCTGTTAGTCATGTAATAGAAACAGTGGGACGCGCTTCAGTGACCCCTATGAAAAATGCTGAGTTTCAATGGTGACCCCCCAAGAGGATGGTGACTCCCCATAGGATGAGCGGAACCCCCACTACATAAGGGTGTATTGTGGAGACCTGTCCCTCGGTGCCCACCACTTGAATCAAGTTAACACTCTGGTATGATGTGGTAGTGCCCCCAATACCCGACAGGCCAGAGGCCACCGGTCGTATTGGCCACGACGAAGGCCATTTTGCTGAGGAAATAACTGTGACATCGGCGCCAGTATCTATCATTCCCGTCATTGTGACAGTAGTAGGTTTGCCCTCAGCATTACGCACAGTACATGTTAATTTAGGTCGCTGTACTGTCACCGGTTGCACCCATAGAACCGCAGGACCTGTAGATCCAAAACTCCCAGTCCCCCTTGTTCTTTTTTCTATATTTAGGGGTTGACCCTGGAAGGTTATTAATTGGGCTATTCGGGCTCCTGCGGGTATAACAATAGGTGGAGAAGGAGTCCAAACCATAGCCTGAATTTGTCCTACAAAATCTGCATCTATTATTCCAGGTAACACAAATAAACCCTGTACAGTTGTACTTGACCATCCCAGTAACAGTGCACTTAATCCATGGCCCACAGGCCCTTTTGCGTCCACTGGGATCTTATGTACTGCAGTATCCATTATTGTTGTTTCACTGAGGGTGGCTACATCCATTCCTGCGCTGCCAGTGGTTTGCGCTCAGAGGTGACTGCATCCACTTGGGAAATACGTCAGGGCACTTGTGTCTGCACGCGCCCGCGACTCGCGTTCTGTCCGAAGTTTCCCGGCAGCAATCTCCCTTCTTGACTATATTTAGAGCAACATTCTCTGACATAGTGGCAACCCTTCCTACAACTCGAGCAAACTCCCGGACTTTGAGGGATTTTAGGACAATCCCGCTTAAGGTGACCAGGCTGTCCGCACCTATAACAAATATGATCTACCCTCGCAGCTGCAAAGGCAGCTGCCATTGATTCCATTTTATATTGAACCATCCGGGGGGCGGACCCGGAACAGACGCGGGAGATTTAAAGGTGGTGAGTCAGCACCAACGGTCTTTCTGCACGCCTCGGTAGCACGGACGGTAAGTTCTGCGGCCGGGGGGGTAGATTGAGGTGGAAAAAGCGAGTGTCGAGTGAGCTAAAAGCCAGGCATCGCCCGGCGGGAGCCAGGATCTCCTGTGTCCCGGTTCCGGCAGTGCCTACGTGACTGCTGACGCAGGGGGGCGGACCCGGAACAGACGCGGGAGATTTAAACTGCCCTGAGGAGCGCTGCGACCCGGAGCGGGCAAACAGGGGCGTGGCGCGGCAGAGTGAGGGGCGCGGCAGTTCGCGCAGGCAGGGCGAGCAGACAGAGCAAGCAGGCAGAGCGTCGAGCGCGGTCGGAAGTCCCTGACTGACATGGTGGTCACTAGGCATAAAGCGAAGGCTGCCTCCAGCCCGGTGCCAGCCAGGACCGACGCAGCCTCCCAGACGGACCCCCGCTGGGTGCACGCTGCCACCCAGGTAAGCTGCAGGTCTTGTTCCCCAAGTGTATTGGCTCAGGTTGCCACCGGGGAACTCACTTGTGGGAGCTGTGCCAGGGTGGAGGAACTCCTCCGCCTGGTGACAGAGCTCAGAGAGGAGGTAAGCAGGCTGAGGGCCATCAGGGAGTGCGAGAGGGAGATTGACCATTGGACCAGTACTTTGTGCTCCCGCCCGCAGACCCAACAGGCTACCACAGCTTCTCAGACTGAGGAGCCCCCAACCTCTCCCCACCTGGCCGGGAAGAGGACTCCAGGTGGGAATGAGCAATGGCAGCAGGTCCCTGCCCGGCGCGGCAAGCCTGCCCCCTCTGCTCCTGCAACTACCTCCCAGGTTCCATTACACAACAGATTTGAAACTCTGCAAGTGGAACCAACACCCAGGGAGGATGATGATACACACACGCTAGTATCCTTCCCTAGGACCACACGTATCATCAAGACAGCCTCAGTTAAGAAGGAAAGGCGGGTGATTGTTTTAGGAGACTCCCTTTTGAGGGGTGTGGAGGGCCAGATTTGTAGACCTGACCCTCTACACAGGGAGGTCTGCTCCCTTCCTGGGGCAACAATTAGGGATGTAACAAAAAAACTCCCATCTATAGTCAGGCCCACTGATTACTACCCTCTTCTTCTTTTCCAAGTTGGTATGGATGACATTAGGAAAAGAAACATCCGGACTATTAAGAAAGATCTCAGGGTTTTGGGAAGAATGTTGAAGGGATCGGGGGCCCAAGTAATATTCTCTTCTATCATACCGACTCTAGGACATGACACAGGATGGAAAACAAAGATCGAGGATTTAAATAATTGGCTACAAAAGTGGTGTGAGGAAAACAACCTAGGCTTCTTTAACCACGGGCTGACCTTAATGCCAGATCTTCTATCTAGGGACGGGGCGGGTTTGTCTCCACGGGGGAAAAGGCTGCTCGCTACAGAACTAGCTGGGATCATCAACAGGGCTTTAAACTAGATGTGAAGGGGGTGGGGGGTATTGTCAGACTTAGAGGATTAACAGCCGAAGACGGCCCTCCATTGTCTGATGAAGGGAGTGTAGGCAGGTGCCTTCGGCCTGCTGCCTCAGTGATACTGGGGGGTGATATGTGTAGTCAAGAGCAACACACAAGTTGCCTAGAGGTTAAAGAGAATCCCAAAAATAACAGCTCAGGTAATAAAACTTCCCCCCCTAGGGGTGCCGTGGGGTCGAAAGCCCAACTTACGTGCTTCTATACAAACGCGCGCAGTATGGGCAATAAACAAGAGGAACTGGAAGCTCTTGCTATCCGGGGAAACTACGACATAGTTGCCATCACTGAAACATGGTGGGATGACTCGTATAACTGGAGTGCTACCATGGATGGCTACAAACTCTTCAGGAGGGATAGGAGAGGTAGAAGGGGTGGTGGGGTTGCCCTGTATGTAAGGGAAGATCTAAACTGTTTAGAGTTAAATGTTGGGGATGACCTAGTAGAATGTCTGTGGGTGAAAATCAAAGAGGGGCCTATGAAGGCGGATATTGTAGTGGGTATCTGCTACAGGCCACCCTATCAGGACAGTGAGACTGATGAGCTATTCTTTAAACAACTAGGGGAAGTCTCGCGCTCACTAGCCCTTGTCCTTATGGGTGACTTTAACCTGCCTGATGTCTGTTGGAAGTATAACATGGCAGTCAGGAAACAGTCTAGGCGGTTCCTGCAGAGTGTGGAGGACAACTTCCTCTCACAACTGGTTAGTGAACCGACTAGAGAAGGAGCTCCCCTAGACCTGCTGTTTGTGAACAGAGAAGGTCTTGTGGGAGATGTGAAGGTTGGAGGACGCCTGGGGCTTAGTGACCACGAGATAATAGAATTCTCAATTCTAGGGGAAGTTAGGAGAGGGAACACTAAAACGGCCAAGCTGGACTTTGGGCGAGCTGACTTTGGGCTGTTTAGAAGTCTGGTTAACAAAGTCCAATGGGAGACAGCTCTCAAGGGTAAGGGGGCGCAGGAGGGATGGTTACTATTCAAAAAGGAAATTCTGGAGGCACAGGAGCGAGCTGTCCCTGTGTGCCGGAAGTCGAGCCGCCGGGGTAGAAAACCAGCTTGGATAACAAAGGAGATTTGGGAACATCTCAAAAGAAAAAGGGATGTCTACAAGTCTTGGAAGAATGGGCAGGCATCCAGGAATCAATACAGGGAGGAAGTTAGGGCATGTAGGGAGATAATCAGGGAGGCAAAAGCCCAATTGGAACTTAGACTAGCCAGCTCCGTAAGGGACAACAAAAAGTCTTTCTATAAATACATTAATAACAAAAGGAGGGCTAAAGATCACCTCCAGCCCCTACTGGACTCAGGGGTACGTTAGTCACTAGGGATGAAGACAAGGCTGAGGTCCTTAATGCCTTCTTTGCCTCAGTCTTTAATAATAAGGTTAGTAGTTCCCAGGTGAGCTGGCCTTTGGTGTCTGAGTGCAGGGAGGGAGAGCAGATCGAAGCTCCTGTGATCCAAGAGGAACGGGTCAAGGATCTGCTCCTTCGGCTGGATGCCCACAAGTCTATGGGGCCTGATGGTATCCACCCGAGAGTCCTGAGAGAGCTGGCGGATGTCATTGCCAAACCCCTGTCCATTATCTTTGGGCAGTCTTGGCTCACTGGGGAAGTTCCGCTGGACTGGAGGCTGGCGGATGTTACCCCCATTTACAAAAAAGGGCGGAAGGAGGATCCGGGGAACTACAGGCCTGTCAGTCTGACCTTGGTGACGGGCAAAGTCATGGAACAGGTTATCTTGAGTGCTATTAATGAGCACATACAGGTTAACCGGGTGATCAGGCCCAGTCAACATGGATTTATGAAAGGCAGGTCTTGCCAATCAAACCTGATCACCTTCTATGACAGGGTGTCCCGCCTGGTTGACGAGGGAAGGGCTGTGGATGTAGTTTTCCTGGACCTCAGTAAAGCCTTTGATACAGTTTCTCATAGTGTTCTGGTGGAGAAACTGGTAACCGCTGGCCTGGATAGGCACACCCTCCTTTGGGTTAAAAACTGGCTGGATGGCCGGGCCCAAAGAGTGGTGGTAAATGGGGCTAAATCCGGCTGGAGGCCGGTCACCAGGGGGGTTCCCCAGGGCTCAGTGCTGGGTCCAGTTCTGTTTAACATCTTTATCAATGACCTGGATGAGGGGATTGAATGTACCCTCAGTAAATTTGCGGACGACACCAAGCTGGGAGGCTGTGTCGATCTGCTCGAGGGTAGGGAGGCCCTTCAGAGGGATTTGAGCAGACTGGATCGTTGGGCTGAGGCCAATGGCATGAGCTTTAATAAGGCCAAGTGCAGAGTCCTTCACTTGGGGTATAAAAACCCCAAGCATCGCTATAGGCTCGGGGAGGAGTGGCTGGAGAGCTGCCTGGCGGAAAAGGACCTGGGGGTGTTGGTTGACTACCGGCTTGATATGAGCCAGCAGTGTGCCCAGGTGGCCAAAAAGGCCAATGGGATACTGGCATGTATCAAGAATAGTGTGACCAGCAGGAGCAGGGAAGTGATCCTGCCCCTGTACTCGGCACTGGTGAGGCCGCACCTGGAATATTGTGTCCAGTTTTGGGCCCCTCGCTTTAAGAGAGATATTGAGCTCCTGGAGCGAGTCCAAAGAAGGGCGACTAAACTGGTCAAGGGGCTGGAAAATAAAACTTATGAGGAGCGGCTGAGGGAGTTGGGGCTGTTTAGCCTGGAGAAGAGGAGGCTGAGGGGAGACCTGATTACGGCCTATAAATACTTGAGAAAAGATGGTGGGGAGGTAGGGGAAGGGCTCTTTACATTAGTGATGGGAGATAGAACAAGAGGAAATGGGCATAAGCTTAGTCAGGGGAGATTCAGGTTGGATGTTAGGAAGTATTTCTTCTCTGAAAGGGTTGTCAGCCACTGGAATAAGCTGCCCAGGGAAGTGGTTGAGTCCCCATCCCTGGATGTGTTTAAGAATAGGGTGGATGAGCTACTTGAGGATATGGTTTAATGGGGATTAGGGATGGTTGGACTCGATGATCTCTAAGGTCTTTTCCAACCTAGAAATCTATGAATCTATGAATCCCCACCTTCTGACAAGCCTTCATCATTTCAACAATATTAGGATTCCTAAGGGGTTGTAATACACGTTCGCAATCTGCATTGGCATTTTCTACTGCTAATTTCATTAATAACGCCTCTCTTGCCGCCTCATTCTCTACTTGCTTTTCTATTGCTTCCTTTAGTTTATCTATAAAAAGCATATACGGTTCATTAGCTCCTTGTTGGATGGAGGTAAAGGAATTCCTGACTTTTCCCGTATCAGGTGTTTTCAGCGTAGCTTGGTATGCTAGTTGATGGGATTGGGCTAGAATAGCTGGATTAAGGCGTGTCTGCAACTGTGGAGTATTTACAGGCATTTCTCCCATTAACTGAGGAATGCCCGCACCCCTCAGTGGGTCATCGCCCTGTCTCTCAAAGTTCTCCAGTGTCTTTAGTTCGCAAGCAGAGCGCCAGTGGGATTCAAACATCACCTTTTGGGTGGGTGTGAATATGAGCGCTGCAATCTGTTTAATGTCAAAAGGAGTAAGTTCATAGTTAAACATTACCGATTGCAGCAACCCTTGGGTGTAAGGAGAGGAAAGACCATAATCCAATACACTTTTTCTTAACTCTTTCACTAGCCCAAACTCTAATCCCCTGTAATCAGCATGCCCATCAGGAGTCCTGATGACCGGACAAGCAAGACGCTGTGCCAGGTCATGTTCTCCCTCCTTTTCCGCCTGCTCCTTGAGTTTTTGCCAGTGACGGCAGGGATCTGGACCGTCCGTCTCGGTCTGCGGTATCACAGCTCTCAACAAGTCTGTGAAGGAGGGAGTTATAGTAGAGGGAGTGAGTAGTGTGGCAGAAAGGAGGGAGGAGGCGGGGGTGGTTGTAGAAGCAGAAGCAGGGATGGGGGACGCCGGTGGTGGTGGTGGCAAGTCACACCCATTCGCTGTAGCGCCTGCCGTAGTAGGTGACACGGGATTTACCACTGCAGCTGGTGACACTGGTGACACGGGATTAGCGGCAACATTCACGGCTGTGGCAGCATTTACGACTGTAGCTGGTGATGCAGAACTAGTGACATCATTTGCGGCTGTGGCTGGCAACGCAGTATTAGCGGCAACATTTACGGCTTCCGCTGGCAACGCGGGATTGGTGGCAGCTGCTGCTGGCACTACGGAATTGATGGCAGCATTTACGGATGACGCTGGTAGCGCGGGATTAGTGACAACGTTAGCGGCTGCTACTGGCGCAAGATTAGTGACTGCGGCTGTCTCTGGCGACGCGGAATCGGTAACCGCAGCTGTCGCTGGCGGCGCAGAATTAGTGACAGTATTAGCGGCTGCCGCCGGCGCCACAGGGTCGGTGACAGCATTTACGGCCGCCGCTGACGCCGCGGGATCGGTAGTGGCATTTACGGCCGCCACTGTCGCGCGGTCCGCTTTAAGCTGTTGTAGTAAGTTCGAGACCGCACGCCAGGTTGTTAATAAGCCGGTCACTGCCGAGTCCCCGTGTGTCGCGGCATCAAATAGCACTTGTCCCGCCTCCCGCCAAGGGTCAATATTAAAAACTTCTGTTGAATCTTTAAATACCCCCTTCCTTTAAGCCATGCAAGCAGCAAACGCAATTGAGTATCGTCAACGGCCGCACCCCATCTCTTAAGGATTTTCATAAAAACTTAAACAATTGATTTTTCTTTGGCCGATATAGACGACCCCATCGTCCCTGGCTGTTCACCTGTATCCTCCAGGTGTCACTGGTCCAGACTCTTCAGCTCTCATACCCCGCTGTTAATTTCGGTCCGGACCGCTCGGCTCTCCCCGCCGCCTCCTCTGCCGATTCGTCCAGCCAGGCTCCGCCGTCGTTCGCTCACACACCGCAACTTGAATATCAAGTCCCTGTTTTCACCGTTTGCGGCGGCTGAATGCACGGACTCCGTAGATGTGATACCAGAGACCTTTATTACAATTTTACAAGCAGCTTTTATAGATCATCACTCCAGCCACGATGTGTCCACGCACCCCTTGCCCAGCTGTGATTGGTTACAAACAATATTGCATGCGCCTATTTTAGCTTTACTATTGGCTATGCCTAAAAAAAGCACTATTTTCCATCTGCTAAACTAAATATCATTTTCTCACACCCTCTATATCATCTTCCCATACTCCCTATGTCAGCTTCTCACACTCCCTGCGCCAGCTGTTCACACTCTCTTTTCCTTTTTATCCTCTTTATCGGTGTTTCCCAGCTTCATCAAGAACACAGGCTTAAATCATCAAGGTCAGGCCCCAACTATAACTGTGTGTATGATTCCACAACTCTCCCCAGTGTCTCATAATTTGGCCATCAATTTTCAAGCCTGTATATACCTTACTTATTTCATCTGTAATATTCAGTCCTACGTTACCCGAGTATCTGTTTCTAGTCCAGTCTCCAGGATCAGAGACATCATCTAAATCTTGATGGGTGGTGCAGTTCTGTGCCTGTCTGGCTGTGATGCAGAAGATCATGATGATTTCTGGAATCGCAATTTTGCTGGTCCAGTACGTTCAGAGGTCATTTTTGCTCAGGTAGAGGATCCTCCTCACACTTTGGAGCTTTCTTAGTTCTAGAATACTGTATCCAAGCAGTTAGGCTTTTTACCTTTACAGCAGTATATGTGATCAATAATACTTGATAGGGTCCCTTCCATTTCTTCTGGAAAGGGTCTCTGTCGTGAGAGAGAGAGAGAGAGAGAAAGCACTCTGTGAGCCCGAAAGTGAGAGTCCCGGAAGGGCAAAAGCACCTCTTTCCGGCTGACCCTCACTTTTATACTGGGCATGATGCTGCATGATATAGAATACTAATTGGCCAGTTTGGCCCTCAATCTTAAATTCAGATACAAATTGTAGGGAGAGTCGTGGACCCCTTGTCCCGGCTATGCTCCCCCCTTATCCTGTTGTGCTCCTGCACACTGGCGCAAGAACACGGCAGCTGAAAAGTCCTTGAGACCTCAGTGCCAACTATAAACATCAATGTGCTATCAACAATCTTCTCAGAGCGAGCCTCTGAGTAAAACCAAAACACGGAGCTCTTCTAGCTGCTAAAAAGAAGAGCTAACTCTGTCCCAGCTAAAACCAGGACAGTATCCACCCCTTATTCCATACCATGCACGTCATGTTCAAACCTTACATATATACTATTCCGTTAGTTCATGGGTCATCCCTCCAAAATGTGTGTTGAGTTCATTCAGTCTGTAACTCCGAGCTTCATCTGTTGTAGCAGTCTCTCAGGGCAGGAAAGATGATGCGGAATTCACTCAGTCGGTAGAACAGATGATGTAGTCTCTGTTGGGTGTGACAGCTGGAGCTTGTAGGTGGTGTAACCGGCAACAGTCCATGTCCGCTGTCTGCAGGTTGAAGATGTCGATCTCAAGGAAGTTGCTTCTGGTTCTGTCGAAGTTCATTCTTCATTAACCTGGATGATTCTTAATATAATGGCATTAGTATAATGTGACAACCATAGCAATGGATGGTATGCAGGGACAGGGTTATTCAGCAATTAATATCACACAATTCAATTCATTTTATCATCTATTTTCACCCAACATCAAATGTCCTTGAGGTACACATCGGATTTCCCCGTCCTTCTGCATCACCCACCAAGTGCACCCAGGTCCCTGAGCAAAAGCAATCCCACGAATGGGTTTACCTTTACCCAAGGCAGGAATAACCCAGACTGTCTTCCCCAGCATATTCTTCATGTGCACTACAGGGACTTTATCTCCCTCTACAGTACATAAAAGTTCTGATTGGGCAGGACCAGCTCGATTGGCAGATCCTCTAGTATTGACTAACTAGGTGGCTTCTGCTAAATGTGTATCCGAAAGTTTGAAAGTTCCACCACCCATTGCTTTCAGTGTGGTTTTTAGCAGTCCGTTATACCGTTTAATCTTCCCAGAAGCTGGTGCATGATAGGGGATGTGATATACCCACTCGATGCCATGCTCTTTGGCCCAAGTGTCTATAAGATTGTTATGAAAATGAGTCCCGTTGTCTGACTCAATTCTTTCTGGAGTGCCATGCCGCCACAAGACTTGCTTTTCAAGGCCCAAGATAGCGTTCCGGGACTTGCTTTTCAAGGCCCAAGATAGTGTTCCGGGCGGTGGCATGGGGCACAGCATAGGTTTCCAGCCATCCAGTGGTTGCTTCCACCATTGTGAGCACGTAACGCTTGCCACTGCGAGTTTGTGGGAGTGTGATGTAGTCAATTTGCCAAGCATCCCCATACTTATATTTTTGGCGGTATGATGTGCCAGGCCAATGAATCCATACAGTCCAGGAAAGTCAATTGTCCCTTTCCTCCACCTGGCAGGAGGCAGGGCCCCTCTAGTGCCTGTTATCATATTCACCAGAGAAATCAGCAGGATTAGAATCAGGATTGGGGGGAGTATCAGTCCTCCTATTTTGACTACGAGACCACTGACGGTAGACTGGGGCGACAGCTTTCCTTGAGGAATTGGAAAAGCTTCTATTTCTGTTGTTTTTTCCTTCCAACTGGCGTACTCTTGCCTCTAAGACTGAGGTGGGTTTTTCACGCCATTGTCTCATGTCTTTTCCATGATCACGCAGGTAGGACCACAGCTCGCCCTGTGATCTGTACCTTCCCTCTCGTCTCTCTCGAGAAGGGTTACGCCCGGTTCTAACAGCTGCAATTCTAGAAAGTTTAGGTGGCAAGGAGTCTACTTTTTCTTTTAATTCTCGGACCTCCTCAGACAGCTTTTTTTTCATAGCTGCAACACAAGCTCGAATAGAAGTATTATCATCATATCGTCGGAGGTAAGTGACCAGATTACCTACGGTTAGTAGTATACCATCGTCTCTGAAGTCCATTATTGCCAGTGAGGTGGAATATGCTGATGGCGCATTCCGTAGAATCTTCTGCCGCATTGGTCGTGTGCACCGGACGTCATCTGGATCCTCACATCTTGGTCCGCCTCTCGGGTCAAAATAAATCAACTCTCGCATGGCTAGTTCTCTCAGATACTGAATAGCTTTCTCTACGTTGGTCCACTTGATTATATGGCATCTCGTCCTTGTAGGGATACCTTTCCTTTACAGCTGCCAGGAGCCATCTCCAGAGGCTATGAACTCGTGTTTGTCTTCCAATTGCTTTATCAATGCCTCCATCCATAGCAAGGGCTCCTAGCTGCCTGGCTTCTCCACCATCTAACTCCAGACTATTGGCTCCCATGTCCCAGCATCTGAGCAACCAAGTGACAATGGGCTCACCTCTAAGACGGCCATAATCTTTTCTAATATCTCGCAGTTCACTCATTTTTAGAGATTGGGTGGTTATTGTCTCATCTACGACCTCACTTCTCTGGGGCGAAACGGAACGTTCCCGCTTCATCTTTCGTTGTGATGGCCCTGGTTGCTCACCATCATCATCCTCTCCTCTACGTTCTGACTTTTGTACACATTTCCTTGGTTCTTTCTCATCTGGTTGTTGTGATGGCCCTGGCTCTCCTTCACCATCGTCTCCTCCATGTCTTAACTTTTGTACACATTTCTTCTTTCTTACGGGGGCAACTGATACCGTACTAGTCTGAGTAGCTATACTGCATGTCATGGAGTTTGGAATGGCAAGCGCAATAACACGAGAAATAAATGGGTATACACCCCTAAATGGTCGATTGACTTTGAGTATATATATAATGAAACATATATTCTGGAGACCTTGTAGCAAATTCAAAACGGTTGAAATATTCCAATGATGTTCAGCATTATCAAAATCAACACAAACTTTTGTAAATGAAAAGTTACCGGTATAATTGGCAATGACATCAGCCAGGTGGTGCTCAGAGTTAATAAACGATCTCCATGTCACCATCTGCCTCTGCAGCACCGAATACAGAGACTGAGCTGGTGCCAACACCCATGATCTTATCAGCGTCACACAGTACAGTATGGCAAACCCCTTAATTAACGAGAACCTGCTTTTTATAACACTCCAGCACTCAGAGCCAGTAAAGCGAGTAAACATTCCGCCTAATATCATATAAGGCAGATAAGGCAATAAATAACGGACTTCTGGGAACACGTATGAAAGCATTACAAACAACAGTCCGGCCAGCAAAATTCCGGAGAAAAACAATGGCAAAGCACAGCAATTTACTTTTGTTATCTCAACCGCTCGGGCCCAACTTTGGGCACCAATTAAGAATGTCGTGTGTTAGGCCACTCCGGCAACTAAACCCTACACAGCCCCTCTCTCACCCTCCCCCACCCCCAGGGATGAGGGAGAGAATCAAAGAGGAAAAAAAAAGACCTGAGGGTTGAGATAAGAACAATTTACTACTACCGCTACCAATATATATATACATGGATATGCACAAGGATAAACATATGCAAACGAGTGATGTACAGTGTAATTGCTCACCACCCCTTGACCGAGGCCCGTCTCGTTACGAAGCTGCAATCCCGAAAACAGATAAAACTCAATACCGCGATCCCGGATGAACAGGAGGCCCCGAGACAGAGAGAGAGAGAGAAAGCACTCTGAGAGCCCGAAAGTGAGAGTCCCGGAAGGGCAAAAGCACCTCTTTCCAGCTGACCCTCACTTTTATACTGGGCATGACGCTGCATGATATGGAATACTAATTGGCCAGTTTGGCCCTCAATCTTAAGTTTCACCACAAATCACAAGGGGAATCGTGGCCCCCTTGTCCTGGCTATGCTCCCCCCTTATCCTGGTTTGCTCCTGCACACTGGCGCAAGAACACGGCAGCTGAAAAGTCCTTGAGACCTCAGTGCCAACTATAAACATCAGTGCGCTATCAACATTGTTCTCAGAGCGAGCCTCTGAGTAAAACCAAAACACAGAGCTCTTCTGGCTGCTAAAAAGAAGAGCTAAATCTGTCCCAGCTAAAACCAGGACAGTATGCACCCCTTATTCCATACCATGCACGTCATGCTCAAACCTTGCATATATACTATTCCCTTAGCCATGGGTCATCCCTCCAAAATGTGTCTTCATCTGTTGTAGCAGTCTCTCAGGGCAGGAAAGATGACGTGGAATTCGCTCAGTCGGTAGAACGGATGACATGTAGTCTTTGTTGCGTGTGGCGTCTGGAGCTCGTAGTTGGTGTATCCGGCCGCCGTCTGTAGGTTGAAGATGTTGATCTCGAAGAAGTTGCTGGGTGTTTGGAATCAGTTCTGGTTCTGTCTAAGTTCATTCTTCATTAACCTGGATGATTCTTAATATAATGGCATTAGTACAATGTGACAACCATAGCAATGATGGTATGCAGGGACAGGGTTATTCAGCAATTAATATCACACAATTCAATTCATTTTATCATCTATTTTCACCCAACATCAAATCTCCTTGAGGCACACATCGGACTTCCCCGTCCTTCTGCATCACCCACCAAGTGCACCCAGGTCCTTGAGCAAAAGCAATCCCACGAATGGGTTTACCTTTACCCGAGGCAGGAATAACCCAAACTGTCTTCCCGAGTATATTCCTCATGTGCACTGCAGGGACTTTATCTCCTTCTACAGTACGTAAGAGTTCTGATTGGGCAGGATCAGCTTGATTGGCAGATCCTCTAGTGTTGACTAACCAGGTGGCTTTTGCTAAATGCATATCCCAATGTTTGAAGGTTCCACCACCCATTTGTTGCGGCCGAGGACGGGGAAGCAAGACGCATCAATATGATGAGTAAAAAGGCTTCAGCTTTATTCTGTGACACTGCTCTTTTTATAGCATAGCTCGGTTCTGTGCACGCTTTCATGCGCTGTACTTAGCAAGCTAATTGGTCTAACACTACTGTTCACGCGACAAGCACGAGTATGATACACACTGTGATTGGATACAGATTTCTATATTTGTTACAATATTTTAATATTTTTGCAGTTAGTATGTTTTGCTCAGAATCTTGTTTTTCATAGTTTCATCCTTCTTGTTTTTTTCCCAGGGACAGTGTGTTTTTCACAGCTTCAACCTACCTTCTTATCTCAAGGACAGTGTTCTTTTTATATTCGCTGATACACATTCCTTACTGTTAACACTTGGGCTGCAACATCTCCCCCTCTTTTTTCAAAAACGGCGTGCGCTATAGCTGACAAGCGTTGGGTCACACATTGCATTAAGCATGGTCCAAAAAGCAAGAGAAAGCCTAACAACAAAAGAGGCCCCAAGCACGTTTTGATGAGATGTCTCACCCAACCATCTATTCCCCAGGAAGTCAACCATCCATCGATGCCGTCTACCTCTTTCAAGGCATGTAGTTTGTCCTTTAGTTGTTTAAGTTTTCTATGCACTGACTCTCCTGGACCTGTTAAATTCATACAACACATTCCTTCGATCTCTTCATAACCATGCCCATGGGCTAAAAGCAAATAGTCAATCGCTGCTCTGTTTTGCAATACTGCATGATTGACACTTTCTACATCTTTCGTTAATTCATCTAGAATGCTGGATGTTAAGTTTATCTCGTCACGAGCCCAACAACCTAGTTGTTTTGCTAAGGTGAGCGCTTTTGCTGCTGCTAACCCTGGGAAAAGCGTGGAGGCAGCTACTCGTCCAAATTCACTCCAAAATGTGGGATTGCCTACACTGCTACAGTCTAGATCATGTAGGCTTCTTTTTCTCCTGGTGTGATTTTCACTCCATTTTCTTAATAGGGATATATTGGGATGGAATAAGGCTAGCTGGCCTAAATAACAAGGACCCCCTTCTGGTTGTTTTGGAATGCCATTCCATGCCCTGTCTCTACAAATTAAGAAAATTCTTTCAGGCAACCTTCGAGGTTCAGTAATGTTGCTGCCATTGCAGCTCGAGTATGGAAAGCGAATTACCGATGCACTGTCAAGATTAGAATCTAAGGTCGCCCATAGTTTCCTGTTTTTATTTGAGCTGTTTGGGTCTAACGGCAAAAATGAAAACCATCCTCCTATTTTCCCAGCGGTAGTG
The DNA here is from genome assembly GCF_009769465.1 of Tauraco erythrolophus. NCBI lineage: Eukaryota > Metazoa > Chordata > Aves > Musophagiformes > Musophagidae > Tauraco > Tauraco erythrolophus. The sequence goes on from NC_141497.1 coordinate 20,010,605, forward strand.
TTTGCATGCATACTACCAAGCAGGTCTAATTCTTCTGGATCAGACTGGAGGGAAGCATTAAGTGCATGAATAAGCCGGCATTGTACTGCTCCGTCATACTGTTGAGGGGTCGCTCTGTAGATCGTTGTGGTATTGAAGTTGCTATATGTTAGGTTGGTGGCGTTTACTAGCCCTCTAAAGGCTGCCACTTTCCATGTTGGTACTCCTATGAGACAGGTACGGAATGGGTTTCCAATACCACCCAGGGCTAGGCAAATTGATGACTGGTTTGTTTTGTTAGCAATGGTTACCCAAATGTTGTCTCTCGGGCTGATGGAGTTGATTCCATAGGTCATTTGGCACCAAACTAAGATTCCTGTTACTTAAACTCCTCCATTCTTATCATAATGTCTACACTGCTTCTGATATCTGGTACCCATCACTTGTGTCTTTTGTGCTACTTCTACAACAGTCAGTAGTTTTTGTAACCTAAAGGCTGCGTATGCTAATATAGCTTCTTCTGCACTTTCAAACAACGCAGTTAACCTTTGTCGTGAAGCGTTCTCTATTTTAAGCCAAGCAGCGAGCGCCTGGTATGGGTTAATATCTAAAGCGTGTCTACAATCTGTACAGCCTTGCACTGCATCACGTTGCGATTCATGACATATGCGACTACAACCTCCACACTCTATAGTTATAACCTGTAAATTTCTACATCTACACCTACAGTGCGTTAGCGGGTATAATTTTGCAGCTTTGCGCGTGCGTATCAGACTACGGATAAAGGCAAAATCTATCTCATCTGGATCAGAGTCGTCTAATATGTTCTTTGGAAGATTTTGCACTTCTTCTATTCTTCTGCAGAGAGGTCCGAGTCTTTGGGAACTCCTGGATTGCCTCCGCCTTCGCCTTTCAGTTCGCGCGTTGGGGGACATCTCCCCCTCTTTTTTCAAAATGGCAGCGAGTCGCTTTACATCTTGATGGCACCGTTCAACAATAGCCTGACCCGTACTGTTGTACGGAACACCTTTTCTATGTTCAATTCCCCAATCCGCTACAAATGCAGCACATGTTGTTCCTGTATATGCAGGAGCATTGTCTGTTTTGATGACTTGTGGTAAGCCAAGGGCAGCAAATGTTGAAAGCCAATGTTGTTTTACACATCGGAAGGCGGTAGAAGGCGCTGGTGTCGCCCATACAGCTCTGCTGCAAGTGTCCACGGTGACGTGGATATGGCGCAGTGGACCAAAGGTGGGAAACTCAGTTACATCAGTTTGCCACACTCCTCTTGGTTGCAATCCTCGAGGGTTGGTGTCTTGCAGCGACGATGGCACGGGCTTGTGCTCGCGACAGTGCAAACTCTTTCTGAAGAGGTCGAGCAGATTGGTGAAAAAATTTGTGTGATCGATCAGTGACAGCGTTGCCCCCTTTTTTTTTCTTGCATGAATAAAACTCTGTGTAGGAGACTGGAAATTTCAGTTACTAGCATATTGTTTTGGTACAGCCTTGCAAAAGCAGTTTCTAGTATACTACTTCCCTTTCCGAGGGCCTTACTATTTCCACTATACCCAAGATTTCGCTGAGCAGGAGGGTGTCAATCGGCAGGGTCGTTGTGGAGAAGGGAGGCAGGCACGGCACCTTCAGGGCGTCCCCTGTTCATCTACACAGTGTGCTCTGCAGCCTCCCTCAGCTCCGCTCTGAGCCATCTCTTTTCACCCTTAGCAGAGTCTACGACAAAGGTACTGACACGGCGTTGCCGCACGCGTGGCCAGTGCGTGCAACAAGGCTGCCCAGTATGTGCTCTGCCGGCTAACAGCGGTTTTTGCGAATCGCAACATGTTGTTCAATAACAATCCTCCTAGCTTCTCTTTTCAAAGTTACGTGCTTACAACTAAGTCCAGTTAGTAATTCTTTGTCATTAATTTGGTACCAGTTAATTCTTTTCCTTCCAGTAGCTACGGGTGGAATCCATACACTTTCCGATCGGAGAAAAGACACAAAGCATATATACAAGCAAACTTTCACACACATAACATACCTAACAATGAGAAACATAAGAACAGTTGATATATTAACATGAAATCTTCTATTACAAGTCTGTCCATTTGAACCATTCTCTTCATTCAGTGTTTCTGTGATCTCTGCTTGCTCTGCTAATTCTTGGATCTCCCCTTCTCTATTTGTAGTTTCAAAAGTCCTGGTTGGCTTTACGTTTCTTGCTGGTAACCAGTATGGACCTGTGGGAAGAACACAAACATACCCTCTTCCCCATGTAAGCAGAGGCGCAGGGCCATCCCATGAGTTGAGTCCAGCTTCTTATAACATGCTGTTAATTTTTCTGCAAAAATGGCACTGGGTTTAAAATTGTGATCCATAGCCATAGTATGTTGCCTAGAAGCAGACAAATTAAGAAAATTTAAAACATATGTGGCTTTGTCCAAGGATTCTTGCGGGGAAATATACGGAAGACTGCCCCTTTTTGTTTATCAAACATTTGTTTTAACGTTAAATGAGTTTGTTCAATAACAGCTTGTCCCATAGGTGAATGAGGGATGCTGGTAGTGTGAGTCACTCTCCAATTCTGTAAAAAGGCACCATACCGGATCACTGTCTGTCCCAATTTTCTTTGGTGCTCCCATGGTTTTCTTCAGTGTGAGCAGTAGCAACAACAAGGGCAGAAAACATATCAACAGTTACATGCACATATTTAGATCGATTAGACAATTGAATATAAGTAATATCAGTTTGCCATAATTCATTGGCACATAAACCTGTTGGATTTACTCCTGCTGGAGTATTTGAAGGCACAATACATTGACGGTCAGGGTAGGCACGTACAATTTGCTAAGCTTGATTTACTGTCTGACCTGACAGAGAGCATCATCTACTACCAATTGACAAACTGTAGGCCTATTCATCATTCCTTGAAGCAGTACAATCCAATGATATTGTTGCGTGGGTCGTTCATTGTTAAGCACTGGAACTGAAAAGGCAAATCTAGGACAATCGTTAGGGTGCAAATAAATAAAAAAGTAAAAAGGTGAAATAACCCAATCTTTTAAATCAATCGCCATCAAATGCTAACATTCTGGAATCATAGTAGGATTTGGTACACCCGGTTGTAATGCACCCATTGGTGAAATGATTGTATTAATAGCTCTTAAATCTTTTAACATAAATCTCCATTTTCCTGATTTCTTTGGGGTAACAAATATTGGAGGGAATTATATGTCCTAATTTGAGCTGTTCATTGACTAATTTTTGAGTTCAGTCCAGTCACTCACCTTTTAGTGGCCACTGATCAACTCAGACCGGCTTGCCAGAGTCAGGGCTGGACATCAGTGACGTGTGCTAAAAATTTGAGGTTAGCCTCACATTCCAGTGATTCAACAAATCCCGACCTCATAATGTACATGGGACATCAAAAACATATGGTTTCAAAACAGCTTGTTTGTTACCTGGGCCTACTACTAACAAGGTCTGTGCACTCTGCTGTGGGATCTGTGTTCCACCTACTCCGATCACAGCTGCCAGGGCTGTATCAGAGGCCGAGAGGGCGGCCAGTCAGGATTTTTCATTATAGATACATCAGCCCCTGTGTCAACTAGGCCAGAAAAGCCTTCCCATTAATGATTACTGTTAAAGGAGGCTGTGCAGCTGTGACTGTCTGTGTCCAAAATTCTTTTGTGATAGCAGAGTGGCCTTTATTGTTGTTATACACGCAGCTTTTATAGATTATTACTCTGGCCACGATGTGTCCATGCGGCCCTCACCCAACTGTGATTGATTACAAACAATAGTGCACGCACCTATTTTAATTTTACTATTGGCTATGCCTAAAAAGGAACTATTTTTTACTTGCTAAACTAAACATCATTTTCTCACACACTCTATATCAACTTCCCAAACTCCTCATGTCAACTTCTCACACTCCCTGCACCAGCTGTTCACACTCCCTTTTCTTTCTCACCCTCTTTATCGGTGTTTCCCAACTTCAGAAAAGAGCACAGGCTTAAATCATCAAGGTCAAACCTCAACTGTAGCTGTGTGTATGATGCCACAACAACTCCCCCCTTTTTTGTTTTTCTGTGACCATTACTTGATTAACTGTACTCTGTATCGTCTGCTGGGAGCGTGACAATAGGCAGGGGGTGATTATTACTATGCATAAAAGAACTACTAGCAATATAATGTTTGCTTTACTAAAGATTTTAACCATCCTGTCAATTAAGAGCATAGATAAAGCAGAAGCTGTAGCATTAATTTGTTTTGCAAGCTAACAACCCAACTTATTCAGTGTAGTTAACACCTGTGCCACTCCAACTCCTGGTGCAAATATTGAAGCTGCAATGATTTTAGCTGGTTCCCAAAATTTTGCTTTATAGTGTTTCGAGCCCACATTGTGACACGCCTTTACTAAATCTGCAATCGTTTTTGCCCGATTCCTGATAAGATCAAGAGCTTATTGACAGTCTGTGTTAGCATTTTCAATGGCTAGCTGGAATACCAACACATCTGCAGTAGCCGGATTTTCTGTTTATCTCTGAACTGCCATTTGTAGCTGATCAAAGAAATGCTCATAAGGTTCCTGTGCTCCCTGCCGAATGGAAGCAAAGGAAGCCTCCCCTGTCCCAAAAATCAGGGACACGTCTTAATGCTCTCATAGCCAATTCAGTCAGCTGTTGGAAAGCCACTTGCTGTAACCCTGCCTGTGCCTGATTTTGACATGAGTGACATTTATTCATCTTAAAATATTTAGCTCTCGATTTAAGAGATTTAACACCTATAACACTTTAGCTATTGTTTCATTGGGAGATTTCCCCATCATTCCCCTTTCTTGTTTCAAAAGCATATTCTCCAAAGTACCATGTGCGTATTCTATGATTGGTTGCCCAGTAGGATTGTAAGAAATACCAGCAACATGCTCAATACTTTATGATGACAAAAATACATATGTCTGATACGAAGTGTATGCCAAAAGTTCCTGCGAGCGTAAACCACGAGGATTAACACCATTCACTGGTGGCATGATCATATTTTAACAGCTAGTACACAATTGTACGATTGAGCGGGCTTATTGTCGTGTTAAACCAAATTGTCACTTAATAGCGTCAGTATCCTGATGGTAGAAGTCCTGCAAGATTTTGCCTGTATTAACGAGTTTGGTACCAGAGCTGCACTCGTGAGAGGCTCAGCTCGCCCGTTCCCTTCTGCTATAGGCCCTGGAAGCGTGGTGTGCGCTCGCAGATGTATAATGGAATGTGCATGTTTACGGTTTTGCGACACTGATATTAACTGTTGAAATTGCTGGAACAAAAGAGGATTAGTTATTTCCTGCGATGCCGATCGAGACGATCCAAGTTACGATGTGCTCTCTCTTGGTACAACCTGGGCTACAGGCAGCGGCCGGGCGGGGGGGGGGGGGGGGGGGGGTCAGGCCTCCCTCGCCTCAGCCGGGCGGGGTGGCGATGACGACCCAGCAGCCCTGTGCCGCCCCCCCGCCTTGTTGTTGTTGCTCTTGTTGTTGTTGCCGCAGCTCCGGCCGCTCGCGCTCCGTAACCGCCGCCGCCCCCTCCCGCCGAGGGGACCATCAGCCGCGAACGAACCGGCGCAGCGGGGCCCGCCGCGCGTCTCCGTCCTTTCCAGCCGCGGTTCGTTCCCGCACACGAGCGGCAGCGCCGAGGCAAACGCCGCCCGCGGCCCCGGCCGGCAGCAGCAGCGGCGTTCCCGGGGCGCCGCCGGGCGCGGTGGGCGGCGCGGCGCGGGGGTGCCGGTGTACCGACTTCGTTGGAAGAGGGGGAAAGAAATAAGTCTGTCTTTCGTTCGGGGCCCTGGATTAAAAGATTCGATGATGACTTTTCCAGGCCGGCAGCATCCCCACAGGTGGCTGCACGCCAAAGTTTAACGTCTATAGTGTCCCAAGTCCTTGTCAGGTATATATTTGAAGAGCTTGCCTCCGGTACATGGGCTGATACCCAAACCAGGAGTACTGGGAGTTTTATCAAGTTAGAACTGTTAGTAGTGCTGGTTTCTCTAGCACTTTGTCCCAGTCGCTTACCTCCTCCTGTTGAGGCAGTTGTTGCTTATTTGTGTTTTTTTGTGTTTTTGTTTTTTTTTTTTTTTTTTTTTTTTTTTTTTTTGCTTTTTTTTTTTTTTGTTTTTTTTTTGTTTTTCAGTCGCTTACTTCTTTTGCATACCCCCCTGCAATCAGGGGCCAATATCTTTTTCTAAGTTTTAGTCCACGCTCCTCTAAGAAGCTTTTCAACAACGACAATGCAACGTCCCGTTCCATCATCTCATTCCCAGGCTGTCATTGAAGCATTCCCCATCCCGAACCAGACCTCGGTCTGCCTGACTCACCGGTCAGTCCGTAGCGCTACGATTCCGCCTCTCTCGGTCGTCCGCCTCTCGGGCTATTCCGCCTCTCTCGGGCTATCCGCCTCTCTCGGGCTATCCGCCTCTCTTCGGGCGCCGGGATGGCCGTCCTCTCTCTCGTCCGCGTTGTGGTCGTTGAAAACCCTCTTGATCACGTCGGGGTCACCAGATGTTGCGGCCGAGGACGGGGAAGCAAGACGCATCAATATGATGAGTAAAAAGGCTTCAGCTTTATTCTGTGACACTGCTCTTTTTATAGCATAGCTCGGTTCTGTGCACGCTTTCATGCGCTGTACTTAGCAAGCTAATTGGTCTAACACTACTGTTCACGCGACAAGCACGAGTATGATACACACTGTGATTGGATACAGATTTCTATATTTGTTACAATATTTTAATATTTTTGCAGTTAGTATGTTTTGCTCAGAATCTTGTTTTTCATAGTTTCATCCTTCTTGTTTTTTTCCCAGGGACAGTGTGTTTTTCACAGCTTCAACCTACCTTCTTATCTCAAGGACAGTGTTCTTTTTATATTCGCTGATACACATTCCTTACTGTTAACACTTGGGCTGCAACACCCATTGCTTTCAGTGTGGTTTTTAGCAGTCCGTTATATCGTTCAATCTTCCCAGAAGCTGGTGCATGATAGGGGATGTGATATACCCACTCGATGCCATGCTCTTTGGCCCAGGTGTCTATAAGATTGTTACGGAAATGAGTCCCGTTGTCTGACTCAATTCTTTCTGGAGTGCCATGCCGCCACAAGACTTGCTTTTCAAGGCCCAAGATAGTGTTCTGGGTGGTGGCATGGGGCACAGCATAGGTTTCCAGCCATCCAGTGGTTGCTTCCACTATTGTGAGCACGTAACGCTTGCCACTGCGAGTTTGTGGAAGTGTGATATAATGAATTTGCCAAGCCTCTCCATACTGATATTTCAACCAACGCCCTCCATACCAAAGAGGTTTCAACCGCTTGGCTTGCTTGATTGCAGCACGTTTCACATTCATGGATCACCTCTGCAATAGTGTCCATAGTTAGGTCCACCCCTCGATCACAAGCCCATTTGTATGTGGCATCCCTTCCTTGATGGCCTGAGGCATCATGGGCCCAACGAGCTAGAAATTTTTCACCTTTATGTTGCCAGTCCAGATCCACCTGAGCCACTTCAGTCTTAGTGGCCTGATCAACCTGTTGATTGTTTCGATGTTCTTCCGTGGCCCGACTCTTGGGTACATGGGCATCTACATGACGTACTTTTACAACCAGCTTCTCTACTCGAGCAGCAATGTCTTTCCACAATGGGGCAGCCCAGATGGGTTTATCTCTGCGTTGCCAGCTGCTCTGCTTCCATTGCCGTAGCCATCCCCACAGGGCATTTGCTACCATCCAAGAGTCGGTATAGAGATAGAGCATTGGCCACTTTTCTCGTTCAGCGATGTCTAAAGCCAGTTGGATGGCTTTCACCTCTGTGAACTGACTTGATTCACCTTCTCCTTCAGTAGCTTCTGCTACCCGTCGAGTAGGACTCCATACAGCAGCTTTCCATTTTCGATGTTTTCCTACAAGGCGACAGGATCCGTCAGTAAACAGAGCGTATTTCTTCTCATTGTTTGATAGTTCATTATAAGGTGGAGCCTCCTCAGCACGTTACCTCCTCCTTCTCTGGCGACTTTCCAAAGTCTTTACCTTCAGCCCAGTTAGTGATCACTTCCACAATTCCTGGGTGACTGGGGTTTCCTATCCGAGCTCTTTGTGCGATCAGCGCGATCCACTTGCTCCATGTAGCATCAGTTGCGTGGTGTGTAGACGGGACGCTCCCTTTGAACATCCAGCCGTGTACTGGCAATCGGGGTGCCAGGAGCAACTGTGCTTCCGTACCAATCACTTCAGAAGCAGCTCGGACTCCTTCATATGCTGCCAGTATCTCTTTTTCAGTTGGAGTATAGCGGGCTTGAGGACGAACTCGCATCTTCCTTGGCGCTTTTTGCCAGAGACTCCAGGTAGGACCATTTTCCCCCGCTGCAGTGTAGAGCATGTTTCTGACATCTTGTCCTGTCCAGACTGGTCCCAGGGCTACCGCATGAAGTATTTCTTGTTTAATTTGTTCAAAGGCTTGTTTTTGCTCTGGGCCCCATTCAAAATTATTCTTCTTTCGGGTTACTTGATAGAGGGGTTTTACAATCTGGCTGTAATCTGGAATATGCATTCGCCAGAAACCCACAATGCCTAAGAAAGCTTGTGCTTCCTTTTTGTTGGTTGGTGGGGACATAGCTGTTATTTTATTAATCACGTCCATCGGAATCTGACGACGCCCATCTTGCCATTTTATTCCCAAAAACTGAATCTCCTGGGCAGGTCCCTTGACCTTACTCTGTTTTATGGCAAAGCCTGCTTTCAGAAGGATTTGGATTATCTTTTCACCTTTCTCAAAAACTTCTTCTGCTGTGTTGCCCCATACAATGATGTCATCAATGTATTGCAAATGTTCTGGGGCTTCACCCTGTTCCAGTGTGGTCTGGATCAGTCCATGGCAAATAGTGGGGCTGTGTTTCCACCCCTGGGGCAGTCGATTCCAGGTATACTGGATGCCCCTCCAAGTGAAAGCAAACTGTGGCCTGCATTCCGGTGCCAAAGGAATTGAGAAAAATGCATTAGCGATATCAATTGTAGCGTACCACTTGGCTGCCTTTGACTCCAGTTCATACTGAAGTTCCAGCATATCTGGCACGGCAGCACTCAATGGTGGTGTAACTTCATTCAAGCCACGATAGTCTACTGTCAGCCTCCACTCGCCATTGGACTTACGTACAGGCCATATAGGGCTGTTAAAAGGTGAGCGGGTCTTTGTGATGACTCCTTGACTCTCCAGTTGACGAATCAACTTATGGATAGGAATTAGAGAGTCTCGGTTGGTACGATATTGCCGTCGGTGCACTGTTGTAGTAGCAATTGGCACCTGTTGTTCTTCGACCCTCAGTAATCCCACAGCAGAAGGGTCCGTTGAGAGACCAGGCAAAGTAGACAGCTGTCTGCCTTCTTCTGTCTCTATTGCAGCTATGCCAAAAGCCCACCGATACCCTTTTGGGTCTTGGAAATACCCTCTCTTAAGATAATCTATGCCAAGGATGCACGGTGCTTCTGGGCCAGTTACAATAGGGTGTTTTTGCCACTGCTTTCCAGTTAGGCTCACTTCAGCCTCTAACACAGTCAGTTGTTGAGACCCCCCTGTCACTCCAGAAATACAGATGGATTCTGCCCCTCTGAAGTTCGATGGTATCAAGGTGCATTGGGCACCAGTGTCCACTAGAGCCTTATACTTTTTGGGGTATGATGTGCCAGGCCACCGAATCCACACAGTCCAGTAAACTCGATTGTCCCTTTCCTCCACCTGGCTGGAGGCAGGGCCCCTCTAATGCCTGTTATCATATTCATCAGAGGAATCAGCAGGATTAGAGTCAGGGTGGCTAGGAGGATCAGCCCTCCCATTTTGACTAGTGGACTGCTCACTGTAGACTGGGGCAACAGCTGTCCTGGAGGAATTGGAGAAAATTCTATTTCTGTTGGTTCTTCCTCCCAACTGGCGTACCCTTGCCTCTAAATCTGAGGTGGGTTTTCCATCCCACCTTCTCATGTCTTCTCCATGATCACGCAGGTAGAACCACAGCTCACCCCGTGATCTGTACCGTCTCTCTCGAGGAGGGTAACGCCTGGTTCTAACAGCTGAAATTCTAGAACGTTCAGGTGGCGGGAAATCTACTTTTTCTCTTAATTCTCGGACCTCCTCAGACAGCTTTTCCACAGCCGCAACACAGGTTCGTATAGAAGTATTATCATCATATCGTCGGAGGTAGGTGACCAGATTACCTACGGATAGTGGTGTATCATCGTCTCCGAAGTCCATTATTGCCAATGAGGTGGAATATGCTGATGGCGCACTCTGTAGAATCTTTTGCCACATTGGTCGTGTGCACCGGACGTCATCTGGATCTTCGCATCTTGGTCCGCTTCTCGAGTCAAGATAAATCAACTCTCGCACAGCCAGTTCTCTCAGATACTGAATAGCTTTCTCTACGTTGGTCCACTTGATTATATGGCATCTCGTCCTTGTAGGGATACCTTTCCTTTATAGCTGCCAGGAGCCGTCTCCAGAGGCTGCGAACTTGTGTCTGTCTTCCAATAGGTTTATCAATGCCTCCATCCATAGCAAGGGCTCCCAGCTGCCTGGCTTCGTTACCATCTAACTCCAGACTATTGGCTCCCATGTCCCAGCATCTGAGCAACCAAGTGACAATGGGCTCACCTCTAAGACGTCCATAATCTTTTCGAATATCTTGCAGCTCGCTCATTTTTAGAGATCAGGTGGTTATCGTCTCATCTATGATGTCACTTCTCCATTGAGATTTTCTCTGGGGCGAGACAGAACGTTCCTGCTTCATCTCTCGTGATGGCCTTCATCATCATCATCCTCTCCTCTGCGTTCTGACTTTCGCACACATTTCCTCGGTTGCTCTTCCTCCAATTGTTGTGATGGCCCCGGTTGCTCTTCTTTATCTCGTTGTTCTGATGGCCCTGATTGCTCTTCTTCATCTTCTGACTTTTGTATACATTTTCTTTTCCTTACGGGGGCAACTGATACCGTTGTAGTCTGAATAGCTATAGTGCTTGTCATGGGAGTCGAGACGGCAAGCACAATAAGGCAAGAAATAAACTGATATACACCCCTAAATGGTCGATTGGCTTTGAATATATATATATAATTTAACATATATTCAGGAGACCTTGCAGCAAAATCAAACCGGTTAAATTATTCCAATGATGTTCAGCATTATCAAAATCGACATAAGCTTTTGTGAATGAAAAGTCACCGGTATAATTGGCGATGACATCCGCCAGGTGACGCTCAAAATTAATAAACGAGCTCCACATCACCATCCCCCTCTGCACCGCCGAATACAAAGACTGGGCCAGTCCCAGCACCGATGATCTTATCAGTGTTACACCATACAGTATAGCAAAACCCTTAATTACCGATAACATACTTTTCATGCCGGTCCAACACCCAGAGCCAGAAAACCGCATAAACATTCCACCTAACATCATATAAGGTAAATAAGGCAATAAATTATAAATGTCTGGTAACATGTATGCAAGCATAACAAACAGCATTCCAGCCAGCAACATCGTTATCTCAACCCCTTCGTGCCCCACGTTGGGCGCCAATTAAGACTGTTGTGGGTTAGGGCGCTCCCCCACAGTTGTTGACTCACCCTACCCCAGTCCCAGGGATGAGGGAGAGAAGTAAAGGATAAATGGGATACCCATGGGTTGAGATAAGAACAATTTAATATAGATGATTTAATACACAGTGTAGATGCTCACCACCCCCTCGTATGCGAAGCCCGTCTCGTCCCGAAGCTGCAATCCCGGACAAATGCGAGGCCCCGAAATAGAGAGCGGCAGAGAGAGATAGTACTCCGAGAGTGGGAGTACTGGGAGAGAGAGGGGGAAAAAAAAAGCAATAGAGCAAAAGCGCAGCAAGCACAAAAGAGCAGAAGTGGCGAAAGAGCCAAAGCGCAAAAGCCCTTCTTTCCGGCTGCCCCTCACTTTTATACTGGGCATGACGCTGCATGATATGGAATACTAATTGGCCAGTTTGGCCCTCAGTCTTAAGTTCCACCACAAATCACAAGGGGAATCGTGTCCCCCTTGTCCCGGCTACGCTCCCCTCTTATCCCGCCATGGTTCTGCACTCCGGCATACTGAAAAGTCCTTGGAGTCTCACTTCCAACCACAAACATCAGCTTGCTATCAACATTCTTCTCAGAGCGAGCCTCTGAGTAAAACCAAAACATGGAGCTCTTTTAGCTGCTAAAAAGAAGAGCTAACTCTGTCCCAGCTAAAACCAGGACAGCTTATGTCTTCTCCTCCGTATGTAAGCCCATAGGGTCTCCCATACAACATTTCAAAGGGGCTCAGCTTCTCTTTACTTTTAGGTTTTACTCTGATTCTCAATAAAACCAAGGGTAATGCTTGAGGCCATTTTAAATTGGCCTCCTGTCCAGTCTTAACAATCTGCTGGTTGAGTAAATGATTCATTTTTTCTACTTGACCACTTGCTTGTGGTCTATAAGGAGTGTGAAGGTGTCATTTAATTTGTTGCACTTTACTAACTCCTTGTACCACCTCAGCTACAGAATGAGAGCCTCTATCTGAGGACATATCAGCAGGTACCCCAAATCTGGGTATTATTTCATTGAGTAATGCTTTGATTATTTCCCTGACTTTATTGGTCCTCATTGGGAAGGCCTCGGGCCACCCAAAGAAGGTATTTGTTAAGACTAAAAGGTACCAATACGCCCTTTTTTTTGGGAGTTCAGAAAAATCAATTTGCCACTGTTGTCCAGTTCCTCTATCTACCTCTTGTCCCAAATTTTACTTTGTAAGTTGTCTAGGGATTATTTTGGAGGCAAACAGCGCACCGTTGAGTAACTTGCTTGGCTGCAGTGTAAAGGTTTCTGCCTATTATCCTTTTTTAGAGGTATATGTATAGGGCATCTCCTCCCCAATGTGTTTTCTCATGTTCATTTAACACTACCTGCCACAAAATCTTTTCAGATATTACTATCTGTCCTTGAAGAGTCACGTAATTTTCACCTTTTAAGGTGGCTTTTAAATTTTGAATCAGTTTCTGGTCTGTCTTAGAATATTAGTCTTTAGAATCAAATTTGACCTTATCTTCAGGAATGAGGGACTGTATGGTTACTGTACCTTGTCCTTGTTCTGCTACCTTTTTTGCCTCCTGATCAGCCAACCTGTTTCCTCTCTCTTGTTCTATTACTCCTTTCTGGTGTCCTCTGCAGTGCATTATGGCTGCTTCTTGAGGCAATTTGACAGCCCCCAATAGCTCTAGGATTTCCTTAGAGTGTTTAATCTGTTTGCCTTGGGAGGTTAATAATTCTCTTTCCTTCCATACTGCTCCATGGGCGTGCACCACCCCAAAGGCATATTTAGAGTCTGTCCATATGTTAATTCGCTTTCCTTGAGCATTTTGCAACACTCTGATGAGTGCGATAATTTCTGCCTTTTGAGCTGAAGTCCCAGGCGGTAATGGTTTTGATTCTCTGACAAAGTCAAGAATGGTTGTTGCATATCCAGGCTTACGTTCTCCATGAAACTGCTGCCATCTGTATACCAAGTCTCAGCATCTGGGAGGAGTTCCTCTTTCAAGTCCGGCCTGCTGGAATATGTGCTCTCAATTACTTCCAAACAGTCATGGTGGAGGGTTTCTGAATCCTCCTGGGCTGATGACAGAAATGCTGCAGGATTAATTAGGTTAGTGTTGAGGATCTCCAGATATCCTGCTCCACCAGGATGGCCTGGTATTTGAGGAACCTTAAGGGAGATAACCAGTGGCTCCCTTTTTGTTCCAGCTCAGCAGCTACTGTATGGGATACAAACACAGTTATTTTCTGACCCAAGGTGAATTTGTGAGCTTCTTGAATGTTCATAATCACGGCTGATACTGCCCTTAAACAGCTCGGCCATTATGATGGTTTGATGTAAAGGGGTTCTGGTGGCAGGAGAGGGGATTTGCTCCCTGTGACTTCCCTGGTTTTGGAACCGGGTCAGACCCGGTTCTGGCCACCAGATCAGACTCCCATCCCCCTCAGGGTTGAGCCAATCGGCGCCTCTGTGAATTGCCCTATTTAAGTTGGGACAAAGGAACTGGAAAAGGTGCTTTGCCCGGGGGTGAGGAGAGAAGGGAGGAGGGCACTACCCCCGCTCCCCGGCTCCCGGCCGGGGCTGCCCACGCTGGACCGGCGCCACCCACTGAGGATGGCCATGGCGGAGCTGCCGGGGGAACTCGAGGAGCACCCTGCTCCTGGGGTGCCCGCTGGGCCGAGTTCGCCCAGAGAGGACTGAGATCTGAGAGAAACGGCCACACAGACACTAGGTCAGTGAAGATGGTGTGCCAGAGCTGAGTTTCTCCTGCAACCGGTGGCAAGATGGCAGGTGGCCCCCCTGCAGCCAGGAGTGGACTCGGTGGAGCAGGGACCTGCTCGCAGCCTGTGGAGAAGCCCACGTCAGGGAAGAAATGCCTGAGCCTGAGAGAGGTCGTGGAGCATGGGATGCACGACGAGGTAGTGAGGCATCTAGAGTCCATGGGATGAGCCACGCCAAAGCAAGTGGCCACAACTCCCTAAGAATCCGAGACTGTGGTAAAGCCCACACTGGAGCAATCCGATGGGGAAGGATTGCATCCTGGGGGTAGGACTCACTCTGGAGAAGTCCGTGGATTTTTCCTTGTGGGTAGGGGATCCACTGGAGCAAGGGAAAAAGGGTGTAAGGACTCCTCCTTTAAGAAAGGAGTGGCAGTAACAACATGGGATGAACTGACCTGCACTCCCCCATTCCCTGTTCCCCTGCGCCGCTAGGGGAGAAGGTAGAGCTGGGAAGAAAATGAAAGGGGGGAAGGTGTTGTTTTTAAGATCTGGCTTTGTTTCTTTTTATCCTCTCAAGTAACTGGTTATGTTTCCCTTTGTCCTTTTAAGTAACTGTTAATATATTGCTTTGCTTTGAGAAAGCCAAGTCTGTTTTGCCCGGGTCCATGGTCGGTGGGTGCTCCTTGTCTGTTCTTGTCTCGACCTTCAGTCCTTTTATTATATTTTTCTCCTCTCCACTTCACTGGGGAAGGAGTGAGAGAGCAGCTGCGTGGAGTTTAGTTGCTGGATCGGCCTAAACCACGACAGCCATCCTTTTCTTACTTCATCCCACTGTTTTGAGAAGTAAGCCACAGCTCTTCTGTAGGGGCCAATGTTTTTTGCCAACACTCCCAAAGCCATCCCCTGCCTCTCATATAAGAAAAGCAAGAACAGCTTTTAGACGTCAGCCAGGCCCAGAGCTGTGACCTGTAATAGTTCTTCCTTCAAGGTCTAGAAAGCTTGCTTACCTTCCTTGGTCCATGTCAGAGTTTTCGGATTGTCCTTTGTCACCTGATAGATGGGTGTTTGACTAGGATATCATAATTAAGCATCCACAGCTGACACCAGCCCATCATTCCCAGAAAAGTTCTCAGTTCCTTGGCAGTGTGTGGTTGAGGGGTATTGTAGATGGCCTTTTTCCTTTCCATCCCTAGTCTGCATTCTCCCCCCGATATCTCATCCCCGAGATATGTTACTTCTTATTGCAAAATCTATGCCTTTTTCTATGATACTTTGTACCCATTTAGTCCTGAAAAGTTTAAAAGACTTACTGTCCATGATAAACAAGAATCCTTGGTGGTAGTTGCTATCATCAAGTCATCTACATACTGTAGAAGGATCCCTTCTCCTGGGGGAGTCATCCATCTTTCAAGATCTTTGGCCAATTGGTTCCCAAAAATCATGGGGCTGTTCTTGAAACCTTGTGGGAGCACTGTCCAGGTTAACTGCGATTTTCTGCCTGTTTCAGGGTTCCTCCCACTCAAAGGCAAACAGTTTCTGGCTGTCAGGGTCCAAGGGTAAGCAGAAGAAGGCATCTTTCAAATATAAAACAGTAAACCACACATATTCCTCTTTAAGTCTAGTTAATAATGTATATGGGTTGGCCACTACAGGGTGGAGATCTTCCACTATTTTATTGACAGCTCTAAGGTCTTGTACTAGTCTATAGCTCTTGCCATCAGGCTTTTGTATTGGTAATATTGGAGTATTATATTCCAATTCACATTCTATCAGTAGCCCAAATTTCAAAAAATTATCGATCAATGTTTTAATTCCCTTGCGATCCTCCAATTTGAAGGGATATTGTTTAATTCTTACTAGCCGTACTCCAGGTTTCAATTTAACTGTTACCGGTTGTGCTGTCTTTGCTGTCCCGGGGGATCCATCTGCCCAGACTCAAGGATAAACCTGACTGAGAATTTCATCTGGAATTTCTTCTGGTTCTTTATCTATACTTAGAATTAATTAAAATTTTGAGCTTAGCTTTTTCTCTTTTACTTTTAATCGTATTCCTTCAGGAGAAAATTTAAGTTCTGCTAGTAGTTCTTCTATTAAATCCCTCCCAATGAGAGATTTGGGTGCTTGAGGCATGTATAAAAATTGATGCATTCCTATTGATTTGCCCAATTTAAAGGACAGTGGCTTCATGAATGATACCTCCTGTCATTGGCCTGTTCCCTCGACCATGTTTATAATTGTCCTGGGTCTATTTCTTCCAATTGCATATTTAACACAGAAAAGGCTGCTCCAGTATCCACCAAGAATTCAACGTCATGTGACCCACTCCCCAGTTTCATTATAATCAGAGGATCCCCTGGGAACTGATCACAGAATCATAGAATGGTTAGGGTTGGAAGGGACCTCAAATATCATCTACTTCCAACCAACCTGCCATGGGCAGGGAAACCCTCCACTACACCAGGTTGCTCAAAGCCTCATCCAACCTGGCCTTGAACACCTCCAGGGATGGGGCATCTACAACTTCTCTGGGCAACCTGTTCCATTGCCTCACCACCCTCAGAGTGAAAAATTTCTTCCTTATATCTAATCGAAATCTACTCTCTTTCAGTTTAAAGCCATTACCCCTTGTCCTACCACTACATGCCCTTGTCAAAAGTCCCACTCCAGCTTTCTTGTAGGCCCCCTTTAAGTACTGGAAGGCTGCTATAAGATCGCCCCGGAGCCTTCTCCAGGCTGAACAGCCCCAACTCTCTCAGCCTGTCTTCATAGCAGAGGTGCTCCAGCCCTCAGATCATCTTTGTGGCCCTCCTCTGGACTTGCTCCAGCAGTTCCATGTCCTTCTTGTGTTGGGGACTCCAGAGCTGAATGCAGTATTCCAGGTGAGGTCTCACAAGAGCAGAGTAGAGGGGCAGAATCACCTCCCTCGACCTGCTGGCCACGCTTCTTTGGATGCAGCCCAGGACACAGTTGGCTTTCTGGGCTGCCAGCACACATTGCCAACTCATGTTGAGTTTCTCATCCACCAACACCCCCAAGTTCTTTTCCTCAGGGCTGCTCTCAATCCATTCTCCATCCAGCCTGTACTTGTGCTTGGGATTGCCTTGACCCACGTGCAGGACCTTGCACTTGGCCTTGTTGAACTTCATGAGGTTCTCATAGGCCCACCTTTCCAGCCTGTCAAGGTCCCTCTGGATGGCATCCCATCATTTTCTGCGGAGATCCACTTCAGAGCAGGTAAGACTGCAACTGGGGAGAGCTGCTGCAGAAAAAAGCCGAAGAACAGCTCTTTTCTGGGGCTTTCTTGAAGCATTTTCTAGCTGGAACCAGATCTGCCACTGTTGGGGCAGTGCTGGCGTAGGCAGGTTGCTGTGAGAGCCGGGGCAGAGCCAGCACACCCATGGTTCACTGGGCTATAAATAGTCTCAAGGAGGGCAACGACTAGTCACAGAGTATGAGGCAACCAAGCCTATTGTTCGTACCTAACGAGGGGGGCAACTGCTGCTGCTTACAGCTCCTGGGATGGGATTTGAAGTGCTTCACTTTATCAAGGAGTCATGGTGGCTTCTCAGAGGAGAATTGTGCTTTCAGCACCCACTCGAAGGGATATTGGTGTTCAGGTCACAGGCTGTGAGGAATGTCATAGCTTTTCACTGGTAGCTGGGAGCAACCCTGAGGATGGCTGTGTGAGGTGTGAGCAGGTTGATGACCTGCTAAGCCGGGTGGCGCAGCTCCAGGATGAAGTGTTGGAGCTCAGGGAGGAGGTGAGCAGGTTAAGAAAAATTAGGGGAAGCGAGAGGGAAATTGACAGCTGCCATAATCTGGTTGTGGTAGAGCTGAAAGAAGAAGTGGAGAGGTTAAAGGGGATCAGGGAATGTGAGGAATTAGGGGACAGGGGCAATGGCACAAGGTCCCTGCTCAGCGTGGCAAGCGTAACTGTGTGGCAATTCCTCCGCCCCCCCAGGTGTCCTTACATAACAGGTACAGTGCTCTGCAAGGGGAACTGGATAACAGTGAGGATGATGGTTCTCCCTGTTTGGAGGTGTCACCAAAGCCTAGTCGGACTGCCATCGGCATTAAAACCTCATCAGAAGAGGAAAATATAGATTCTGTCTGCGCTGCCACATCCCTCTCGCCAGATGCAGTGGTCTTTGCCTGCTGCCGAGTGGTCACCATGGCAGAGTTTTTTCTGAGAGGGTGATGGCCACCAGCTAAACTCCTTTCTCGAGCTGGCTGGCTGGCTGAGCCCTTCCTCACAAAGTGCCCTGCCGCACCACACCCTGTTTGTTCACTCTGTTAATTTGCGCTCCCTGGGCGGGTCTTTTATAGGGGTGGGAGGGACCGCCATTGCTCTGGCAACGCCCAGGCCACGTCAGCGTCTCCCGCGAGAGATGCCGGCTCCTGGGGGGTGGGTCTCTTCACTCCCTCGGCGTCTCCTGACTTCTTCAGGAAAAGCCTGTGTGTGTGCCGAGATCTGCCGCTCCGCAGCGGGTCGGCTCCGGCACAGCTCCTTCGGCGACTGACCTATCCGATGAAAGGAGGATCAAACCGATCCTCTGGTTTCCCTTAATCTTTCTTTAACTCTGCAACCATTGCCCCACCATTTCTCCCTTTTTGTGGGCAATCTCGTTTCCAGTGTCCCTCCTTTTTGCATATTGCACATTGATTAATGCCCAGCCTGGTTTGGAAGCATTGATTACCTGAGTTCCTTCGAGGTGGGAAGGGTTTCGCACCCCCTCTTTCTCCCCTAAGGGCTGCTATAGTAGCGGTACAAATGAGTTTCTCTAGCTTCCTTCTTTCAATCCCATCCCTATTTCAAAATACGTGCCACGCTTCCTCCAACAACTTTTCTATATCACGCTGTTCCTCTGCCTTAAGCCTCTGGAGCTTTCTTCGGATATTGTCGAGGATTGCCCCAGGAACAAAGAAACCAGCTGCATCTTCCCTTGGTCTCCGGATGGATCCAAGGAGGTATATTTTTGCATTGCTTCCCGAAGCCAATCAAGGAATTCGGTAGGGTTTTGTTTAGCAGCATATAAAGAGCTCCAATTCACTGCTTTTGGTATTCCGTTTTCCAACCCAAATGCCACCCATTCCCGATATTGTCCCAAAAGTTGATAATGATCTGCATTGTTGTAATCCCACCGGGGTTTTGACTGTAGGAAGTAGTCATCTATATCCTCCTCCCTCATTTTAGTCCTTCCAAATTTCTGGCAGTTTTGCGAATTAATTCCTTCTCTGTATCTGTTAGTGCATCCAACATCAAATCCACATCTTCCCAATCTACATCTACATCTAAGGTTTTCACAAATGCCTTAAACCGCTTTGCTACCTCTGCTGGATCGTCCCGATACCCTTTAGCTACCAATTTCCAAGTATCTAAATCTCCCATAGAGAGGGGTACTGTTGTGGGTTAGGCCGCTCCTCCCACAGTCGTTGACTCACTCTCCCCCAGTCCCAGGGATGAGGGAGAGAATTAAAGGATAAATGGGATACCCGTGGGTTGAGATAAGAATGATTTAATACAGATGATTTAATACACAGTGTAGATGCTCACCACCCCCTCGTATGCGAAGCCTGTCTCATCCCGAAGCTGCAATCCTGGACGAACACGAGGCCCCGAAATAGAGAGAGGCAGAGAGAGAGAGAGAGTACTCCGAGAGTGGGAGTACTGGGAGAGAGAGGAAAAAAAAAAACAATAGAGCAAAAGCGGCGAAAGAGCCAAAGCGCAAAAGCCCTTCTTTCCGGCTGCCCCTCACTTTTATACTGGGCATGACGCTGCATGATATGGAATACTAATTGGCCAGTTTGGCCCTCAGTCTTAAGTTCCACCACAAATCACAAGGGGAATCGTGTCCCCCTTGTCCCGGCTACGCTCCCCTCTTATCCCGCCATGGTTCTGCACTCCGGCATACTGAAAAGTCCTTGGAGTCTCACTTCCAACCACAAACATCAGCTTGCTATCAACATTCTTCTCAGAACGAGCCTCTGAGTAAAACCAAAACACGGAGCTTTTCTAGCTGCTAAAAAGAAGAGCTAACTGTCCCAGCTAAAACCAGGACAGGTACCTTGAGTTTTATGGGACCAGCTGGTCCTGCAGCCTCTCTCAAGGGTGCCTGAATTACTGGTCTCCGTAGCAACACAGTCCTAGATTTAGGGTCTCGTGTTCTCGTTTTAGGAGGTGAACTGAGGTGCGGAAACAGACTCCACAACTTGGAAAGTTGTAAAGTAGGTATGTTTATTGCAGCGCTGGGTGCACGGGGGATCGCTCCACCACAAACGTGCACACCCGCCGTAGCAGTTTTCTTGTATTTATACAGACACACTCATCACCCCCTCCCCCAAAAGGGCAGTCTCTCCCTGGAGATCATTTCCATAGCCCCTGCCTCAGGATCCGCCTCAGGCTCCTCCTTGACACGCCTCCTGGTGGTCGTGGGCAGGGGTCTTTGGGATGAAGGCCGTAGGTCTTCCTGGCTGTGTGTTTTTCACTTCTTCCCTAAATCTCTAAAATTCTTGTTTTGGCTGGGCCCGTAGAGCCAAACCATTTCCCTGGCCTTGAGTGGACACCTGGCTGTCTCCTACTTGTTATTGCTTGAAGACAAATGTTAGTTCTCATTAGTCCTTATCTCTCCTCTTTGTCTGTTTTTCTCCCTATGGGTCATGAGTTACAACCTTGCCATCATTTATTTTGTCTCTCTTACAGGCCTTCTTTTTGGGTAGTTAGTGTTTCAAAGCAGGGATTAGTATTTGATAACTTCTAGCAATTCACAGAGCTATTTCACAGAGCTCTGTATTTCCCAGAGTCTTATGCCTATTCTTATCCCTATCCATAGAAATAATAGCTAATATAGTCTTATGTAGTCTTATGCCTACTCCTATACCTATCCCCGTATCAGTCCCCCCTTTTCTATTAAATCAAGTAAATTCTTTTACTTGCCTAAGTTTCCCGATTGATATAACACTTTGTGCATTGAAGAGACCCTTCGAAACACACACCAAATCCATACGTACAGCAGTGTTAGCAACAACATCAAGGCAGCTGTAGCTATTAACAGTATTATAACAGGATGTATTAGATGATTGAAAAATCCTGACCATCCAAAAGTGCTTCCCACCATTTATGTTCTCCATCCTTCTCTACTCTCTTTTTACAATTTTCTTTATCTTGTTTGCATCATAATGAACTGTCACCAGAGTTTTCTGTCCACTCTTTCTAATTTGCCCAGTATTTGCTATAAACCAGGATGCTGTAGCAATTTCTTTATCAAAGTTAGATTTGTTCCTATAGGTGTGGGTATTAACTCATAGATCAATGTATAGTCTGATTTTAGAATATGATGGGATGTGACGGGAGCAGAATAGTGGAAGTCACATCCCATGATTCGAGTGAAATTACAGATGCAGAAGTTTGAATGATTTTTAGTGCCTACTTCCGTTTCTTCTACAAATATGGAGCTACATTTTGTTCGTAGACATGCACAACCTTTCCCTGCGTATATTATGATTGTCCTTGAGCCAACATCAGGGCGAATTTCAAAATGACACACCTTTTGATCAGTATCAAGACAGATATCTTGTGCTCATAGGGTATTACTTTCACTTAGAAATCCTTGTTCTCACACAATGCAGGATTTTAGAGCTTGTCATCTGTCTCTTACCCTTTGGGCCCATGTTCTATGTTCGAAAGGATAAAGCAGGGTTCTAAAGCTATAATGGGATGGATCACAGTTTTTAGAACATTACAAATGGTTAGTACAAAGGCTGTAACTGTGTGCGTGGTGGGGCTACAAGTAAAATTTACCATATTCCACCAGGATTGAAGCTCTCTTTCTTTACTTGTGGCACCATCCCAGACTACCTTTCGGATTTCAGTGGGAAATATCCCTTCTTCTCCTTCTCTTATAATAGAGGCGATACTATAGTATCTGATTACATTCATAGTTGGGCCTGAACACAACTCAGGGCTAGTGAGATATTGGCTTGTAGCCCGTCGATCACATCCACAATTATATTGTGGTCTCTTATGTTTGTTTGCTCCCAATCTGGTAAGATTTGTGATGCTAACCACTGGTGAGCTCCTAAAGTCAATAACGAGGATTGTAAGGGCCATTGCAGTTTTGACAGATCTCTAGTGACAGCGGCCAGCTTGTTCATTATTACTTCTGAGTCTATGGTACTCAGAACTCCCAACCCTGTTCCTAATAGCCCCGTCAGGTCTCTTGGTTTTTGTCTTTGAGAAATACCTTTCCTCTTTCTTAGCCAAGTAGCCCATCCTTCATAAAAGGTTTGTAAGAAAGGAGAACACAATGGTTGGATTTCTGATACATTAATCTGCATTGATAACTCAACCCTTTGAGAGACTATTCTGGGTTGAATAACACTTACTGCTGTCCTGTGTTTCTTATTACACATGGACCAATTTCATAAATTTTGGGTTCTAGCTTAGGTACTGGCATAGGTCGTGTGGTAGACATCTCTTTATGATGTGTAACTATCGCAGCGGGCATTGTTTTAACTGGCCCAGCGTTTATTTTAAATTTAAATGAAAGTCCAATAGCACTATTGGCTCAGAGACAAGCCACTTCAGTGGTTTTGCACTAGTGT